>NW_027362771.1:340624613-341117113 GCF_046119375.1 Phyllobates terribilis
ACTCTCCTGAGTACTGGGGCAACCATGCCGCCCCCGGTATGTATGGCATTGATAACGGCATTACAGTGGCAGCGGCCGCGCCTGCGGCTGAACCCTCTTCCATGTTGGGCATCTTCCTCCCCCCTAGTGAACCGCGGCCTACCTTCCTGCTTGTTGAGCCGGCTCCGGTCCCTCAGACGGGAAGAGGAGAACTGCTCGACTAGCAGTTCCTGGTGCAGGACCTGGCGTCCCCTTGCGTCTGACGTCAGGGCGTACGCTTCCTGGCATGGCGGCCTCCCTCCGGGACCTGACGCTGCGTCAGTGCGTGAGGCGGGGCTTGGGCTTCGCGCGCTTCCAGCGGTTACGCCCCTCTTCTTCCAGCGCGGCAACTCGGAAATGGCGGGAAACAGCGGCAATTGGCGCGAAACTTCACCACGGTATGCGACACAGTTCGTTAAGGCGCACAGTACCCGGTGGCAACGGGCACAAAATCCTGCCGACTACGCCAAAGTTGAAACGCCCCCTGGGCCGTGGGGTACCAGGTGCTGGGCTGGTAGATGCTGGGGGTTGTAGTCACAGTGGCGGTGACCCGGTCTATGACCCAGGGCGGTCAATCCAAGGGAAATTATATGTATAGGTTTTATTAAAGAGTCCGACTACGCCACCTGTGGAATGCGGCTAAAGGGGGGGCCGCCGCTGCGGAACAGTCTGAAGCTGGTGGTATTGCAGCAAGGATGTTATGACTCCCCACAGGAAGAGTTAGCTTCAGGGCAGGGTGTGGATGTTGGTGGTTGTGCAGGGTGTTGTAGTGCAGTAATAACCACAGAGTCAGTAAAGTGCAGTCCCAGGGTCTTTACTGATGACAATTAGGCAAGCCTGGATTGGGGTACTGGATAGAGGTAAGAGTCCGGTCAGCCTGGAAGCAAACATAGAGTCCTCCTTGCCAGGTGTAGTTGTAGGCCTCCCCTTCTCACTATACTCTTTGGCTTTGCTGCTTGTAGCTGTGCTATAGCCCACGTCCCTGAGTGTAACGTTCTGTGCTCACCCATATGGCAGGCAGCACGGGCCTTACTCATGCGTTGCTCCCTCGTAGCGGTGCTGGTCTCTCTGTGCTGCTGAGCCGCTGGGTGTCTGATGGGGCAAGGAGACCTTCAATCTCCTGCCCTACGGTATCTGCTGCAGGGCCTTCAGTGCCCCACAGCCTCGGACTCCGGTGTCCGGTCCTCTGTGTTTCTCTAGCTAGGACGAGCTAACTCTGTTCCAGTCCCCAGCTCTTGTCTCCTCGACGTCCTAAACACAACTCCTCACACTAAGACTAACTAACCCTGCCCCCAGATCCCAGTTGCCAAGGGGAGGGGACTCCCCTTGCTGGTCTGGAGCCAGGAAAGTGTTCCATGTTTAGTATCCCTGACTAGTGGATCCCTGCTTGCTTCCAGGCATGGCATTACCTCTTTTTAGGGAGGCAAAGCCACTGTGGCAACCGGATCCCTGGGGTGCCACACAAGCGTAAGTGTGCAACCTGCCACCCACCCACCCCCAGGCTGCAATACCATATTGCTAGCTTGCTTGCACTTGAAATTGGGCCTTTTAGGCATGTGGAGGCAGACGCCGGCCACCATGTCATGGCTGCGTCGGCGGCCTGGTATACATACTCAGTCCCCAGCCGCCCGGCGGCCGGGTGTCCACACTCGGTCCCCAGCCGCCAGTGGGCGGCCGGGTGTCCATACTCGGTCCCCAGCCGCCCCGCGGCCGGGTGTCCACACACGGACCCCAGCTGCCCGGGGGCGGCCAGGTGTCCATAAATGGTCCCCAGCCGCCCTTATTTCTCCTTGGAACATCCCCCCACACGCTTTTCTTAGCCCGGCCTGCTTTAGGGCAGCATTGGATGAGCACACCAGAGAACCAGACTCCTCTGGTGGGCCCTGGCTTCTCCATCAGGGGAGTTGAGAGTGCCAAGGTGAGGAGCATGATTATGATGATAGAAGTTAGCATCTGCTTTGTTTTCTTGGAATGCAAGCGCATGTATGTAGTCGCGGCTAGGCCTGAGGTGGTCAGCGTTTTGGCGCATATCCTACCTCCTCAGAGGATTGCTGGATGTTTTCCTGCTACTATCCCAGTTCTATGACTCCCGTTAAAACAAAGCTTCAGGTGATGAATGATGGATGAGGTGGTGGCAAAGGAGAAAGAGCAGGAGGAACAGAGACCATTCACATCAATATCAGGCCAGTCAACCACACGTCTTGTAGGATATGTTTCTGTACCAAAAGGAGAGGTTCGGCTACACAGTTATAGGGCATGCAGTGAGTGCAATGACTACCAAAAATTTCGAGGCACTCCAATGCCCCTTGGAAGTGACATGGAGGTCAGAGGGCCTTAACTAAACCGTTTTTTCCATTTATAGCAACTGGGTCTCCTGTGCACTGTTGGCCTAAGCAGTGAATGGAAGGTTTTCCAAAAATTATGAGGAACTGCAATGCCCCTTGAAACAGACGTGGATTACAGCATACTAAAAACCTTCAACCCATTATTGGGGAGTGGGGCTCCCTTAGTGTTCGCCTATGCATTGAAAAGCAAAAGCTGACTAAAATTAGGAGGAAATGCAATGCCCGTTGGAAGAATGGTGGAGTTCGCAGTGGAATAAAAAGACAATATCAATGCCCCTTTAAAAAGTGGTGGAGGTCGCAGTAGCTTAACAAGACGGTTTTAATGCCCCTTGGAAAAGCGATGGAGGTCGCAGTGGAATAAAAAGACAATATCAATGCCCCTGGGAAAAGTGGTGGAGGTCACAGTAGCTTAACAAGACAGTTTTAATGCCCCTTGGAAGAGACGTGAAGGTCGCAGTGGAATAAAAAGACAATATCAATGCCCCTGGGAAAAGTGGTGGAGGTCGCAGTAGCTTAACAAGACAGTTTTAATGCCCCTTAGTAGAGTGGTGGAGGTCACAGTAGCTAAACAAGACGGTTTTAATGCCTCTTGGAGAAGTGGTGGAGGTCGCAGTAGCTTAACAAGACGGTTTTAATGCCCCTTGGAAAAGACGTGGAGGTTGCAGTAGCTTAACAAGACGGTTTAAATGACCCTTGGAAGAGTGGTGGAGGTTACAGTAGCTTAATAAGACGGTTTTAATGCTCCTTGGAGAAGTGGTGGAGGTCGCAGTAGCTTAACAAGACGGTTTTAATGCCCCTTGGAAGAGACGTGGAGGTCGCAGTAGCTTAACAAGACGGTTTAAATGCCCCTTGGAAAAGTGGTGGAGGTCGCATTAGCTTAACAAGACGGTTTTAATGCCCCTTGGAAGAGACGTGGAGGTTGCAGTAGCTTAACAAGACGGTTTAAATGCCCCTTGGAAGAGACGTGGAGGTTGCAGTAGCTTAACAAGACGGTTTAAATGCCCCTTGGAAGAGATGTGGAGGTCGCAGTAGCTTAACAAGATGGTTTTAATGCCCCTTGGAAAAGTGGTGGAGGTCGCATTAGCTTAACAAGATGGTTTTAATGCCCCTTGGAAGAGACGTGGAGGCTGCAGTAGCTTAACAAGACAGTTTTAATGCCCCTTGGAAAAGTGGTGGAGGTCGCATTAGCTTAACAAGACAGTTTTAATGCCCCTTGGAAGAGACGTGGAGGTTGCAGCAGCTTAACAAGACGGTTTTAATGCCCCTTGGAAAAGTGGTGGAGTTCGCATTAGCTTAACAAGATGGTTTTAATGCCCCTTGGAAGAGACGTGGAGGTTGCAGTAGCTTGACAAGACGGTTTAAATGCCCCTTGTAAGAGTGGTGGAGGTTACAATAGCTTAACAAGACGGTTTTAATGCCCCTTGGAGAAGTGGTGGAGGTCACAGTAGCTTAACAAGATGGTTTTAATGCCCCTTGGAAGAGACGTGGAGGTTGCAGTAGCTTAACAAGACGGTTTAAAAGCCCCTTGGAAGAGAGGTGGTGGTTACTGTAGCTTAACAAGATGGTTTTAATGCCCCTTGGAGAAGTGGTGGAGGTCACAGTAGCTTAACAAGATGGTTTTAATGCCCCTTGGAAGAGACGTGGAGGTCGCAGTAGCTTAACAAGATAAGGGTCAGCTTGTCAGCATTGTCAGTTGACAGGCGAGTGCGCTTATCAGTTATAATTCCCCCAGCAGCACTAAAAACCCGCTCCGATAACACGCTAGTGGCAGGGCAGGCCAGGACCTCCAAGGCGTACAGAGCGAGTTCAATCCAAGTGTCCAGCTTGGATATCCAATAATTAAAAGGCACAGAGGAATCACGGAGGATGCTGGTATGGTCAGCAAGGTACTCCCTCACCATCTTTTGAAACTTTCCACTCCTTGTGAGAGTACCCCGAGCCTCAGGGCCTGTAAGCTGGGCGGGTCTCAGAAAACTGTCTCAGAATGTTGACAGTGTACCCCTGCCTCTGCTGGATTGGAGTTGCGTCTCTCTCGCCTGTACACCTTGGTTGGTCAACGAACTGTGACCTCTGCTGCTAGCATGTTCAGATGGGAATTTTTTTAACAGTTCTGCAGCAAGGGCCTTCTGGTACTGCCACATTTTTGTAGACCTCTCCACCTCAGGAATAAGAGAGTGAAAGTTCTCCTTGTAGAGGGGGTCTAAAAGTGTCACCAACCAGTAATGACTGTCACCCAACATTTTGACAACGCGAGGGTCACGGTTAAGGCAGCGTAACATAAAGTCAGCCATGCATGCCAGACTGGTAACGGGCAAGACATCCGTGTCCTCACCAAGATGACGACTGACCATGCTCTCCTCCTCCTCCTCCCCTGTTCTCAGGCCACCCACGCTGAACCGACGGTATGACAGTTGTACCGTCTACAGCGCATGATGCCAGCTCCAGTTCTTCCTCCTCCTCCTCCTCTCCCTCATTGTCCCCCAATGCACGTTGGGATGAGATGAGGCTGGGCTGTGTGTAATCGCCCATTACGGCTTCTTGATCCATCTCATCATACTCTGCCTGCAATGCCTCCTCTTTAATTCTCTGCAGAGAGCGTTGCAAAAGACAGACAAGTGGGATGCTGACGCTAATGATAGCGTCATCGCCATTCACCATCTTGGTGGACTCCTCAAAGTTTGTCAGGATGGTACATACAGTATGTCAGACATCCAGGTCCACTCCTGAGGTCTTATGTGTGGAGTCTGACCTGAATATCGATGGCCTTGTTGCAGCTGGTACTCCACAACTGCTCTCTTCTGCTCACAAATCCTTTGCAACATGTGGAGGGTAGAGTTCCAACGTGTGGGGACATCACACACCAGTCAGTGTGCCGGAAGCTGCAAACGCTGCTGCAACACAACAAGGGCGGCGGAAGCTGTAGCCGACTTGCGAAAATGAGCTGACAGGTGGCGTACTTTCACGAGCAGATCTGGCAACTCGGGGTACGATTTAAGAAACCGCTGAACCACGAGGTTAAGCACATAAGCCAGGCATGGTACGTGTGTGATCTCGCCTCAGAGCCGCCACCAGGTTACGGCCATTGTCACACACGACCATGCCTGGATGTAGGTTCAGCGGTCTCAGCCACAGATCTGCCTGCTCTTTCACAGCTGTCCACAACTCACAAGCAGTGTGAGGTTTATCACCTAAGCTTATGAGTTTCCGCAGAGCCTGTTGCCGCTTGACTGAGGCAGTACTGCAGTGCTTCCAGCGTGTACCTGATGTGGTGATATCAGAGATGGAGGCTGAACATGAGGAGGAGGAGGATGATGCGCAGGAGCTGTACACTGTGGGGGCAACTCTGACTGACATAGCGCCCGCAATCCTCGGTGTGGGGAGGATGTGTTCCGTCCCAAGGTCTGACTGGGTCCCGGCTTCCACTATGTTTACCCAGTGTGCCGTCAGGGAGATGTACCGTTCCTGGCCACAAGCACTTGTCCACGTGTCTGTTGTCAGGTGGACACTTCCAGTAACTGCGTTGTTGAGGGCACAGCAGATGTTTTGGGACACGTGCTTGTGTAGTGCGGGGATGGCACACCGGGCAAAATAGTGTCGGCTGGGGACCGAGTACCGAGGGACGGCCACTGTCATAAGGTTGCGGAAGGATTCCGTCTCACCAGCCTAACAGGCAGCATTTCCAACGCAAGCAGTTGTGAAATGTGCGAATTTAGGACTGTAGCCTTTGGGGCATTGGCTGCCAATTTGCGCTTTCGCTCAAAGCTCTGGGATATGGACAATTGAACGCTGCGGTGGGACGTGAACGTGGATGTTGATGCTGTTTCTTGAGAAACTGCAATAACAAGTGGAGACTGAGAGGAGGGGGCATCTTTGCATGCAGTATGGACAGGGGATTTCCTTGCACGCACAACAGGGGGTTCTATTAAACGCACAACAGCGGAAGAAGCAGTGGTGACACCCGCTGACACTGGTCGTGGACCCTGGGGTTTGCCCCACAAAGTCGGGTGCTTTGCTGCCATGTGCCTGATCATGCTGGTGGTGATCAGGCTGGTAGTTTTGTCACCCCTGCTGATGCTGGCATGGCAGGTGGTACAAATGGCCTTTTTGAGGTTATCAGCAGAGTCTTTAAAAAAATTCCAGACTCTGGAAGACCTACCGGTTGTACTGGCAACGTCCCTCGTGTTGGTGTTACGGGGAACTGTTGCCCGCCTTCTGTGTGCGGCCACCACACTGCTTCTTCCTGCCTGTTGGGGTACTCTGCCTCCCTCCCCCTGTGTGCTGCTGGCCTCGCTCTGCGTGTCCTCCTGCCACGTTGGGTCAGTTACTAGATCATCCACCACCTCCTCCTCTTCCACTTGCGCACCACGATCCTCCTCCTCACTTTGTGGCAATTGTGTCTCGTCATCGTCCACCTCTTGTGACAAATTGCCAGCGTCGACTTCCTCTGGCCGTGGCTGTTCAAATATTTGGGCATCGCTACATGGGATCTCCTCTTCCACCACTTCAAGCGGAGCAGGCGAGGGGCACAAATATGGAAATGGACCAGTGAACAGCTCTTCAGAGTGTCCAAGTGTGGGATCAGTTGCTGTCTGACGACACTCGGCATGGTGGGAGGAAGGAGCATCAGGGTGAGGAGGAGTATGCGGTCGAGACTCACGGCTACTAAAACTTGACCGTGTGGAAGACAGACTGGAGGTGGTGGTGCCCAGGTAACTGGAAGTATTATCAGCTATCCAATTAATAACTTGTTCACACTGATCCGTTCGCAATACTGGTGTTGTAGTGTGCTTCCCTAGTAATTCGGTCAAGAAGTGGGAGCGAGAAGATGTGGCTGTTGGTTGTGGCACATTTTCACCTTGGCCACGGCCCCGTCCTCTACACGCACCATCACCAGAACGTCCAGTTCCACGTCCCTTGCCACGCGCCTTGCCCATTGTAAATGAAGTAAAATATCTTACACTCGCACTATCAATGGAAAAAGGGTAATAAAAAGGAGATTAGAACCGTGGAAGAGGAAAACCACAGTTCTATTTCTCTGGCCTACACCAGAATCTTTTAAACAGATATATTTGTGACTGAACAGACAGGGAGACACTATTACTGTTTTTCTTTACGGAAAAAATACCAAAAGCTGGATAATACAGAGATTTGAACCGTGGAACTGCAAAACCACAGTTCTAATTTACTGGCGTATACCAGACTTTTTTAAATAGATATATTTGGGGCTGAACAGTCAGCGACACACTCAAACTGTTTTTTTTATGTAAAAAAGGCCCAAAAGGGGATAATACAGAGATTTGAACCTTGGAACTGCAAAACCACAGTTATAGTTATGTGGCGTACACCAGAATCTTTCAAACAGATATATTTGTGTCTGAACAATCAGGGAGACACTATTACTGTTTTTCTTTACGGAAAAAATACCAAAAGCTGGATAATACAGAGATTTGAACCATGGAACTGCAAAACCACAGTTCTAATTTACTGGCGTACACCAGACTCTTTTAAACAGATATATTGGTGTCTGATCAGTCAGGGAGACACTATTACAGGTTTTTTTTTACAGCAAAAAACACCAAAAACAGGATAATACAGAGATTTGACCCGTGGTACTTCAAAACCACAGTTATAGTTATGTGGCGTACACCAGACTCTTTTAAACAGATATATTGGTGTCTGACCAGTCAGGGAGACACTATTACAGTTTTTTTTTAAGGCAAAAAATGCCAAAAACAGGATAATACAGAGATTTGACCCGTGGAACTGCAAAACCACAGTTATATTTTTCAGGCCTACACCAGACTCTTTTAAACAGATATATTGGTGTCTGACCAGTCAGGGAGACACTATTACTGTTTTTTTTTACGGCAAAAAATGTGAAAAGCAGGATAATACAGAGATTTGATCCGTGGAACTGCAAAACCATAGTTATAGTTATGTGGCGTACACCAGACTCCTTTAAACAGATATATTGGTGTCTGACCAGTCAGGGAGACACTATTACAGGTTTTTTTTAAGGCAAAAAATGCCAAAAACAGGATAATACAGAGATTTGACCCGTGGAACTGCAAAACCACAGTTATATTTTTCAGGCCTACACCAGACTCTTTTAAACAGATATATTGGTGTCTGACCAGTCAGGGAGACACTATTACTGTTTTTTTTTACGGCAAAAAATGTGAAAAGCAGGATAATACAGAGATTTGACCCGTGGAACTGCAAAACCCCAGTTATAGTTATGTGGCGTACACCAGACTCTTTTAAACAGATATATTGGTGTCTGACCAGTCAGGGAGACACTATTACAGTTTTTTTTTACAGCAAAAAATGCCCAAAACAGGATAATACAGAGATTTCAACCGTAGAAGTGCAAAACCACAGTTATTTTTTTCTGGCCTACACCAGACTCTTTTAAACAGATATATTGGTGTCTGACCAGTCAGGGAGACACTATTACTGTTTTTTTTTAAGGCAAAAAATGCCAAAAGCAGGATAATACAGAGATTTGACCCGTGGAACTGCAAAACCACAGTTATAGTTATGTGGCGTACACCAGACTCTTTTAATCAGATATATTGGTGTCTGACCAGTCAGGGAGACACTATTACAGTTTTTTTTATGGCAAAAAATGCCAAAAACAGGATAATACAGAGATTTGACCCGTGGAATTGCAAAACCACAGTTATATTTTTCTGGCCTACACCAGACTCTTTTAAACAGATATATTGGTGTCTGGCCAGTCAGGGAGACACTATTACTGTTTCTTTTTACGGCAAAAAATGACAAAAACAGGATAATACAGAGATTTGACCCGTTGAACTGCAAAACCACAGTTATAGTTATGTGGCGTACACCAGACTCTTTTAAACAGATATATTGGTGTCTGACTAGTCAGGGAGACACTATTACAGTTTTTTTACGGCAAAAAATGCCAAAAACAGGATAATACAGAGATTTGACCCGTGGAACTGCAAAACCACAGTTCTATTTTTCTGGCCTACACCAGACTCTTTTAAACAGATATATTGGTGTCTGACCAGCCAGGGAGACACTATTACAGTTTTTTTTTACAGCAAAAAATGCCAAAAGCAGGATAGTACAGAGATTTCACCCGTGGAACTGCAAAACCACAGTTCTATTTTTCTGGCCTACACAGACTCTTTTAAACAGATATATTGGTGTCTGAACAGTCACAGACAAGCTCAATTTTTTTTGGGGGGGGAGGGAATACCAAAAGGTTAATAAGACGCATATTTGAACAGTCTGACTGAGGAAAAAAAAATACAGGATTTGGGATGGATATTAGTCCTGAGAAGGACTGTTTGTTTGATTTGGCAGGCTTTAGAGACCCCACACTACCTATTTCGCACTATATATCTCTCCCTAACTCAGCAGCACTGACCCTACACTGGCTGATCCGGAGCGATTGTGCACAAGATGGCGGCGCCCGGTTTTAAATATTCGAGGTGACGATGTGCGGCCAGCCAATCACTGTAATGCCCACAAACAACATGGCTGCGGCATTACAGTGACTGGCTGGCAATCCCTGCATGTTCATTGGCTATGTAAAAAGCGCCAAACGTGCAGGGCGGAGACCCGAGCTCCCGCCCGAGTAACCCGGAAATGCTCAGTGCTCGCCGAACATCCCGAGTAGCGTGATGCTCGGGCGAGTAACGAGCAGTGTCGAGCATGCTCGCTCAACACTATTAATGATACTTTGCTCTCATAATCACCATAATCACACACAGCTCTGCAGTGAGATAAGAACTAACACAGCACAGCAGAAGTGAATTTCATCTCATTACAAACATTTGCAGCAGCGCTTGTCCTTTCATAATGCTAGTAGCTCTGCTGCAGAGCTGTGCCTGATTATAACCAACACAGTACAGCAGTGTTGAACCTTGTCTCAGTGCAAACACATTTGCAGTGATGTCAGCTCTTCTGTACTACTCCTCCCACACTCGCTACCTATAAGATGAAGCTGAAGCACTATGAGTGGACACTTGCTGTGCAAATGTGTCAGTGCAACAGAAGTGAACTTCATCTCATTATAGTGTTAGCTCTGCTGTACTGTGTTAATTCTCATCTCATTATAGAGCTGTGTGTCAGCATGAGAGCAGAGAGCAGCCATTACAAATCACTGTGGTTGTGGAGACATGAGGATCTGTGGGTGCGCTCGTCCGCTGGTCCAGTTGTCTTTAGAAAGACTGCATGGACTAGGGCTTATCCCACTGAACGCCCGCACTCCTTCCCTGTGGGCATAATACTACTTGGACAACACAGAGTGAAGGTAAAACAGTGTGGCATTACTTTTTTGAACCACCAACTGACAATAACATATAGAACAGTCCCACTAAATACACAAGATGGTGCAAATTACAGAGTCTCACCCTTCCGCTGTCTCAATGAGATTACAGAGGCTGCAACTTTGGGGCTTCCAGGGCCGACTACCCCCCACCAGTGTCACCCCACTTTTGGCAAGCACCTACAGACTGGAGGTAGAGGAGCTGAAAGTCCATTGAGGTACATGGCCAGGTGACCTGATTGGCCCAACCTGGCTTCTCCAAATGTCTCCATGGGCCAGGTGACCTAATAGTCCCATCCTGGCTTCTCCGAATGTCTCCATGAGGCCAGGTGACCGGATTGTCCCAACCAAGCTTCTCCGATCATCTCCATAGGTTCAGTGATTGTCAATGGATCAGATCTGTCCCACTCCAACTGGGGTCGTGGTCATTAAGCTGGCGTTCTGTAGAGTATCAAATCTGTATGTTGGAGACATGGTTCCTTGGCTGCTGTTCTTTAGAGTTTCACTGCAGAAGTATAGAGGTCCCTTTTTATACCCACATCTGTTCTTCAGGCCATCATCCACAGGTCAGAGGGAAGGTGGGATGCGGTCAACTCTCATTTTTCAAATATTCAATCAATCTGCATAGTTTGTCCGTCAATGTTTGCAGGTCAACAAGCAGCATGGACTGATACAATGGGTAATCAACATATTAGCAAACATTGATTTTACAATGAGCCTGCGTCCCTGTCCTTCAAGGATAGCAGCACAATAAACTGTAGAAGTTGATATAATAAGTAAACAGCAGCCATTCAACAATTCACAGACATCAATTTAATCTACAGCAAGAGTCAAAATTCAGACTCATAAGAATAATAGCTCATCTCTACGGCTCTACTAAATACACATCTGGCATAATTAAGAATAAATGCTGTGTCATCACGGTGGTAATGTCCCATTTCATTTAAAATAAGCTCTATAGACATATTCTTAGGGAGATCTAAGTCCGGCTCATACAGTGCGTACGGAAAGTATTCAGACCCCTTTAAATGTTTCATTCTTTGTTTCATTATAGCCATTTGGTAAATTCTAAAAAGTTCAAAGTACACTCTGCACCCCATCTTGACAGAAAAAAAAATAGAAATGTAGAAATTTTTGCAAATTTATTAAAAAAGAAAAACTGAAATATCACATGGTCATAAGTATTCAGTATTTTAATAAATGTGCGAAAATGTCTACATTTCTGCTTTTTTTTCAGTCAAGATGGGGTGCAGAGTGTACTTTAATGAGAAAAAAATGAACTTTTTAGAATTTACAAAATGGCTGCAATGAAACAAAGAGTGAAAAATTTAAAGGAGTCTGAATACTTTCTGTACCCACTGTAGATCTTAACAGCTCATTTACATATAAGAAAAATGTGGATTTCTCTGGAATAAGACATCAGAACGCAGATATCAAGACATCATTTTATTCACCTTCCTATGATCTACATGCCCATATAGACGACTTAGGAGGGTTGATTTTAGTGACAGATTCCCTTTAATAGACAAGACATATCAACAGAATATTGATGTGCTTCAGTAGAGTCCTCTCTTGCAAGGCACCATGGAGTGATAGGGGAATGCATACAGAACAGAACTTTATTTCTGTTAATAGTCTGAATTGAATGTCTTAGCTAGGACTCCAACAGTACAACCGAAGTGACAATAATCATTGTTCTGCCTTAAAGGGAATCTGTCTGCAGGTTTTTGCTACCTCATCTGAGAGCAGCATGAAGTAGGCAAAGAGACCATGAATCCAAGGACGTATCACTTAGCTTACTGTCAATGTTACTGTTTTCTGACACAATTTTTTAGATGGTGCACTGCTTTCTCAGTGCCAATCAGGTCTTATTACACATGGCCAAGTGAACACTACACCTTTTATTTGACTTGCTACCCAGGATGGCAAAGGGACACATGAAAGGCAGGGTCTTCCCTCCATGGAGCTTCTAAATTTGTTTCCAATGCTTAAAAGGTCAGATCTGCCATATCAATATCGGTGTTAATAGCATAAAAGCATCACCTGGCTATATGCTGCGGCTCAAGCAACATTTTTGCATAATTAAAGAATAGACAAGGCTGTGTTCACATCTGCATTGGAGGCACCATCTCAGATCCAGCAAGACACTATGATGGATACCTGCAGGGCCCCTTATTGTCTATAGAGTCTACCCCATGCCGTGAGTGTCCGTCATGCATGGGATTCATCATTTATGCTCTTTCCGTATTCCGTTCCCATAATGGAACAGAAATACAAACGCAGATGTGAACGGAGATAAACTTACCGTACGTATAAAAAACACTGTAAACATTTCAACCGTAATGTGTCCCATCCATCATAAATATCCCAAATTCTAGGGGAATCCTCCGCTCTTTACAGAATTCAGCCTGGAGTCCACAATAATATACTTGCATCTGTTTCTATGCAATGCACACATAAATATGTATCCAACATTTCTTTAGAGTTATTCCTGTCCCGCTCACAAATAATTCAACTGAAAATGCGGAGTTGATTGGTGCGTTATAAAACGGCTACATTATACGTTGAGTTACAAACGTGCTCATGTGGTGTGTGTGGTGTAGGGGTTAAGCAGACAGGGTGGGACCCCAGTGTAATGTGAGTCCCTCACACACTCAGTCCTCTCTGCACTCAGCAGTAGTTGTATGATGGCTGGAGGACACTGTTTGCTGCTGCTGCTGCTTCTTCTTCTGGGGGGAGTTCTTCAAGACATGGGATCTGAAGGTAAATTGTTTGAGGGATGATGGGGA
Source organism: Phyllobates terribilis (assembly GCF_046119375.1). Taxonomy (NCBI): domain Eukaryota; kingdom Metazoa; phylum Chordata; class Amphibia; order Anura; family Dendrobatidae; genus Phyllobates; species Phyllobates terribilis. The sequence goes on from NW_027362771.1 coordinate 340,638,071, forward strand.
CAAGGGATAATTAAGGAAGGATGTGCATACACTTATACAAAAGGAATTATTTAGAAAGTTCAATCTTTACTGGATCCTCCCTTTCATTCTGTATCTGGAGTAAGAGCCTGGGATTCCCTCTCCAGGATTTGAACTTCTCCAATGTATTTCATGTCCAGATATGTGGTTGCTGCCTTATCTATGTCATATTCTTCACTGCCACCACATATTAGGTTTGCCCTGGTTGGTCTTTTTCTCTGTTAGTAACTTGTTGCTCTTAGAATATACAACTGGTTTACTTTTGCTGCTGCATCTAAATATCATTGTTCTCTGTAATATTCATCTGTAACAATAATTACATGTATTGGTCCTTGTAAAAGTACGTCCAATAGGCTCCATACAATTATATTTCTGCTCATCTATTTATTCATTCATTCTGTCATTCATTTCTCACTTCTCTGTAAGATTATATCACTCAATGAAATCAATAAGTGTACATCACTTTAATTATGTATAGCTGACGATGAATAATATTTGCTGTATAATAGTCATTTATTATAGGATCAGCCCCAATATTCCTACCTGTTCCCCGCTCCTACCAGGTAATAGCATACTGTCATGTGATCCCATTCTTCTTCACATTGACCATTTCTTCAGTCACTTTGTACAGTTATATGAAAAAGTTTGGGCACCCCTATTAATCTTAAGCTTAATGTTTTATAAAAATTGGTGTTTTTGCAACAGCTATTTCAGTTTAATATATGTAATAACTGTTGGACACAGTAATGTTTCTGCCTTGAAATGAGGTTTATTGTACTAACAGAAAATGTGCAATCTGCATTCAAACAAAATTTGACAGGTGCATAAGTATGGGCACCTCACCAGAAAAGTGACATTAATATTTAGTAGATCCTCCTTTTGCAAAAATAACAGCCTCTAGTCGCTTCCTGTAGCTTTTAATGATTTCCTGGATCCTGGATGAAGGTATTTTTGACCATTCCTCTTTACAAAACAATTCCAGTTCAGTTAAGTTTGATGGTCGCCGAGCATGAACAGCCCTCTTCAAATGATCCCACAGATGTTCAATGATATTCAGGTCTGGGGACTGGGATGGCCATTCCAGAACATTGTAATTGTTCCTCTGCATGAATGCCTGAGTAGATTTGGAGCGGTGTTTTGGATCATTGTCTTGATGAAAAATCCATCCCCTGCGTAACTTCAACTTTATCACTGATTCTTGAACATTATTGTCAAGAATCTGCTGATACTGAGTGGAATCCATGCGTCCCTCAACTTTAACAGGATTCCTGGTGCCGGCATTGGCCACACAGCCCCAAAGCATGATGGAACCTCCACCAAATTTTACTGTGGGTAGCAAGTGTTTTTCTTGGAATGCTGTGTTTTTTTGCCGCCATGCATAACGCCTTTTTGTATGACCAAACAACATAATCTTGGTTTCATCAGTCCACATGACCTTCTTCAAAAAAGAAATTGGCTTCTCCAAATGTGCTTTTGCATACCTCAGCCGACTCTGTTTGTGGCGTGCTTGCAGAAACGGCTTCTTTCGCATCACTCTCCCATACAGCTTCTCCTTGTGCAAAGTGCGTTGTATAGTTGACCGATGCACAGTGACACCATCTGCAGCAAGTTGATGCTGCTGCTCTCTGGAGGTGGTCTGAGGATTGTCCTTAACTGATCTTACCATTCTTCTTCTCTGCCTTTCTGATGTTTTTCTTGGCCTGCCACTTCTGGCCTTAACAAGAACTGTCCCTGTGTTCTTCCATTTCCTTACTATGTTCCTCACAGTGGAAACTGACAGGTTAAATCTCTGAGACAGCTTTTTGTATCCTTCCCCTGAACAACTATGTTGAATAATCTTTGTTTTCAGATCACTTGACAGTTGTTTTGAGGAGCCCATGATGCCACTCTTCAGAGGAGATTCAAACAGGAGTACAACTTGCAAGTGGCAACTTTAAGTAGCTTTTCTCATGATTGCATACACCTGGCTATGAAGTTCAAAGCTCAATGAGGTTATAAAACCAAAAAAAGTGCTTTAGTAAGTCAGTAAAAAGTAGGTAGGAGTATTTAAAACAAGAAAATGATAAGGGTGCCCATACTTATGCACCTGTCAAATTTTGTTTGAATGCAGATTGCACATTTTCTGTTAGTACAATAAACCTCATTTCAAGGCAGAAACATTAGTGTGTCCAACAGTTATTACATATATCAAACTGAAATAGCTGTTGCAAAAACACCAATTTTTATAAAACATTAAGCTTAAGATTAATAGGGGTGCCCAAACTTTTTCATATAACTGTATATGTGTATCTATGGTGACAACAATTTATACCGCTATAAGACCAATGTGTGGTCCATTATCATTCTTGTATCTGCCATTTGTCTTATCCCTCTTGATTCATGTGATTGTTGAACAGTTTAGTGCCCACGATGCAGAAATGAAGCAGAAATTTTCCTGAGCATTTCTGCATCTCCTTGGCAGAAAAACACATGCGGTTTTTACATGCTTTTTTGACGTGTATTTGACGCGTTTTTGCATGCTTATTTGCCATGCGTTTTTCCAATGCATTGTATAGGCAAATACGCATGCAGAAACGCACAAGACTTGGTCATGTTCGTATTTTTTCTGCGAGTAAAATCTGAGCAGAAATAATATGGACCATGTGCACAGAACTTGCAGAATGTCATGGGATAAGGTATGCAATGCGTTTCTGGAGCGTTTACGCGCTACAAATACGCACCAAAAAACGCACCAAAAATGCATCGTGGGCACACAGCTTTAGGGCACAGCCCCACTATCAGTATTCGGTCAGTATTTTATCTCAGGAGTGGGAGCCAAAACCAGGTGAGGAACAATCAGAGAAAAGGTATAATAGAAACAAGTCACCAATTCTGCATTTATCCCCCACTCCTGGTTTTGGCTCCCACTCCTGAGAAAAATACTGACCGAATACTGACCGAGTACTGATAGTGGGGCAGTGGCCTTAGGCTAAGTTCCCACAATGAGCTTTTGGTGAGTTTTTGATGCTGTAGAATTTCTGCACCTATTATTTAAATTAGATTACTTGCGTTTTCTCATTGCGTTATTGTGTGTTTTTTTAACATGAGTTTTTACTGTGTTTTTGACGCTGCGTTTTTTGTCTCTTTTTGGTGTGTCACACTTTAAATATACTTAGGTGCAGATTTTTGATGCGTTTCCACAGCAAAAATGCGCTAAAAACACGTGTGCGTTTTTTACCTATGGATTTTCCGCATCTAATGTAAATCTATGGGGAATATACGCACAGAAAACTCAGCGTACCCGCAAGATAAATTGACATGCTGTTGATTTGAAACACGCACCGCAGGTCAGTTTACACTGAGTAATAAAAAGCACAGTGGGCATCAGATCTCTATGACTCCCATCCCCTTTGCTGGAACTGTAAGTTGCTGCGTCTTTGAAGCAGTAAAAATACACAGCTTCATAAACTCACCAAAAGCTGATTATGGGAGCGTAGCCTTGAGCGCCCATCTTCCTTCTACATTTGGCTTACCATGTGTAAATATATATCTTTCCCTTGATACTTTATATTTAATTTAACTATCTGCACCTCTCAAGATACACCTTGGTCTTATGTTGTACAAAACTATACAATTATTAGTCCTAGACCAAGTCACTGACAAATTGTGCCACTTTGATATGTAACAAAATAGCTCAGTATTTCTGTTATGATGTACAATAAAAAATGATATTGTGGTACTGAGCATTTCTTTTGATAAGCAAATATGGATAGAAGAATACATAACAGACAGATGGGAGTTTTGCTTGATGTAACCTTGGGTGACTTGGGAATAAGCAATCCTCACTGGTAATAATGGCATCACAATTTGCGCTATGTAACTTTTTAGATTCCGTAATTTACGGTGGAAATGTTTCACATCCAAAACAAGTAGGACAACCCTCATACTGTCACCCAATCTTATAAACGTCTGCTCCCCGAAAACTGATAATTACCCCTCATTAGTCCTGCCATCTGTAAACCAGATCCATCTTCATATTTTTGGAAATATGGTCTAAGTAAAGTGCGAAATCTTTCTCAGACTTAAATGTCTGCGTGACAACAAACATCTCAGTGTGTATTATGTGTTCCGTTATTCCAGTATTATAAATGAGGACTATTTCATGCAAAGTTGTGGCAAAGCAAGGAAGCGGGGAACACCATGCTGTGCAAATGCATTAAAGGCCAATTAAAATGGTTTCATATATGGCGGCAACAACTGTGTGTAGGACTTAGATATTTCGCATTTATTACTAACATCTACCAATATCTCTGAGCTCTATAGTTTACTACTGAGCAGATATCCTATTCCTTTAACTGGCCTGGAATGTAATTGTTCCAGCTTCAGTGCAAAAATATTTCATCAAATTAAAATGTGTAAGTATTTAGAAATGCACTTATAGTACTAACATAATATTCATGTAATATTAGTTATTAAAGCGGTATTTTATCCAGTGCCATAGCGTGGGTGTGTGGGGATGGGGGTGCGGTTGAGCAAGTTGCCAGAGTCTATAGGGGTACAAAATTTCACCCCTTCACCCTTTTCCAAGCCACCCTCCCTGTCAAGTGATTGGTACACTCTGCAGAGGCAGCGATCAAAATGACAATGCTCAGCAAAATGAAGTGAGCTTTGTCATCTAGGTTGCTGTCTATAATGATGAACTCATCTTTACTGCTGTACCCTACATAAACTGCATCGAAGATCACAGAAGAGCAGCTATTGAATGAAGATGGTATTGAATCATGTGCAGTGGACATAATTGAATATTGTTTTCATCCATTAAGAGCATCTTTTATATTTTTATACTTTATCTAAGCTTTAGGGCAAGGGTTAGGCTTGGCGCTTCACTGCTGCAGAATGTCAGTCTTAATTCTGCATATGATCATTCTGCACCATTAGGATTGAGGATAACTTACTAATCACAAGGAGTTTGACTGCTGGGACCCCCAAGGACTGGATTTTTCAGAGCCCCATTTTGAATGGAGTATAGCTGCATATGCTCAACACCTACTCCACTCATTATCTATGGGACTGCCTAAGAAAGCCAAGTACTGCTTTCAGTTACTTCCAGCAGTCCCCTTGACAATGGCCAGAGCAGAGGTCCAGCATGCTCTCCTCTGCTTTATTGAAGACTGGGACTCTGCGGAACTTGGTCCTAAGGTTCCAGAGCCAAGTTCTCAGGATCACTGCAGGTCTTCTAAAGTATGGATAGTGGAGAACCTCATTCATATTTTGAGAATAAACTTTTAAATGATGGTATATTCTAGAGATATGGGAAACCCCTTTATGGAGAAAAATATGATCTATTTCTTTTTCAAAAATAGAACAACTTTTATTCAAAATTTGTATTGGATATTGCAGCTCATCCCCAATTAAGCTGATAAAAGACATGCTGTTTCTAAGAGGAAATATGATAGACTTTTTTTTCTAATTCTTTATGATCAATAATTTACAAAGAGGTCTTACTTTCTGGTCCTGGAAATTACAAATTAGCTGTTGCTAGTTTTATCAATTTTCCTAAATTACACCTAAGGACAGTAACAGCTGATCTATACCATATGTTTTTGGTGCCAGTAACTATTGGACGATTAACTGTCAATGTCCTTTGAATAGGACACAAGAGTCATTTTTACTTGCAGGAAACCTCTTTAAAATTGAAGACATGTGAGTACCAAATGTCATCATGCCTTAATGAAAATCCAAACAATGTGATCCCGATGGAGTGATAAACATTTAATTAGCTTCCTACACTAAAGGGAAGTCACCAGTTGCAAAGTCAAACTTTGCTGAATCCCTTAGGCTTTTATAGAAGTAAACACTCCTTAATGGAAAACCGGAACAAGATGTCTTTTAAAAGTAATGCAGAACTTAAGATGCATAATGTGGCAGTTTCCCAGCTCATCACGTCTAATATGAATGTACTGTAGTTATTCTAACAATTGTTATATGTAGGTATGATGTAGTCCCCCTCATATATATGACTAGCATACAGTATGGCGCTTTCTTCGCATGTGCACATTTTAAGGGAACCTGTCTGACATATATAGGGACATTAGTGGAGACAGGGTGACACTAGATCAGCCAATAAGGTCTCCACTCCCTCCCCCCTTTCCCTAGAGTCTGGGTTCCCTTTTCCTCTTCCCTTTGTGTTGCACTTAGTCTTTCCCACACCTTGAGTGACACTGTCATCAGGTTTTTTAGACCTTAAACTACTGTCATCTAAGTAAAGCATCTAAAATGTTGATTATGTCTATGCCTGTAAGTCCATTTCTCTATTTTCTAGAAATCCATCAGTTAATGTGTATGCAAATGAACTTGAAAGTGCAGAGGGCGTGACTTGCACCTACATTCCTCCCTCTTTCTTCTCCCACCACCGGCCTTCTATCAGTGACGGACAAGTCACTCTTCTCTGTGACCTGCTCCCCCACCCAAGATCTTGCGCTGGTGCCATCACTCTCGGGAGCAGCGCATGCACAGATGTATAGTCCAACAACAGGAGAAGAAAGAGGGAGAGAAGTTTGAAATTTTTTAAGCGCAGGTCAAGCCCCATGCACTTGTGGCTCATGTGCCTAAATATTCGCTAATGGAAGATAGAGAAACCTATTACAAAGGTATAGACTTAATCAACATTTCAGATGCATTGCATAGAGGACATTAGTTTAGGATCTAAAATCCTACTGACAGGTTTTGATAAAGGAAAAAAGCACAGGTACTATAGTCCGATCATGGAGCAATTAGTGTTATTCACAAAAATGCTAAAACAATTAGGAAAACTGTTGTTTCCCTCATTTTTAGTTCCGATAATATCTGTGCGACTAGACATAATAACTGACATCATAATATTAATATAAAGCAGGATACTACTGTAACAGACTACTTTGGCAAATTTTCACTATAGGATGTAATGATTGTGTGGACTACTGTTACATCGCCAGATGATAGTTTTGTAGTTGGAATTTATGAAATTAATTTTATATGTGTGTTTTGCATTAAAATTTGAATTCTATTGACTACAGGGAGGTTTTGTAACGAACAGTCATGGAACAGTTCATTCAGATATATCATCTAAAAACAGAAATATAATGTTGAGAATCTTTTAAGATAATCCATTTTTTTGTAAAATAAGTGAAGGCTAGGTAACATGAAAAGTGTCTTTATCGAACGTTATGGAGTTTTTAAAATGTTTAGAACACCATTGCGTCTAGGGGTAATTACATCCATAGATACAGACTCTGGCCAAGCATGCCATCTGACAGATACAAGCTATCTAAATGAAAGAAGAAGCATAGGAAGGTTCTGTAAGGTCCCATATACTTGTATGGGCGCCGTACAATGGCTGCATAAAACTTGGAGATTGCACATAGATTTAATATAACTAGGTGCATAAATCCCACAACTTAGGCTACTAGGCAATTTACCACTCTCTTGTAAATAATCTTGCCCTATTGCCCCATAATTTAGGCTATAAAGCCAAACCTGAATCACCATTGGCACAGAGCTGTTTAAGGGGTCCTTGCCCCTTATAAGTGCAAAGTAGGAGACCTGTTGGTCCACTAAGAGGTCTTCAGTGGCATTTTAATGGGTAAAGGTTGAAGTGGCACTAGTAACCTTGTTAGACTATGTTCATACGTTGCGTTTTTGTTTCGTTTTTTTGCAGCCAAACCTGCTCTTGGCAGTAAAGAAGCAGCTTCAAAAAGGCAGGTTTTGCTCCGTTTTTGCTGTGCATTTGCTGCGTTTCTTGTGCATACTGATACATTTTAGTACCCCCCAAAAAAAGATAATGCAACTTCCTTAAGGCTATTTGCATATTTATTCCTAGGAAGCATTGCATGACTTATAAGTCTCCCCATAAAAGCTTAGCCATCTACTTAACCCCTTCACACCCACCCACCTCCCTGATCAGGTCAAATTTTACAATTCTAACCAGTGTCACTTTATGAAGTAATAACTCTGGAACGCTTGAACGTATCCCAGTGATTCTGAGACAGTTTTTTCGCGACACATTGTACATCATGTTAGTGGTAAAATTTAGGTCAATATTTTTTGTGTCAAAATATTAGAATATTGGCTAAAATTTTGAAAATTTTGCAATTTTCAAACTTTTCATTTTTATGCCCTTAAACCACACAATATAGTTAATTAATAACATTTACCACATGTCTACTTTAATCAGCACAATTTTTGAAACATAATTTGTTTTTGTATGGAAGTTAGAAGGGTTAAAATTTGATCAGAAATTTCTTGTTTTTCCAACAAAATTTTCAAAACCATTTTTTAGGGACTACATCCCATTGGAAGTGGCTTTGAGAGGCCTATGTTACAGAAAATACCCAAAAGTGACACCATTTTAAAAACTACACTCCTCAAAGTGCTTGAAACCACATTCAATAAGTTAATTAACTCTTCAGTTATTTCATAAGATTTAAAGCAATTTGGAAGGAAAAAATGAAAATGTAACTTTTTGCCACAAAAACGTTGCTTCAGCCCCAAATTTTACATTTGCACAAAGGGGAATAGGATAAAATGAACCATACAATTTGTTGTACAATTTCTCCTGAGTACACTGATACCACTACCACATACTGTATGTGTGGCACCCCAGGGATCTGGTTTCCACAGTAACAGCAATGTTATGTCTGAGAGCAGGTGGGAGGTCTCTTGGTCAGGAATCCTATGCATGCCACACCTCCTGCCCAGTCCTGGGAGGGGAAGAACTTCCCCTATATAAACCTAGGGCTGAGGCAGGGTTAGTGAGTAGAGAAGAAGTAGAGACAGAGAAAAGAAGCAAATATAGGAACAGAACATCAGGAGCTCTGTGGGAGCAGTGTTACAAGGAGTCAGGGGCTGGCAGCTGCAGAGCTCGCCCTGACTGAGAAGATTTCTTACCGGACCCGGAGTCCGAGGCTGTGGGGACTAACTCCTACCCAGCAGCAGAATCCGTCAGGCAGGGGATTCCAGGTCCTCTGGCGAAGAAACCCGAAGGCACGGTCACACGCATGGGACCAGCACCGCCGTCGTGGAGCGGAAGCTACTAGAAGGCCCCGAGTCACCGGCCATACGGGTGAGCACCACACGGTACACTCAGGGACGTGGGCTACTTATACCCGCCTCTAGCAAGGTAGCCAGAAGAGTACAGTTAGTTTGGGAGGCCTACAACTCCGCCTGGCCAGGGGAGATCCCATCTGCTCAAGGACTGACCAGGCCCCAATCGCTAGCCAGTACTCCGGGAGGGTCTATCTTTGTCACCAGTAAAGACCCTGAACTACACCGTACCGTCTCCGAGTGGTTCCTGCTACCCCCATCATCCACGTCGGCTGCCCTGAGGCCATACCCCTCCCGTTGGGGGTTATACTATCACGCTGCACAATCCTACCACCGGCCTCAGCGGTCTGCCCTGCAGCAGCAGCTCCTTAGCTGTACTCAACGGGTGGCGTAGTCGTCCAACATCTACCGCTGATACATCACCGCTCAGTTTGACTCCCTGGGCACGGACCGGGTCACCGCCACGAGACTACAACCCTCAACAGATCCGGCTCCGGGTAAGCTCCCGCGTGCGCAACGCAGCGCGACACAGGCCCAGGGGCGCGTCAACTTTTGGCGTAGTCGGCAGGATTTCGTGCCCGCAACCACCGGGTACTGCGTGCCTGAAAGAGACTGTTCAAACTTACCTGTGGTGAAGATTCCCGCCATCCGGTGCCATTTTCAGCCTTCTTCCCGCCTTCCGTGGAGTTTTCCCGCCGTTGGACGCCATCTTGAAGACGTCGCGCGGGAAGAAGAGGGGCGTGGACTCCGAAAGCGCGCGAGAACTGAAGCCCCGCCTCACGTCCGGACGTCGCGTAAGGTCCTGGAAGGAGCCCAGCAGACGCCGACGTCACAGGAGCGCGACGGAAGGTCCTCAACCCTGACGATCTACTGCGGAGCCGCGGCCTATGGAAGAGGATCATCGCAAGGTAGGCCACGGTCCACTAGGGGGGAGGAGGATGTCGAATACGGAGGAGAGTTTCACTGCCTCAACCCCCGCCAGCGCCATCGCTGCTGCAGTCATGCCTTTCACCATGCCCTATATCCCGGGAGCGGCCTGGCTACCCCAGTACTCAGGGGAGTCACATACCCTGCATGACTTTAGAGAAAAGCTGGATAGCCTCTTCCAGGTGTACCCCCTCACAGAAGAGCAAAAAGTGAGCATCCTGGTGGCCCAATTAACTGGGGCAGCCCGAAGGGAGGTAAAGTCCTGGCCACCTGGGGGGAGGACTGTCGCAGGGATACTAACCCGGCTGAGGGACACCTTTGATACCCGCACCTCAGCCGAGATCAAGCTCAGATTGTTATGTTCTGCTACCAAAGCTAAGGAAAGAGAGGAGATCTGTCCCTACTATAGGACTCAGCTGAATCCCTACGATGTAACAGGGAACCTGATCCTGCGATCAGACCTGCTAAAGTCCTAATCTAGTCTGTACGGAGACCTATAGATTTGGGGAGGGAATCCCTACAAGTACTAAGGACTGGGAGGAATATGGGACACCTCCTAACAGAAATAGCAGCAGACAGACGAACAAACAAAATAGATAGAACCTAGAGGTCCGTAGACCAAGCAAACTAACAGAGTTAGATACAGAGCACAGGCTAGCTAGAAAGTAGATATACAATGAAGTCCAGCAAAGCCAGAAGGGCGGAGCAGGATTAAATAGGCCAACAAGGTCATGTGACCAGCAAAGGAAAAAAAACCTAACAGCAAGGTTCTAACAGTACCCCCCCTTCTAAGAGGATCCTCCGGATCCCCTAGGACCAGGCTTATCAGGAAATCTCCTGTGAAACGCTCTGATAAGTCTGGACGCGGAAACATCATCTGACCTCACCCAAGAGTTATCCTCGGGTCCGAAACCTTTCCAGGCCACAAGATACTGCAAACTACCTCTATACCGTCTAGAGTCAAGGATGCGAGAAATTTCATATTCCCCGTCCTCCACCACCGGAGGAACAGAGGCAGAGGCGTCACCATCCGACACAACAGCTTTTTTTAACAGAGAGACATGAAAGACCGGATTAATTCTCCAGGAGGTAGGAACCTCCAACCTAACAGCAGATTGGTTGACAACCTGAAGCACCTTAAAGGGCCCTACAAACTTGGGACCCAATTTCTTAGAAGGAATCCTCAACCGCAGATTCCTAGAGGACAACCAAACCATGTCACCAACAGCGAACAAAACCTCCTGTAGTTTCCTATCAAAGTAGTCTTTAGATTTTCTGTTGGCCTCCTGAAGATTACCACGCACATCCGTCCAAACTCTTTCCAAATCACCGGAAAAATTCTCCTCCTCAGGCACGGCAGATCCCAACTTGGAGAACGACCCAAACGACGGATGTCTCCCAGAACAACAAAAAAAAGGCGAACAACCAGCAGAAGAAGATGTATGATTGTTCAGAGCAAATTCGGCAAGTGGCAGAAACTCAGACCACCCCTCTTGATTGTCTGCCACAAAACAACGCAAGAACTGCTCAACATCCTGGTTTTTCCTTTCTGTCTGGCCATTAGATTCAGGATGATATCCGGACGAAAACGACAAATGAATTCCCAACCTGTCACAAAAGGCACGCCAAAAACGAGCCACGAACTGAGGACCCCTATCAGAAACAATGTCAGTAGGAACGCCATGAAGTCTGACAATTTCCTTGACAAAGGCCTTAGCGAGAGTTTTAGCGCAGGGCAGTTTGACGAAGGGAACCAAGTGACACATCTTGCTAAAACGGTCCACGACCACCCAGATGACAGTAAAACCCTCAGAGGGGGGAAGGTCAGTTATAAAGTCCATAGCCAAATGTGTCCAAGGAGCACTGGGGACCTCCAAAGGACAAAGCAACCCCGCAGCAGGAGTATGTGAGGACTTAGATCTAGCACATATAGTACATTGGCGCACCCACTTAATGACTTCCTTCTGCCATCCAGGCCACCAAAAACTGCGACCCACCAGTCTCTTGGTCTCAGAGATTCCGGGATGACCTGCCAACCGAGATTCGTGACACTCAACAAACAAATCTCTCCTAAAGGTCCCAGGCACAAACAACCTCCCATGAGGAGTGTTAGATGGGGCATTCTCCTGAGCTTTAAGAATCTCATCTTCCAAAACGGAGTCTAAAGCAGCTATCACAACACCTTCTTGTAAAATGTTTTCCTCTTTCTCAGCACCGACTATGGGAGAAAAACTGCGAGACAAGGCATCCGCCTTAACATTCTTAGTACCAGGGATGTAAGTAACGGAGAAATTAAACCGCGAGAAAAACAGTGCCCACCTAGCCTGACGGGCATTCAGGCGCTTGGCAGCGTCAAGATATATCAGATTTTTATGATCCGTAAGAACCTGAACGGGAAATTCCGCACCTTCCAAGAAGTGGCGCCAGTGTTCAAATGCGAGTTTAATAGCCAATAATTCCCGATTACCAATATCGTAATTCAGTTCAGTCTCCGAAAATTTTTTTGAAAAAAATGCACAGGGATGTAATCCATCCCCGTTATCCTGAGACAATACTGCGCCAACCCCCACCGAAGAAGCATCAACCTCAACCAAAAACGGCCTAGTAACATCAGGCTGCATAAGGATGGGAGCAGAGGTGAACCTCTCCTTGAGATACACAAAAGCTTCAATGGCCTCAGAAGACCACTGAACCGCATCAGCACCTTTCCTGGTGAGATCAGTCAGAGGTTTGACAATACTAGAAAAAATTTTTATGAATTTTCTATAGTAATTGGCGAAACCCAAAAACCTCTGTATTGATTTCAAACCAATAGGCCTAGGCCATTCCTGCACAGCCTGAACCTTAACCGGGTCCATCTCAAAACCTTTGCTGGAGATAATGTAGCCCAAAAAACTAATTCTCTGTACAGCGAACTCACATTTCTCCAGCTTAGCAAAAAGCGAATTGTCCATTAATAACTGTAATACCTCACGCACGCTCCGCCAATGAGACTCCAGATCAGGCGAATAAATCAAAATGTCATCCAAATACACAACCACATTTTTACCGATCAAAGGTCTAAGGATGTCATTAATCAGATTCTGAAAAAATGCAGGAGCATTAGTAAGACCAAAAGGCATAACCAGATTCTCAAAATGACCCACAGGAGTGTTAAAAGCAGTCTTCCATTCATCACCCTCCTTCATGCGCAACAGATTGTATGCCCCCTTAAGGTCAATTTTAGAGAACCACTTGGCCCCCAATAACTGGTTAAACAGATCAGGAATCAATGGCAGTGGGTAAGGATTGCGTACCGTAATTTTGTTAATCTCACGAAAATCCAGACAAGGACGTAAACCGCCGTCCTTTTTTTTTACAAAAAAAAATCCAACCGCCACAGGAGACTTAGAGGGCCTAATGTGACCGGCGGCCAAACTTGTCTGTATGTATTCCTCCAAAGCCTTCCTCTCAGGAATAGTAAGGTTAAATAAACGACTTTTAGGAAGAGTCGCTCCAGGGACAAATTCAATAGAACAATCATAGTCTCTATGGGGAGGCAAAACCTGCGATTCTTTCTCAGAAAAAACTCTCCAAAAATCCTGAATAGGAACAGGCAATTCTCCCCTATCCAAAGCTGCAATACGCCCGTTACAACACTTGTCATAACATTTATGGCTCCAGGATTTAATTTCATTGGTAGACCAATCCAGTACAGGATTGTGAAATTTTAACCAGGGCAATCCCAATATTACTGGAGAAGGCAAGTTATTCAACACTACCAAATCCAATTTCTCATGGTGAACACCATTAATAGTGAGAGGAAATTCACTGACCTTGAGAGTAATATTCTTCAAAGGGGAGCCATCCACAGAAACCACAGCAATGGGGGATGATAAAGGTTCAGGTTTTAAATTGAGTTTTTCCACGAATCCCCCATCAATAACATTCAGTGTAGACCCACAATCAACAAACACCCGAAATTCCATTAATTTTTCCTGAGCAATCGTGGAAGCAGCTAAAAATATACCCTTGGAATTTAAACAGGCAATACGGGCATGACTGACCATTTTTTTTTCTTTCTTCATACGAAGCTCACAGCCTTTAATCAAATGACCAGATTTTCCACAATAGAAACACAAGCCTTCTGAAAAACGACGGTGTTTTTCTTGAGAGCGAGGTGCCACCGATCCAATCTCCATCGGTTCACCACTGTTAGTACACACATTATCATAACCAGAAACTGACATAGCAGAGGATTTGCTCTCATTAACCCTAGCACGCAGTCTTCTGTCCACCCGTATAGCTAATTGCATAGCCTGTTGCAAATCCTCAGGTGTAGGATAAGCAATTAGCAGGTCTTTAACCCTTTCACTGAGCCCAGCAAGAAATAGACTTTTCAGAGCAGAATCGTTCCACCCTGTTTGAGTGGACCAACGACGAAAATGTGTACAATATTTTTCCATATTACCTGATCCTTGTTTTAAACGTCTCAACTCAGTCTCAGCTGATGCCACACGGTCAGGATCATCATATAATAGTCCTAAAGCAGAAAAAAAACTATCCACTGATCTGAAGCATGTATCACTAGGTTGCAAAGAAAAGGCCCACTCCTGAGGCTCTTTGCGCAAAAGTGACATTATGAACCCTACGCGCTGGGATTCATCCCCAGAGGACTTGGGTCTCAAACGAAAATACAATAAGCAAGCATTTTTAAATGAAAAAAATTCTCGATGTTCACCAAAAAATAAATCCGGCAAACATACCTTAGGCTCCAAGAAATATGCTCCAGGACAGTTACTCACGTGCTGACGGAGCTCGGCCACTTCCAGAGAGAGTCCCTGCAGGTGTTTAGCCAAATCCTGAACCGACACCATGATGGAACAAAAAAAAATCTTTCCTTAGAGAATTTACAGGCTGGACTTACTGTTATGTTCTGCTACCAAAGCTAAGGAAAGAGAGGAGATCTGTCCCTACTATAGGACTCAGCTGAATCCCTACGATGTAACAGGGAACCTGATCCTGCGATCAGACCTGCTAAAGTCCTAATCTAGTCTGTACGGAGACCTATAGATTTGGGGAGGGAATCCCTACAAGTACTAAGGACTGGGAGGAATATGGGACACCTCCTAACAGAAATAGCAGCAGACAGACGAACAAACAAAATAGATAGAACCTAGAGGTCCGTAGACCAAGCAAACTAACAGAGTTAGATACAGAGCACAGGCTAGCTAGAAAGTAGATATACAATGAAGTCCAGCAAAGCCAGAAGGGCGGAGCAGGATTAAATAGGCCAACAAGGTCATGTGACCAGCAAAGGAAAAAAAACCTAACAGCAAGGTTCTAACACAGATTCTACGGGTGCAAACAGCGGGCACATGAGAGTATAAGGGACTATGCATTAAACCTACAAGAAGCCCTGAGAGCCATTAAGCAGACCGACCCTGACGGCGTGGGAGACGAGGACAGGCTGTTGACTGAACAATTTATAGAGGGTTTATATTGCAATGCCCACCGAACCCAGTTGCGGGCAATGGCCTTACAGGACCCTCATCTGGGATTTGCACAGTTCAAGGACAGAGCCATCCGGGTGCTCCGAGAACCGGCACCAGGTGGCGTTGTGACCCATAGACGCCCCACTACTACTTACCACCAGGAGGCGGCGCCCTTGTCGGCAGGGCCTGTGGGAGCTGATGCGCAGGCTTTGAGCAATGACCCGGCTCCAGACCTGCACCATCAGGTCCAAGAGCTAGCTAAAAGCGTTGCTGCGCTAACCCGAACTGTGCAGTCTTTACAGGTTTCTACTCCAGGGAAGATCCAGCTGGCATCCGGACCGGAGGACATCCCGTGGCGTCGACCAAGGAGGACCCCACCGGCCAGAGGAAGACCCAGCGACCGATACAACGAGGATGGACGACCCATCTGCCGCCGCTGTAATCAACCCGGACATATGGCAAGGTACTGTCCTTTAAACTGGCACAACCTAGGGTAGAGGGCCAACCCCTAGGAAAAAGATCATCAGGCCCATCGAACTGGCGCGACAAATATGTGGGAGGACGTCCAGTCTTGCCTGTGGTACTGGATGGCATTCCTATGAGTGCCCTACTGGACACCGGGTCACAGGTCACCACCATCCCGTACGTGCTCTTCAAGCAGTACTGGAATGACTCGGATATTACCCGCTACCCTGACGACGACTTGAGTATCATCGCCAGCAATGGTCAGCCCGTGCCACAGATCGGATTTAAAGAGGTGACCATTAAAATTGGTAGAGTTGAACTGGCAGCACAGGGACTGATCATTGTAGACATTGACAAACACGAGAGTCACCCAAAGATAACTCTAGGAAATAATGTAATTGAAAATTGTCTTGCAGAGGTGATTTTCCTTTTACAGCAGGTTGCCAAGAACGCCAGCTCCGGCGAGCAGCGAGTGCTCCAAAAAGAGATCCGGGCACTGATGCGACGGCAACAGGTGGAACTCTCCGGCGGTGAGATTGGTAGCGTGAGAATGTGTGACCCTTTCCCTATTGCCATGCCCCCAAAAAGTGAAATGATGATTTGGTGCCGGGCAGCTATTGGTCTGAGAGGTAGAGATTACCAGGCAATGGTAGAACCAGTTTACTCAGACAGTAGGCCCACCATCTTGACAGCACGGGGGGTGGTTAATGTACGCCATGGGAGGGTGCCCGTTCGCATAATCAATATCGGGAAGAGGGAAGTGTACCTGCCCCGGTATGCCACGCTAGCCAAATTATATACCATTAACCAAAATGCTATACAATCTGTGGAACCCTTGCCTCCATCTCACCCGGAGGAAGGTAACGGCTCTAAGAAAACAATGGAGGACTGGTGTCAGCAACTACATTTGGGTACTGACTCCACTCCCTCACACCAGAAACAGGGAGTCTATCGGGTGGTTCAAGAGTACGAGAGAGTGTTTAGTAAACACCCGTTAGACTTCGGGCGAGTCAAGGGGGTAGAACACCACATCCCCACGGGAGACCATCCTCCCATAAAAGAGAGGTATCGACCCGTACCCCCTGCACACTACCAACACGCCAAGGGGATGCTTAGAGACATGAAGGAGGCTGTGGTGATCAGGGATAGCTGTAGCCCCTGGGCAGCTCCACTAGTCTTAGTCAAAAAGAAAGACAACACCATGAGGATGTGTGTAGATTACCGGAAAATCAACCGTATCACACACAAGGATGCGTACCCCTTACCAAGGATAGAGGAGTCTTTGGCTGCTTTAAGATCTGCTAACTTCTTCTCTACCTTGGATCTCACTAGTGGGTACTGGCAGGTTCCTGTAGCAGAGGCGGACCGGGAGAAGACCGCATTCATCACCCCGATGGGACTTAGCGAGTTTACCTGCATGCCGTTCGGACTCTGCAACGCACCAGGAACCTTCCAACGATTAATGGAGTGCTGTCTGGGCCACAGAAACTTCGAGACGGTCCTGTTGTACCTGGACGATGTCATCGTATATTCTAAGACTTATGAGGACCACCTGAAACACCTGGCGGAAGTGTTCGAAGCTCTGGCAAGCTACGGCCTAAAGGTGAAACCCTCCAAGTGTCACCTCCTGAAACCAAAGGTGCAGTACCTGGGACACGTGGTGAGCGCTGACGGAGTGGCTCCCGACCCTGATAAGATCACCGCAATTAAGGAATGGCCAAGTCCCTCCAGTGTAAAGGAAGTGCGGCAGTTCCTCGGGTTGGTAGGCTACTACCGCAGGTTCATCCCCGGTTTCACCAAAAAGGCAGCTCCTATGCAGGACCTCCTGATAGGCCAGTCCCGGAAGGCCAAGAACCAGAAGCCGCCCTTCAGATGGGAGAAGTTGGAAGAAGAGTCCTTCCGCCAGCTGAAGATGGCCCTCACGGGGGATGAAATCCTGGCGTACCCGGATTACAGCCAGCCCTTTATCCTCTACACCGACGCAAGTAACATCGGGCTAGGAGCCGTGCTGTCCCAGATCCAGCAGGGGAAAGAGCGAGTAATCGCTTACGCTAGCCGAAAACTGCGACCCACCGAAAGAAACCCTGAGAATTACAGCTCATTTAAGCTAGAGTTCCTGGCAGTGGTGTGGGCAGTCACCGAACGCTTTAAGCACTACCTCGCTTCTTCCCGGTTCGTTGTGTACACGGATAACAACCCGTTGACACACCTGGACACGGCAAGACTCGGTGCCCTAGAGCAGAGATGGATGGCCCGCCTGTCCAACTACGAGTTCACCATCAAATACCGGGCAGGACGCTCCAATACCAACGCGAACGCCCTGTCCAGGATGCCAAACCTACCGGACGTAGGAGAAGATCCAGAGGGACTGGAAGAAGTCGAACTCCCCGCGTTTCACCGTCATGGGACTATCCAGTATTCCCATCGGGTAAGGAGTAAGCAAGGCGCTACGTTTAACCCCTTACCTCACTACAACTGGGCGGAAACGCAAGACAGTGACCCTGCTGTCCGGCTGGTGAAGGAGATGCTGACTCAGCCAGAGGCTCGCCTTGACCCAGACGCTCCGGAGGAAGCCAAGCAACTGTGGGCAGAAAAGAGTAGACTGTTCCTTTTCAAGGGGAAGTTGTGCCGCAGGATGGTTAACTCCCGGACGCATGAACTAATCTGGCAAGTAGTGGTGCCACGACGAGACGCAGCCATGGTGATGGAGGCATACCACGATGGAGCTGGGCATTTCGGATGGAAGAAGCTGGAGTTCCTGCTGCGCGGGCGGTTCCATTGGGTAGGCATGAGGGGAACCATCGAGAGGTGGTGCAGAGACTGTGGCCCGTGCAACCTGAGGAGGAAGGACCGTGCCAGTCAGAAGACTCCCCTGCAGTCCATCGTCACCCGGCAGCCGTTGGAACTGGTAGCCTTGGATCATGTAAAACTGACCCCAAGCAGAAGTGGCTACGTCTACGCGTTAACCATCGTGGATCATTACTCCCGGTTCTTGGTTGTCGTCCCCGTCAAGGACTTAACGGCTCAAACAGCAGCTAGAGCCTTCCAGCAGCACTTCTGCCGTCCACACGGGTACCCGGACCAAGTGCTGACGGACCAGGGACCTGCCTTTGAAGCGGAGGTCTTCCAGGAATTCTGCAATCTGTATGGCTGCCGGAAGATAAGGACGACACCCTATCATCCGCAAACTAATGGACTTTGTGAGAAAATGAACCAGGTGGTAATGGATCTTCTGAAAACGTTGCCCCTGGAAGAACGCAGTCTGTGGCCTGAGAAGCTGCCCGATCTGGTGGACCTATACAACCACATCCCGGTAGGTTCCACCAACTGTACCCCGGCTTACCTAATGAGGGCGAGACCTGGTAAGTTACCTGTTGACCTGGAAATGGGAGTCCTGACACCCGAGGACACTTCACCAGAAGCAGACTGGGACACAGAGAGGCAGCACCAGTACCGGAAAGTACAGGAGAGCGTGGAGCGAAGTCTCTGTCAGGCTAGGGAGAAACAAGAGAAAACTTACAACCAGTATGCTCCCACTGTTCCCCTGGTGCCCGGAGAGCAGGTCTTGAAGAGGAAAAGACGGCTCCACAAGTTGGACGACCAGTGGGAGAAGGACCCGTACACCGTACTGCCCTCAAGCCACGAGAACCCGAAGGTCTGTACCATCAGTAAAGACGGAGGGGAGACCACAGCCATTGTATCCCGGGATCACCTGAAGAAGTGTCCTGAACAGCTACGGAACCCTGAAGAGGAACAAGAAGACCATCGACCCGTAGAGGAAAGGGAAGATATGGTTAGTACTGTGCTCGGAGACTTCCCTCGGTCTTGGACTCAAGTCAATGGTGCAGTTGTGGTACCCGTACTCACCTTCCTCCAACCAGCATCCCAAGCACCTACGGAGCAACAGGTAGAGCTGGAAGAACAGCCGGTCCAGGAGGCAGAAGACCCCACACCAGCAGACCAGGAGGACCAACCCTCTGCTTGCAGTGAGCCTGCCATATCCCTAGTGAGCCAAAGGGCCCGTAGACCGCTGCCCAGTTTACCCTTAACAGCTCCTACACCCTGTAGTTCAGGGCCAGACAGTCAGCTCCGTAGGTCCACTAGGGCCACTAGAGGCCAGTTACCCGCACGTTGGAGGATTTGAAGTGTATAAATTGTTTTATTTGTGGTTACCTGTTTTTCTTGTTGCTTGTGTATAATTATGTGTTTCTAGTTGTTTATAGGAGTCTTTGGTGGATTTACCGGGAATCCTGTGTACATAGTTGGAGCGTAACCCAGGACGGACTAAAGACTGTTAAGGACTCGGGGCAGGACAGACCCCTACCTGGTTACGTCTCCCTGTTTTGGTGAAATGGACACCTTGCTTTCTTCAAAGACTGCACCCGGTTACGGACATGCCGTGACCACCTTTATGTGTTTCTTTATTGTATTGTTATTGTTATATCTTGTTATGTTTTTCTAAAATATGTTTAGTCCCAGAGTACTAAATTTCACTAGGGGGGAATGTGGCACCCCAGGGATCTGGTTTCCACAGTAACAGCAATGTTATGTCTGAGAGCAGGTGGGAGGTCTCTTGGTCAGGAATCCTATGCATGCCACACCTCCTGCCCAGTCCTGGGAGGGGAAGAACTTCCCCTATATAAACCTAGGGCTGAGGCAGGGTTAGTGAGTAGAGAAGAAGTAGAGACAGAGAAAAGAAGCAAATATAGGAACAGAACATCAGGAGCGCTGTGGGAGCAGTGTTACAAGGAGTCAGGGGCTGGCAGCTGCAGAGCTCGCCCTGACTGAGAAGATTTCTTACCGGACCCGGAGTCCGAGGCTGTGGGGACTAACTCCTACCCAGCAGCAGAATCCGTCAGGCAGGGGATTCCAGGTCCTCTGGCCAAGAAACCCGAAGGCACGGTCACACGCATGGGACCAGCACCGCCGTCGTGGAGCGGAAGCTACTACGAGGCCCCGAGTCACCGGCCATACGGGTGAGCACCACACGGTACACTCAGGGACGTGGGCTACTTATACCCGCCTCTAGCAAGGTAGCCAGAAGAGTACAGTTAGTTTGGGAGGCCTACAACTCCGCCTGGCCAGGGGAGATCCCATCTGCTCAAGGACTGACCAGGCCCCAATCGCTAGCCAGTACTCCGGGAGGGTCTATCTTTGTCACCAGTAAAGACCCTGAACTACACCGTACCGTCTCCGAGTGGTTCCTGCTACCCCCATCATCCACGTCGGCTGCCCTGAGGCCATACCCCTCCCGTTGGGGGTTATACTATCACGCTGCACAATCCTACCACCGGCCTCAGCGGTCTGCCCTGCAGCAGCAGCTCCTTAGCTGTACTCAACGGGTGGCGTAGTCGTCCAACATCTACCGCTGATACATCACCGCTCAGTTTGACTCCCTGGGCACGGACCGGGTCACCGCCACGAGACTACAACCCTCAACAGATCCGGCTCCGGGTAAGCTCCCGCGTGCGCAACGCAGCGCGACACAGGCCCAGGGGCGCGTCATATGTAATGGTAAATTACTGTTTGGGTGCACAGAAGGGCTCAGAAAGGAAGGAGCGCCATTTTAGCTGGCAAAAATTGCGGACGCCATGTCACATTTGAAGAGCCCATAACATGCCAAAACAGCAGAAACCCCCACAAGTGACCGCGTTTTAGAAACTACACCTTTCGACAAATTCATCTTGGTTTGTAGTGAGCATTATTATACCTCAAGCGATTCACACAATTGTATAACATTGGGCTAAGTAAATGGAAACTTACCATTTTTTTCACTAAAATGTTGCTTTGGTCCCAAGTTTTTAATTTTCAGAAGGGGTAATAGGAGAATATGAACGTTACAATTTGTAACACACTTTTTCCTGCATTCGTCAATTCCCCATAGTAGTAGTAGTCGCATTAGTAGTCGAAAACTACTTTTGAGGCACAGTGCAAAGGTCATAAGGTGCCATGACACATTGTCAGAGCCTCTAAGGTGCCAGAGCAGCAGAACCCCCCACCCCTTATAAGTGACCCCATTTTACAAACTAGACCTCTCAATTAATTCATCTAAGGGTGCAGTGATCATATTGACACCACGGATGTGTCCCAGAATTTTATACCTTTTTGGCAGTGAAGAAAAAATAGTTACATGTTTACCACAAAAATGGCACCAAAATTTGTCACACAATTTCGGTTGAACATGCCATATGGGGTATATGTGGCTATATAGTACTGCTTAGCCACATGGCGAGACTCGAAAGGGAAGGAGCACTATTTGACTCTTGGAGAACAAACTTTTGGAGAATAGTTTGCGGACTCCATATACAGAGCCCCTAAGTGCCTGAAGAGCAGAATTCCCTTCCTCAGGTGACCACTTTTGGAAATTGTATCCCTCTGGAATTTATCTGCAGGTGTAGTAATGATTTTGACTCCATGGGCGTTTTCCAGAAACAAGCTGCAATGGATGTTGCTGTGTGAAATTTGCAAATCTGCCGTTGTAGTGCCCGTGTGTTGTATTGCCCAGTACATTCTAGTGCCCATACATTGTGCCCAGCTTGTGCTTCTGGAGACAAACTGGGTACAATTAAATAAAATTGTGATAAATTGTGATAAATTAATCAGGCTTTCATCGCTACAGAAATGCTAAACATGGATGCTAATTGCGATTTAGGCACACTGTGGGGCTCAGAAGGGAGGAGGGCATTAGGATTTGGAAGTGCAGAATTCGCTGGATGAGGAGCCATTTTGCTTTTCCAGAGCATTTGTGCTATCAGGAACGTGGAAGCTCACTATATTTCCATTGAAAGATGAAGGACCTGAGTGGGGACTTGCTTTTTTGTAGACTGAGTTGAAGCGTTTATTGGGAACATACATTGGGGTTTCCATCTAAATCTCCGAATGACATGATTCAAATGAAACCCCCAAAAGGGATCCATTCACTATAATGGGGCAGCATAGTTATTCTGGACTCCATCTGGCCTCAGTTCAGCGGTGTCCTTCTAGAAGTACACAAAACTGTGGTCGACCGTGCTTTTATGCGCCCTTAAAAAGAAAGACACCGCCAGACGGCGTCCACAGTGCCTCCATCTGCCTCAATATAGGGAATCTTCCATTGTGGGTTTCATCTGAATCAAGTATTTCATAGATTTACACGGAAACTCCGGAGTAAGCGCTCAGCGTAGATGTAAACCAAGCCTTACTGTGATTTTTGGGAGGCAGAATAAACAAATCAACAGCAGGTCAAGAATTTATTTTATTTCTTTTTTATGCCGTTCCTCTTGCAGAATAAGTGATTACATGACTTTATTCTTCGGGTTGGTGCAATTACAGTGATACCAGATTTATATTGTTTTTTTATGTTTGGCTACTATCACACACTAGAAGACGCTTTTTTTTACAAAAAAAAGTTTTTGCATCACCATATTCTGAGAGCTATAATTTTATTTCTTCGCTGACAAAGCTGTATATCAGCTTGAGTTTTGCGAAACAAGATGCCGTTTTCAGCTATAATATTTTTATTTCCATTCAACTTGTTGATCGCGATTTATTCCTCTTTTTATTTGGCGGCTTGATGAAAAAGCATAGTTTTTTGTCTCATTTTTTCTTTATTTTTTTACGGTGTTCATTGAAGCAATTAGCTAGTGTGACAGTTTTGTAATTTGGGTCATTTTGGACTCGGCGATACCAAATATGTTCACTTTTTTTGTTTTATTTTTTACATAAAAATATATATTTATGGATATTTTTTTATTTTTGGTTTTGTGATTTTTTTTTATATTTTTACAATTTTATATTTTTACAATTTTTTTAAACTTTTTTTTTACTTAGACCCTCTATGGGACTTTAACTTTCATTACTCTGATTGCTGGCTACTTACGTCAAGCTCCAGGTGATGATTGTACAGGCATAGCTCCTGTGCCCGCACGATCACCATGACGTTAGTTTACATCATAGGTCATGAAACCCTTCCCATCCACTACATAATCTTATGTCAAAGGTCATGAAGGGGTTAAAGGGAACCTGTCACATGAAAAAACGCTATTAACCTACAGGTTTGGGGTTAATCTAATAGTTCTGAACCTGCCCGGCACCCGCTCTTAGAGCCCCACTGCCAGGAGGAAATTAACTTTATTACTCCCGGCAGCATTTGGCTTCCAGTCCAAGGTGTGGCACCGGAGGGGTTCAGTCACCACTCTGTGAGCGGTGACTGGAACTGTGCCGGCGCCACCCCTATGACTGGAAGCCGAATGCTGCCTGGAAGAAGACAGTTAATTTACTCCCAGCAGCGCGGGTCTAAGTGCGGGCATCGGGCAGGATCAGAACACTATTAACCTGCAGATTAACCCCATATCTAATAGCGTTTTTGACCTTGATAGGTTCCCTTTAAGAAAAAACTTTAATCTCTTTAGCTCCCCAAACATTTTAGACTAAAGTCGTCTGAACCTGGCGATATCGATGGGTTTGGCTGAAGGCCTAATTTGTATGGGGGGTCCAGACAATTGAATGTCGGGGGAGTTAAGTATCAGGCATGTCTGATTTCGGACTACTGATCCTTTTGTTCTCCAGGAGATAAGTCAAAACTAGACATGCCTGGTGGTACCTATCTCATAAAGAGACAAGAGCACTCAACAGAGGGAGCACTCTTGTATATGGAAGAGGCGGTCGAGATGGCTCCTCGCTGAACAATCGGCCAAAGCACCGTTTGGTTGGCAGCGATCTAATGTGTATGGTGGGTTTTATACACCCCATCGAAAAACCTCACACCCAGTCAACCAGTCTCCTGCTTTACACTGATGCAATCATTTATGCTTTGACTTAACACCTTTAATCACTTGGAAAGTTGATGTTGACTTATAGGTGGCACTAGAGTTCCTGTCCTCTTCATCTGTGAAAATGGAGACCACATGTGCACAATGGAGACCACAATCTTTGGTGTTTCCTTTAGCTTGTCCCAATAAGGCAAGATTGCTTGCAATAGAGTTTACTAGAGCAACTTCTGAAGCTACAATACCTAAGGCTTCTAATATGAACTTCCCTGTGAAGAGGTTATTTGCATATTTTATTTCCCAGGGAGCACTGTATGGCTTGTACGTCTCCCTTAGACATGTGAGATTAATAACCTTGAAGCAGTGTAGTCCAGAGTCATATTAATGCCATCCTGCAATAGCCAACTATTTGGTCAATAGACCACCATAGTGTTTTGAATACTAAACCATTGCATAGAGAGAACTATATGCAGATTTGCCATTTAGATGATGTTAGAATCATAGGGGTATAGATATTTGATCAGATTAGTTGTGTATATAATCTATAGAATAGCTTACAATTTGTAGAATGCAAAGTGAATCAATCCAGCTAAGGATGAAAAAGAGATAGAATTAGGACCACCCTAATCAGTAAATGTCCTCAGTGAACGTCTTATTCTCCACATAACCTGGAGGGGGAACAGACTTTTAAGATGCACAATGATACAGAAGCTGCATACAAGTATAATTGCCTCTGACCTTAAGAACAGACATATATATTTGTATTCCTTCTACAAAAAAATAAGCAGCAGTTGAGTGACATCTCGCTTTTCTTAATAAAAATGAACACAAATAATACAGAAAACAGTTCTTTACTTCACAATGTGCCACTTCTGTTGCTTACTAATACAAGTTTATAATAGTCTTCACCACTAGGGATCTGCTGCCGGAAATAATACTACATTAAAAAATATATAATAAAGACACCAGCTCCCAAGGCTTTTACTTGACGTGGTGTGTAGTGGGTGGGCAGCCTTATGTGTCTGCTGTCCCACTCCATTCACTAGACTCAAGTGACATCTATTATTAGGTTGGGTCATCAGTAGTCTGGGGGTATGTCAGCCAGCAGCTCTCAGCGCGATTACTATCCAGAAACATGCCAAGGCTGAATCTCACAATGCGGACCCTGGCATTTTATACATTGTCACCTTCCCCGCGGAAATCCACTTTAATTCTATCTCTTCTCACATGGAATCTCATTTAAATATATCATCCTGTCCGGTGTTTTGCTAGTAATACAGAGATCAGCGCACATTTGTACTCCCTTCTGTAACCACCGTCTGTCATTTTGACACGTAGGTCAATACACTCAGTATTTAATCAGATTAATTTGCATCAAAATAAGTGTACAACATAAGTAAATTACATATGGGCTTAAGGGACACCTTTTGCGAGATTATGTAATACACAGAATTTTCATGAACGTTTCTTAACACTAATATTATGTGTATATGTATTCTCCTTCATAGTCCTGATTTAGCTCAGAGCGTAGTTTAGCTGACATTATTTATTGGCCTCTCTCTTGGGGACACGGGCAATGTCTTACTAACACTGCTTGGGAATTCAAGTGTTTGTGGCATTTATTCCTATCTGCCACCCATTTACACAACATGCATTAATATATTATATAACAAATCAGAATATGTATCCATAATAATAGAGAGTTTGCCTGTGTTACCAAACCACACACCACAAGGCAAATGCTCTGAGATCAGTACTGACATATTGAAATGTGTTGAGTCACAGCACTAAGTAATTATGTACAGACACCAAGAAAATTAATTGGTATCATTCCAAGACTGAGAAAGTCTTCTATATGTAAAAATAAGTTTCATGTGTACAGAAGACCATAAACGTCATCCTAGAATCTGTGTATTACCAAGTGCCTTTTATAAGGCTATCAAGCCTTGGTGTTTACAGCCACTGTCATATATCAAAGGTTCTTGTGTACTAAACTTAACTCAATGGCAGCGACAGTTGTAGCACTTAGAATTTTACATGTCAATCAGAAGCAACATGATCTCATGACAGCTAGATACTTGGATTACAAGGTCAGGGCCCGTAGGATGTTCTGTGACCTGGTGACTTCAACAGGTTCTAGTTCTGTTCATTCATAACATCTCACTGATGGGCGCTTGTAAGAGGTGTGTGGGTTTGGGGGAGGACCGCAATGGAGCTCAGACCATGCGTCTGGATCACTTTTTCCATCAGGGTGTGCCTAGGAGTTAATGGGACAGACAGAGGGGTCTGTGTTTCTGTGACTCCGCACCACACGTCTGACATTAAATGTTCCTTCTTGTAAGAAAACACTCTTTGAAAAGTAAGTCTGAGGGGGGAGAAAGTTCTGTTTTTGCACACCCTGTGACTACACCCCGGAGCTACGCCCTACAACGGCTCCTGTAATGTGCACATAACTCTTTCATATTAAGAGCTCCTATCATAATCTTGTCCTTCTGACTAATTCTTTAATGATGCCTTATAAATTCTAGTAAAACTACTAATTTCCTATACCTCTGAACCACAGGAAAATTCCACATAGTTTTCAAACTTGTAGCGTATGATTTGCACTATAAGGATGCCACGTGTGATGCCTCTTATTCCTAGGCTTATGCCACCCTTTCCCCTATATTTCAGCTAGAGGTAACTGGATTTCCCTAGTTCATTGCTAGAAGACACTTAAAGAGGTCGTCCACTACTTTTACATTAATGACCTATCATTCGGATATGGCAATTATGCAAGAGGTGGTGGGGGGAGATATGGCAATGATGATGGAGGAGGTGGGGGAGATATGGCAATGATGGAGGAGGTGGGGGAGATATGACAATGATGGAGGAGATATGACAATGATGGAGGAGGTGGGGGAGATATGACAATGATGGAGAAGGAGGGGGAGATATGACAATGTTGGAGAAGGTCGGGGAGAGCAATGTTGGAGAAGGTGGGGGAGAGCACCTCATTTGCCAAGCTGTCTACTTGTAGTGGCCGCCGCAGGGTACTACACATCCACCTCCTTTTGATTTGAATAGGAGGCGAATGTGTAGTCCCCTGCGACGGCCACTACAAGTAGACGAAGCAGCTCCGCAAGTGAGTACTTCCTGCCGGTGACCACCGACACCAGTAGCAGCTGATCGGCGGGGGTGTCTGGTTTTGGACACCAGCCAATCAGACATTGATGACCTATTCTAAGGATAGGTCATCAATGTAAAAGTAGTGGACAACCTCTTTAAATACAATCTTAATGAAAAATGTTATAATTCTGAATTAGATTAGTCAGCATGGATGTAGGTTTATTCCATAAATAGAGGTGGAATAGAGAGCTTGCATCCTACAAAGAAAAATCTAGAACCTGTGAAAAATGGTGTTGATGTCAGATTGGTAGAACCACTTACCAATGTGCTCTTCAAACACGAGCATCGGGGGCCATGGGAACTGCATTATATTGTATGGAGGACCATGGGGAGTGCATTAGATTGTATGGAGGACCATGGGGACTGCATTATATTGTATGAAGGACCATGGGGAGTGCATTATATTGTATGGATGACCATGGGGAGTGCATTATCTTCTATGGAGGACCATGGGAAGTGCATTATACTGTATGGAGGACCATGGGGGTGCATTATATTGCATGGAGGACCAAGGGGGGTGCATTATCTTCTATGGAGGACCATGGGAAGTGCATTATATTGTATGGAAGACCATGGGGAGTGCATTATATTTTATGGCGGACCATGGGGGTGCATTATATTGCATGGAGGATCAAGGGGGGTGTATTATATTGTATGAAGGACCATGTGGAGGCACTCTTACTTGCACCCTAGGGTTCCAATGGTTTAAGGCATTTTGCACTTTAAGCTGCAGTAGTAAGTGTACAGTCATGCCCTTTATTGTATGTGCTTGAATGTTCCAATGGGTCATTAGGAACCATGCAAAACAGTTATAATTTATAGATTTCCTGAACAGTTGTACATATGCAATAAAAATGTAAAAAATATTGTAAATAGGATTCTTCATGAGACCCTAAAAATGGAGTTAATGGAACTATATCGGGATACATACTGCAGAGTAGTATCTACTGTACCAGGGTCATGCTGTCACCTGTAGTGGGGTAAAAGACTGAAGTGCTGGAAGGAGCACAAAATACCTGAAAGCCTAGGGATTTAGTCATGGTTAATACGACCTCGCTCTGTGTTTCATCCCTACAAACCTTGTTCTACTATGGACTAAAGGGTGACTGGAGTACTTCCAGTGGCAAACCGCCAATGATTGCAGGCCATGAGACTGCTATGGGGCCCAAGAGCCAGGGGGGCCCGGTGTCAGCGCCCACACCGGAACCTCTCCGCCCATCAGCAGCCACATTGGACCTCCCACTCTAGCCGTCAGCGCGAGCAGCGATAACGGAAGAGGGAGCGTCAGCAGACGCTTCCGCCCCCATCATTCTGCCTCTGCGTCTGACGTGTCAGAACAGCGATGATGTCATTACAGCGTGGCCATAATAGAGTATTGAGGACCATGGGGGTGCATTATATTGTATGGAGGACCAAGGGGTGCATTATATTGTATGGAGGACCATAGGGGGTGCATTATATTGTATGGAGGACCATGGGGGGTGCATTATATTCTATGGAGGACCATGGTGCATTATATTCTATGGAGGACCATGGGGGGTGCATTATACTGTATGGAGGACCATGGGGAGTGCATTATATTGTATGGAGGACCAAGTGGAGTGCTTTATATTATATGGCGGACCATGGGGAGTGCATTAGATTGTATGGAGGACCATGGGGACTGCATTATATTGTATGGAGGACCATGGGACTGCATTATATTGTATGGAGGACCATGGGGAGTGCATTATATTGTATGGACGACCATGGGGAGTGCATTATCTTCTATGGAGGACCATGAGAAGTGCATTATATTGTATGGAGGGCCATGGGGGTGCATTATATTGCATGGAGGACCAAGGGGGTGCATTATCTTCTATGGAGGACCATGGGAAGTGCATTATATTGTATGGAGGACCATGGAGAGTGCATTATATTTTATGGCAGACCATGGGGGTGCATTATATTGCATGGAGGACCAAGGAAGTTGCATAATATTATATGAAGGATCATGGGGAGTGCATTATATTGTATGGAGGATTATGGTGAGTGCATTATATTGTATAGAGGACCATGGGGAGTGCATTATATTCTATGGAGGGCCACGGGGACTGCATTATATTGTATGAAGGACCATGGGGAGTGCATTATATCGTATGGAGGACCATGGGGAGTGCATTATATTGCATAGAGGTCCATGGCGAATGCATTATATTGTATGGAGGACCATGGGGAGTGCATTATATTGTATGGAGGACCATGGGGGTGCATTATATTGCATGGAAGACCATGGTGAATGCATTATATTGTATGGAGGACCATGGGGAATGCATTATATTGTATGGAGGACCATGGGTACTGCATTATATTCTATGGAGGGCCATGAAGGGTGCATTATATTTTATGAAGGACCATGGGTGGTGCATTATATTCTATGGAGGACCATGGGGAGAGCATTATATTGTATGGAGGACCATGGGGAGTGCATTATATCATATGGAGGACCATGGGGAGTGTATTAGATTGTATGGAGGACCATGGAGAGTGCATTATATTGTATGGAGGACCATAGGGAGTGCATTATATTGTATGCAGGATCATGGGGAGGGCATTACATTGTATAGAGGACCATGAGGATGCATTATATTCTATGGAGGGCCATGAGGGTGCATTATATTCTATGGAGGGCCATGGGGATTGCATATTATTATATGAAGGACCATGGGGAGTGCAGTATATTGTATGGAGGACCATGGGGACTGCATTATATTGTATGAAGGACAATAGGGAGTACATTATATTGTATGGAGGATCATGGGGAGTGCATTATATTGTATGGAGCACCATGGCGAGTGCATTATATTGTATGGAGGACCATGGGGGGTGCACTATATTCTATGGAGGGCCATGGGGATTGCATTATATTCTATGGAGGACCATGGAGAGTGCAGTATATTATATGGAGGACCATGGGTGTTATGATCTGCTACAAGCACTAAGGAAAGACAGGAGATCTGTCCCTACAATAGAACTAAACTGGATCCCTACGATGTAACGGGGAACCTGATCCTGCGATCAGACCCGCTAAAGTCCTCAGCTAGTCTGTACGAAGACCTATAGATGCAAGGGAGGGATCCCTACAAGAACTAGGGACTGGGATAAAGTTGGACACCTCCTAGCAGAAATTGTAGCAGTAAAAGACAAACACACAACATAGAACATAGAGGTCAGAAGACCTAGCAAAACTAACAGAGAAAGGTAACAGAGCACCAAGCTAGCTCAAGAGTAGTAATTACAATGAAGTCCAGCAAGGCCAGGAGGGCGGAGCCGGATTAAATAGGCAAAAAAGGTCATGTGACCAGCAAACAAGAAAAAAACCAACAGGAGAGTTCTAACAATGGGGAGTGCAGTATATTGACTGGAGGACCATGAGGAGTGCGCTATATTGCATGGAGGACCATGGCGAATGCATTATATTGTATGGAGTACCATGGGGAGTGCATTATATTGTATGGAGGACCATGGGGGTGCATTATATTGCATGGAGGACCATGGGGAGTGCATTATATTGTATAGAGGACCATGGGTACTGCATTATATTGTATGGAGGACCATGGGGAGTGCACTGCATTGTATGGAGGACCATGTGGAGTGCATTATATTGTATGGAGGACCATGGGGAGTGCATTATATCATATGGAGGACCATGGGGAGTGCATTAGATTGTATGGAGGACCATGGGGACTGCATTATATTGTATGGAGGACCATGGGGAGTGCATTATATTGTATGGAGGACCATAGGGAGTGAATTATATTGTATGGAGGATCATGGGGAGTGCATTATATTGTATAGAGGACCATGGGGAGTGCATTATATTCTATGGAAGGCCATGGAGGGTACATTATATTCTATGGAGGGCCATGGGGATTGCATTATGTTATATGAAAGACCATGGGGAGTGCAGTATATTGTATGGAGGACCATGGATAGTGCATTATATGGTATGGAGGACCATGGGGAGTGCATTTCATTGTATGGAGCACCATGGCGAGTGCATTATATTGTATAGAGAACCATGGGGAGTGCATTATATTGTATGTAGGACCATGGGGGGTGCACTATATTCTATGGAGGGCCATGGGGATTGCATTATATTCTATGGAGGACCATGGGGACTGCAGTATATTATATGGAGGACCATAGGGATTGCAGTCTAATGTATGGAGGAACATGGGGAGTGCATTATGATGTATGGAGGACCATGGGGAGTGCATTATATTGTATGGAGGACTATGTTGAGTCATTATATTCTATGGAGAACCATGGGGAGTGCATTATATTGTATGGAGGACCATGGGGAGTGCATTATATTCTATAGAGGACCATGGGGAGTGCGTTCGATTGTCTGGAGGACCATGGTGACTGCATTGTATTGCATGGAGGACCATGGGGAGCGCATTATACTATATGGAGGATTTTGGTGGGCCCATTATACTATATGAAGGACTATATGGAGCACATTATACTATATTGAGGACTATATGGGGTCTATTATACAATATGGAAGGCTATATGGGGCCATTATACTGTATGCAAGCAAATCAACAGTATGAAGGTTTGTGTGGGGTCCATCATACTGTGTGGAGGGCTGTGTGGGGGCCATTATACTGTTTCGAGGGCTAGTGCGGGCCATTATACAGTGTGGGACCATTATACTATATGTAGGTCCATTATACTGCATGGAAGGCTGTGTGGGGGATCATACTGTGTTGGGGTCACCATACTTTGCCTTGGGAGTTGAGGTGGGGTACAGTAGGGTCAATACACTGTGCATTTGGAGACTAATGTGGAGGAATACGCCATGGAGATGTCATACTGTGTTTGGGGGGCACTTTTGTTGGCAACATACTTTATGGGGGCTGTAAAGATGGTCGGTTGTGGATTTTAATAATCACCTAGGCAGGTTATCGATGCAATTAGTTTTATTCCTTCCAACCACGGTAAACAGCAATTCCAGGTAAATGTCCAACAGTGTAATCCGATGTTTAGTTTTATGTTTAAACCCCTGATGAAGCATTGGTGAAACGTATGTCAGGTGTTTGGTAGGTGAGCTTATTATCCATGTTGGTATTTAACCTTTAACATATTTTTTGATTGTTTGTGAGAATTACTTATATTTACCAGGCTTTGTCTCTGCATATTAATTTTTTCAATCGTTAATTATACATAGTATACCTATTTGTTTTTTTCAGTATAGAAATAGTTTTTTTAGAAGCACACATATGCATGTATATCCATTATTCATATGGTGAATTATACACCAACTCTGTCCTATATATATATATATATATATGTATATATATATATATATATATATATATATGTTTAATACAACTTGGATATTTTCTTAATCCTGATGTGATCATTTATTTCTGGCACATTTTTTCTTCGGATACTCAGCTGATGAATGAGCAAAACCCCCACTGTTCTGCTGATTAAAGATGGCGAAGCGTATTGGAGGTGGTATAGCTCTGTGTATTATATAGTGATTGTAAATAGCATTACAGTTCCTCCTACTCACTTGATGACCTATCCTAAAGGAAAGGAAAACCCTTTTCCTCTGGCTGCTGTTTGGTTTAAAAAAAACCCACATGGGTCTTACTTACCTTCCTCGGGTCCAGCACTGAGTCTCCACCGCTGCGCCTGATTTCTGTTATTGTCTGCAGTGCTGACTTCATGTCGACAGTGCTGCAGTCAATGACTTAGTTCAGAGGCTCCGCTCGAGTTGATGGTACAAACCTATCAGAAATTCTGAGCTCACCGATTGGCTGCAGCTCTGTTGACGTGACGTCAGCACTACATACAATAATAGACACACGGAGCAGCGGTGGAGACTTAGAGCTGGACCTGGGGAAGATGGGTAAAGCACAGTTTGTTTGTTTTTTTAAAACAAACTGCAGTCAGGGGGCAAAGGTTTTGCAAAACTGGAAAAACATTTAACAATAAAGCCGAGGTAAACCCGTTAATGGGGATATTTTTTACTTTTATGGAGATATGCTTTTATATAAAAGATAGATCATAGACCCTAAAACCTGACCACATGTAAGCCACGTGTTACTATCTCAGAAAGCAATAATTGGGACCCTGATCAAATTTTTATTTTTTTTTTGCAGAGTTTCATAAATTCCCTCTAGCCTTGCCAAACCTGAAGACAATGGCTGCTAACACTTATACAAATATACATGTTCAGCAAAAATGATTGTGAAAAAGTAGTGTTCAGCAATGTAGAAATGCCTGCAGATGTTTCATGGGGCGCTCTGTTCAGCAGCTCAGTTTATAGAAGATATCCAGAAAATGCAGTTGTATAAATAGCGGAGCGATATTTAGATGTGCACGGCCCTCTGTGTATACCGTGTGTTGTCTGCAAGAATAATCCCCCTGTGTGCTGTGCTCTGCATTGTCTATGTGCATGGAGATGTGCGCGCTGGTGTGTGGGGTGCCGTCATTTGTGTGACAGTGGATCTGGGTGTTTATGTGTGTGGGAACATTTCCTGGATGAGTTTTTAGTTTCACTCCGAGGGACAGAAATTGGACGCAAACTGTGAGGTCAGAAATTATGCAGAAGAGAAGATGAAAACTGTGGGTAGTGGGGGGAGAAGAGAGACACCTATAGATATAAATCCAGGATATGTAGCACTGGAGCCCATATATTGGCTGTACTGGTATGTCCACATATTGACTGAATATTCTGCATATATAATACGGGTCTGAAGCAATGTGGAATGGGAACTCGATGCTGTGTGTGTCCTGGTGTTAATTATTAGCAGCTCTGTGCATTGTGTGCTGCTTGTGGTATGTGGCTTAGAGGTATGTACTAACACCATGCACATTTAGTGACACCACCCCATATATCCGCCTGATGGTACTAAGACCACTCTATTATTCCTCAACACTAATCATCCTAATATCTCTCAGCCCCCCACCCCACCCAGATCTACCCTTACATCCCAAAAGATCATCTCTCCCTTTCCCCAGGGAAGGCTTTGTGGTCAGGTTGAATTAAGATCCCATTTAATTAAGTACAGAATCACTAAGAATGTGGTTAAGGAAGAGTGTGGGAATGAAGAATTCTGTTATATGAGGAGGAGAAGGACAGGGGAGAGGGACAAGAGAATAGCAGCCCGGTGCCAGTGACTGACTAAGCATCTTCCTCCCTACTCACTCATTTTTTCTACCTCATTCCCCTTCACTCCTCCTCCTCCTCCCTTTGTGTCATTCCCTCCATCACTACATCTTTAACCTTTCCCATGTTTTATGTTCCAGCTAAAAATACCCCAAAACATTAATCAGAGAGCCCCTGGGGACCGGTGTATTATTGTGCGCATTTACTGGGGAGAAATGAAGTGTGAGAAAGAGGTAGATTGATACAGGGAACGAGAGAGGGGGTGTGAGGAACAGAAGGAAAAGAGGTCGGGAATCAGTCTGTGCGAGCGGGGCTTGGAGGAGGAGGCGTAAATTGTGGGTCTCTATAAATTCTGCTTTATTTTGATACAGCCTCTGGAAAGATGACAATATTATCCACACACTTCATTCTCTCCTAGTAATCTCCTGCTTCTCTCCACTTCACATCACCTGCTGTACCTATAATAAAGGCACTCACCCTTCTCTGTGCCTATACCCCTACAGCGCCCCTATTTCCACTTCCCCCATCAGCGACGGTAATAAAATAAGACGCGCAGGTTGTTGGATTAGTTCTTGTATTTGTAGCTTTAGTTCAGTTCAGGTCACTTTTAATCTTGGAAGGGTAAGAAATAGCCAACGTTTTCTAAAGGACCCAGAATTGTCAGCGAGTTCTTTAGTAGTTTTTTTAAACCCAGGGGTCAGACGTGATCCCCTTCCACCCTGAGAACACAATGAATTAGAAGTCAGCGTTTGGTGCATTTTTGTGCATCAATTAGTTTAGGCTACTTGCATATTTTTATTGTGTTTTTTTAGGCTAAGTTCCCATGTTGAGAAACAAATATAAACAAAGCGCACACAAAACGCAATGAAACAAACACAAGTAATCTAATCTGTAGCAACAAAAAATCATCTACAGCTCATTGTGGGAATGTAGCCTTACACACTGATCAGCCATAGCATTAATAGGATTGCTCACTACTTATATATTGATTTTCTATCAATATCCGATCGGTGTTGGCCCCCACTGATTAACTGTTTGCAGCTCAAGAAGTGTACGGAGTCAGCACAGCTCCATGTGACTCACTCCCAGAGCCGTGGGGTACTCGGCAGCCGGGCCTATGGATGCCGGTGGCTGGACCGGTCTGTGGCCCAGGGCGGTCACCAAAAAGGGGATTATTTGTAGGGGATTTGTAAAGTGTTTGTGATGCCACCTGTGGAATGCGGCTAAAGAGAGCCGCCGCTGCAGAGCAGTCCTCTGAGGCAGATGTTAGGACTGCTTATGATGGAATGGCTCCCCACAGGTGGAGCGGGCCTCAGGGCAGCGTGGGGTAATGGATGGTGGTGCAGGGGAGAGACGACCAGGACAGTTCAGGAAGAAATGACGGACACTCACACGGGGGTTCGCTTCGGTACCTTTACTGGTGTAGATTCAGGTATGGTCCAGGGTACTCTGTAGGCAGGGTGCACTTCTGGACTCTCTCCAGTGAGCGGTTATAGGGCTTCCTGATCCGTTGCTTCCACTTGCTAAGCTTCTGACCTGCCTGGAGCTAGGCCTGGCTTAATTGCTGTCTCTCTCTCTTGCACCTGCTGACCTGGTGGTAGGGCCTTCTCTTGGAGATCACTCTCCCTGGACGCTGGGGCCTCCGTGACTCCTAGCCCTGGTACTGTAGTCAGCGTTGGTCGACCTAGGACTTGTAGTCCTCCAGGTGTCCGGTGGTCCCTACTGGGTGTAAAGGTCCCTATAGGCACGGACCCGGTGTCCGGTGTATGTGACTCACCCCCTGGGCCGTGGGGCACTCGGATCCGGGCAATAGGGGGAACGATGGGAGTAGTAGTGGCAACCCGGTTCCGTGGCTCAGGGTGGTCAGGCCAGTGGTAGTCCGTTATGTGATATTGATTATGTCCAACTACGCCACCCGTGGATTTGCGGTTATTAGGAACCGCCGCTGCATGCAGACCGCTGGGGCTGATGAGATGTGCAGCTATGGTAGTGTGACTCCCCACGGGAAGAGTGCGGCCCCAGGGCAGTATAGTGGATGGTGGGAGTGATGGTAGTGAGAGTCCCAGTGCTGATAGTGCTGGAGGAGCAAGGAGCACACAGACAACAGGTTGCAGTCCAGGGTCTTTACTAAACAGGAAAACTGACCCACAAACAGTCCCAGCTAGGAGGGGACCTGGATGTCTGAGAGCAACGGGGAAATTGGCCCTGGTCAGGGTGAGGGTGTAGGCCTACCGTGCTTTCTGCGCTCCTTCTGGCTATCTCCTCCTCATAGGATAACAGCCCACGTTTCCGAGCTTTCCGTGCTTTCTCGCCTGTATGGCCTGCGACGTGGGTTCCTTTCTGCTCCCAGCCTTGTACGGCTTTACTGGTCCCTTCGGTTGTGGCAGGGCCTCCAGGCTTCTTAGGCCAAGGAATGTACAGTCCCTTGCGGACTGGTTCTCTGCTGGGGGATGTGGAATCCTTCCAGCCTCAGACACCAAAGTCTGGTAAAATTAAGTCTTTTCTCTGCCAAGACAGGCTCTCTTCGCCTCTAGTCTCTGGCTTGTGGCTCTCTCCTCCTGCCACACTTCCTCTTAGGTGCAATCAACTGTCTGTCCCTGCTCCACTCTGGGACACGTCTCAGAGCTGAGACAGGCAATCCAGTTTTCCCTAACCCTGTCCCCAGTACCAGCTTTTATAGGGGCAACCTGCTCCCCCTACTGGCCTGAGACAGGAGGCATTGCATGCTAATGTTCCCCTGGCCAGAGAACCTCCCCCTTGCTCTCAGGTACAGCTTTAATTACACTTGTGGCATCCAGGTAGGGTGACACATTCCCCCCTAGTGAAATTTAGTACTCCGGGACTAAACAATAAACAAAGACAATATGCATAACAATAAAACATTAATAGACAGACAACGCACAAATTGAGTTCTTAAGGTCACAGTGTGGTCTGTGACCGGGTGTCCATATCACCAATACAACGGGAGCCTTAACCAGGTGGGGGTCTGTCCTACCCCAAGTCCTTCACAGTCTTAGTTCATTCCTGGGTTAGGCTCAGAATGCAGTCCACACAAGGTCCCGGTTATAAAAAGTCCATAACCTGTGAGTCCTTACGGTAGCTGCAAGAAACTGAAACAGAGTATTACCAAACATGCATGTAACTTGGCAAACAATTCAACATTTGGCAACAGGGTCATTTACAATCTTAGTACACTCTATATTCTCCAGCGAGCGGGTATCTGTCCCTTTGTGCTCCTGGCTGACCTCCTTAACCCACTGTCTGGTGGTGGACCAACCTGGCTTTCCCCACTAGCGTTAGGGGTACAGCTACTAGCTGGGTGTACAGGTAGGGCAGGCAGCTGTCTGCGGGTCCTTTGGCTTACCGCAGGCATGGCAGGCTCACTGTCAGCAGAGGGTTGACTCTCCTGGGCTGCTGGAACAGGCTCTTCTGCCTCTGGAACCGCTTGCTCCTCTTCACCTTCCGGCTCTGGTGTTGGTTGTTGCTGGGCCGGTTGCAGGAAATGCAGGACGGGTACCACTATGGCATCATTTATGCGAGTCCAGGACTGAGGGAACTCTCCGAGAACGGTGCTGATCATTTCTTCCTTGTCCGCTGCGGGTTCAAGGTCACTCTGATCCTCTTCTGCACTACGGAGTTGCTCGGGGCACCTTTTGAGGTGGTCTCTGGAGACGACACTAGTAGTTTCTCCTCCGTCCTTGGTGATCACGCACACCTTTGGGTTATCGTGGTCAGACTGCAGTACGGTGTAGGGTTCCCTTTCCCACTGGTCGTCCAACTTATGTAGCCTTCTTTTTCGCTTTAGGACTTGCTCACCAGGTTCTAGGGGACTAGCAGGGGCGTGTTGATTGAAGAGTCTTTCTTGCTTCTCTCTCACCTGGGCCAGGCTCTTCTCCACACTCTCCTGTACCTTCTTGTACTGCAGTTGCCTTTCCGTATCCCAGTCCGCATCCGGGGAGGTGTCCTCAGGTATTAGGACTCCAGGTCTACGGGCAGCTTACCCGGTCTGGCTCGCATCAGGTAAGCCGGGGTGCAGTTTGTAGCGTTCACCGGGATATTGTTGTACATGTCTACCAGGTCCGGCAGTTTTTCTGGCCACAGGCTGCGTTCCTCCAGGGGCAACGTCTTCAGGAGATCAATGACTATATTGTTCATCTTCTCACACATCCCATTGGTTTGGGGGTGGTAAGGCGTTGTACGAATCTTCTTACAGCCATAGAGGTTGCAGAACTCCTGGAAGATTTCAGCTTCAAACGCTGGACCCTGGTCTGTCAGGACCTGTTCCGGATACCCGTGTGGACGGCAGAAGTATTGCTGGAAGGCTCTGGCCGCTGTTTGGGCTGTCAAGTCCTTTACCGGGACCACCACTAGAAAACGGGAATAGTGGTCCACGATTGTCAGGGCATAGATGTATCCGGACCGGCTTGGAGCCAATTTGACGTGGTCCAGAGCTACCAGCTCAAGAGGCTGCGTGGTGACGATGGGCCTCAAGGGTGTCTTCTGGCTGGTGCGGTCCTTCCTCCTCAGGTGACAAGGGCCACAGTCTCTGCACCATTCTACAGCTCCTCTCATGCCGACCCAAAAGAATCTTCCTCTTAGCAGGAACTCCAGTTTCTTCCAACCAAAGTGTCCCGCTCTGTCATGGTAAGCCCCCAGGACCATAGCTGCATCCCGCCTTGGGACCACGACTTGCCAGGTCAGCTCGTGCGTCCGGTGGTTAACAATCCTTCTGCACAACTTGCCTTCGTAGAGGAACAGCTTGCTCTTCTCCTTCCATAGCTGCTTGGCTTCCTCTGGGGCATCTGGATCTAGGCGGGCATCTTCCCGGGTCAGCAGATCTTTCACCAGGCGGACAGCAGGGTCACTATCTTGGGTTTCAGCCCAGCTGTGGTGAGGTAGGGGATTCATCATCACAGTTGTTAGATCCTCCTCCTTCACGCGGTGAGAGTGTTGAGCGGCTCCATACCGGTGAAACGCGGGGAGTTCTACCTCTTCCTGCTCTTCTGGGTCTTCGTCACCTTCAGGTAAGTGAGGCATTCTTGATAGGGCGTCCGCGTTGGCGTTGGTTTTGCCTGCCCGGTACTTGATCACGAAGTAATAGTTGGAGAGACGGGCCATCCACCGCTGTTCCAGGGCACCCAGTCTTGCATTGTCCAGGTGTGTCAACGGGTTGTTGTCCGTGTACACGGTGAACTTTGCGGAGGCCAGGTAATGCTTGAAGCGTTCCGTCACGGCCCACACCACCGCCAAGAATTCTAGCTTGAAGGAGCTGTAATTCTCCGGGTTCCTCTCGGTGGGCCTCAGCTTCCGACTGGCGTATGCGATCACCCGTTCTCTGCCCTGTTGGTTTTGGGACAGTACGGCTCCCAGTCCCACATTACTGGCATCTGTGTGGAGAATGAAAGGCTGGCCATAATCAGGGTAGGCCAGGATCTCATCCCCAGTGAGGGCCAACTTTAGCTGGCGGAAGGACTCCTCTTCCGGTTTATCCCACTTGAAGGGTGGCTTTTGGCTTCTGGACTTGGACTGTCCGATCAGGAGGTCCTGCATAGGAGCTGCCATCTTAGTGAACCCGGGGATGAACCTTCGGTAGTAGCCTACCAACCCGAGAAACTGTCTCACCTCTTTGATGTTCGAGGGGCTTGGCCAGCTCTTGATTGCCGTGACCTTGTCAGGGTCGGGGGCCATTCCTTCCGCACTTACCACGTGCCCTAGGTACTGGACCTTTGGTTTCAGCAGGTGGCACTTCGATGGTTTCACCTTCAGGCCATAGCCTGCCAGGGCTTCGAACACCTCAGCCAGTTGCTTGAGATGGTGCTCGTAGGTCTTCGAATAGACGATCACGTCGTCCAGGTAAAGGAGGACCGTCTCGAAGTTTCGGTGCCCTAGACAGCATTCCATCAGCCGCTGGAAGGTCCCTGGTGCGTTGCAGAGCCCGAAAGGCATACAGTTGAATTCGCTCAGTCCCATCGGGGTGGTGAAGGCGGTCTTCTCCTTGTCAGCCTCTGCCACAGGAACCTGCCAGTACCCGCTAGTAAGGTCCAAAGTAGAAAAGAAGTTAGCAGATTTTAGTGCGGCTAAAGACTCTTCTATTCTAGGCAGCGGATATGCGTCTTTGTGAGTGATACGGTTGATTTGTCTATAGTCCACGCACATTCTCATGGTGCCGTCTTTCTTTTTCACCTGAACCAAGGGGGCTGCCCAGGGGCTACAGCTATCTCTAATGACCCCAGCTTCCTTCATTTCCCGCAGCATACCCTTGGCGTTCTGATAATGTGCAGGGGGTACAGGTCTGTGCCTCTCTTTTATTGGTGGGTGGCTCCCTGTGGGGATGTGGTGTTCTATCCCTTTTACTCTGCCGAAGTCTAGCGGGTGCTTACTAAAGACTCTCTCGTACTCCTGTACCACCCGGTAGACTCCTTGTTTTTGGTGCAGGGGAGTGGAGTCAGCACCCACATGGAGTTTCTGGCACCAGTCCTCCTTTTGTTTCTGGGAGCCATTACCCTCCGCCTGAGGAGATGGAGGTAAGGGTTCCATGGCCCTGATAGCTTGGTGTTCGACAACAAACAGTTTGGCGAGTGTAGCGTACCTGGGTAAGTGTACTTCCCTCTCCCCAATGTTGAGGATGCGGATGGGCACCCTCCCATGACGGACATCAACCACCCCCCGGGCTGTCAAAATGGTGGGCCTGCTGTCTGAGTACACGGGTTCTACCATGGCTTGGTAGTCTCTACCTCTCAACCCAATTGCAGTCCGACACCAGATCATCATTTCACTTTTGGGAGGCAT
Source organism: Phyllobates terribilis (assembly GCF_046119375.1). Lineage (NCBI taxonomy): Eukaryota > Metazoa > Chordata > Amphibia > Anura > Dendrobatidae > Phyllobates > Phyllobates terribilis. The sequence continues at coordinate 340,679,887 of NW_027362771.1, forward strand.
GGAAATGGGGAATGGATCACTGAGTCTTACGCTACCGATCTCACCACCAGACAGTTCTACCTGCTGCCGTCTCATCAGGGCTTTTATCTCCTTGTTGAGGACTCTCTGTTGGCTGGAACTAGCATTCACCGCCACCTGTTGTAGAATTACAATTACCTCTGAAAGACAATTTTCGATTATGTTAGTACCCACAGTTATTTTAGGGTGACTTTCATGACGGTCAATGTCCACAATAATCACTCCCTGTGCCGGCAGTTCAACTTTACCAATTTTAATGGTCATCTCCTTGAACCCCATCTGCGGCACGGGTAAGCCATTACTGGCGATGATGCTCAAGTTACTGTCTGGATACCGTGTGATATCAGCATCAGTCCAATACTGCTTAAAAAGTACATAAGGGATAGTGGTTACTTGCGACCCAGTATCCAGCAAGGCGCTCATGGGGATACCGTCCAGCACCACGGGTAAAACCGGGCGCCCCCCAACGTACTTATCACGCCAATTATAAGGGCCTGGTGATCTTATGCCTGGGGGTCGGCCCTCTGCCCCAGGTTGGACCCGTTTAAATTACAGTACCTGGAAATGTGTCCGGGCTGGTTGCATCGACGGCAAATGGGCTGTCCATCCTCTGCGTAGCGGTCTGTGGGCCTCCCTCGGAACGACGGGATCCTCCTCTGTCGACGCCACGGGACATCCTCCGGACTTGAAGCCAGCTTGATGGGTCTTGACGGGTCCACTTGCAACGCCTGGACGGTCCTGGTCAACGCCGCGACGCTCCTGGTCAGCTCCTGGACTTGGTGGTGCAGGCCTTTCGACGGGGCTTGGTTCAGGGCCTGTGCATCAGACTCCACGGAGTCCATAGAGGAGGGCGCCGCCTCCTGGTGGTAGGTGATAGCAGGGCGCCGGGGGTTTATAGCGCCACTGGTTGCAGATTCACGGAGCACCCTTATGGCCCTGTCCTTAAATTGGGCAAAGGTCAGGTCGGGGTTCTGGAAGAACATGAGGCGCAGCTGGGCCCTGTGGGCGCTGGACAGCAGACCCTCTATGAATTGTTCTGTTAGCAGCTTATCGGTTTCCTGCACACTGCCAGGGTCAGTTTGTTGAATAGCCCTCAAGGCTTCCTGTAAATTTAAGGCATAGTCTCTGATGCTGTCCTGTGCCCGCTGCTTACATCCATAGAACCTCATTTTAATCTCAGCGGAGGTACGTGTATCAAAGGTACCCCGCAGGCGGGCCAGAATACCCTTCACAGTCCCTTTCTCCTCAATGGGCCATGATTTTACCTCCCTTTGGGCTGCGCCAGTTAACTGCCCTGTCAATATGCTGACCTTCTGTTCCTCTGTCAGGGGGTAAACCTGGAACAAACTATACAGTCTTTCCTTGAAGTCAGTTAGGGCATGGGGCTCCCCTGAGTATTTGGGCAGCCAGGCCGCTCCAGGGATGTAAGGCAGGGAAAACGGCATCACCGCTGCTGCAGCTGCGTTGGTGGTAGTGGGCTCCTCTGTGTCCGACATCTTCCTCCCCCCTAGTTAAGCGTGGCCTACCTTCCGGCGATCCTCTTCTGTAGGCCGCGGCTCCGCTGCTGCTGCTATGGACGAGGACCTGGCGTCGCGTCCTGATGACGTCAGCGTCGCTCCCTCTCCCTTCCAGGACCTTGCGCAGCGTCGGTGCGTGGGGCGGAGCTTCGGATCTCGTGCGGTTTTGACGTCCACGCCCCTCTTCTTCCCGCGCGGCGTCCTGAAGATGGCGTCCGATGGCGGGAGGACGGCAGAAGACGGCGGGAAACGGTCCAAGATGGCGTCTGATGGCGGGAATCGGCTCCGGATGGCGGGAAACGACTCCGGACGGCGGGAAACGGTCCGAGATGGCGTCTGATGGCGGGAAACTTCTCCACAGGTAAATTTACAACAGTCTTTTTCAGGCACGCAGTACCCGGTGGTTGCGGGCACGAAATCCTGCCGACTACGCCAAAGCTGACTCACCCCCTGGGCCGTGGGGCACTCGGATCCGGGCAATAGGGGGAACGATGGGAGTAGTAGTGGCAACCCGGTTCCGTGGCTCAGGGTGGTCAGGCCAGTGGTAGTCCGTTATGTGATATTGATTATGTCCGACTACGCCACCCGTGGATTTGCGGTTATTAGGAACCGCCGCTGCATGCAGACCGCTGGGGCTGATGAGATGTGCAGCTATGGTAGTGTGACTCCCCACGGGAAGAGTGCGGCCCCAGGGCAGTATAGTGGATGGTGGGAGTGATGGTAGTGAGAGTCCCAGTGCTGATAGTGCTGGAGGAGCAAGGAGCACACAGACAACAGGTTGCAGTCCAGGGTCTTTACTAAACAGGAAAACTGACCCACAAACAGTCCCAGCTAGGAGGGGACCTGGATGTCTGAGAGCAACGGGGAAATTGGCCCTGGTCAGGGTGAGGGTGTAGGCCTACCGTGCTTTCTGCGCTCCTTCTGGCTATCTCCTCCTCATAGGATAACAGCCCACGTTTCCGAGCTTTCCGTGCTTTCTCGCCTGTATGGCCTGCGACGTGGGTTCCTTTCTGCTCCCAGCCTTGTACGGCTTTACTGGTCCCTTCGGTTGTGGCAGGGCCTCCAGGCTTCTTAGGCCAAGGAATGTACAGTCCCTTGCGGACTGGTTCTCTGCTGGGGGATGTGGAATCCTTCCAGCCTCAGACACCAAAGTCTGGTAAAATTAAGTCTTTTCTCTGCCAAGACAGGCTCTCTTCGCCTCTAGTCTCTGGCTTGTGGCTCTCTCCTCCTGCCACACTTCCTCTTAGGTGCAATCAACTGTCTGTCCCTGCTCCACTCTGGGACACGTCTCAGAGCTGAGACAGGCAATCCAGTTTTCCCTAACCCTGTCCCCAGTACCAGCTTTTATAGGGGCAGCCTGCTCCCCCTACTGGCCTGAGACAGGAGGCATTGCATGCTAATGTTCCCCTGGCCAGAGAACCTCCCCCTTGCTCTCAGATACAGCTTTAATTACACTTGTGGCATCCAGGTAGGGTGACACATATGTTTCGGGGTGAGCCTGGTACGCTCCTCTGCCCCCTTCAACTCCTCTCTCCTTTCCTCCTTGCGTCGGCCGCACTCAGGGCCCTCACTACAGCAGCAGCAGACGAGCTGCGTCTTCGCTGCTCTCAGCATCAGCACGCTCTCAGACTCTCTCTCTCAGTCTGACTAAAGACTAACTTCTCACTGAGCTGCCTGGCTCCACCCTCCCTATATATATCCCTAACAGGCTCCCTCTGCTGGTCTGAGGTGGTAGGGTGGAGGTGTGTGAATGTAATGAGGGCCTCTTGTGTAGAAGTCCATCTATGCACCCTACTGGGTACTGTGGCATCTGTGCGAAGCAGGGCGCCACATTCCCCTCTAGTACAATTCAGTACTCCTGGACTGAAGCATTTTTTTTCAAAAACAGGTAACAACAATAATAATTATAAATAATAGCAATAATAATAATAACATTAATTAAGTCACAGTAAGTTCCGTAACCTGGTTTCCATTTCACCGATGAAGGAACATGAGGGACCCGCCTGAAAACCCTCAACATAGGCCCTGGGCATGGCTACAGGGCATAAGTGATCCAGGTGCTGGACCACGTCTTCGGCCACGCCAAACAGGTTTTTGTTCCGTGGTCACTTAAGGGGCACTCCAGGGAGTGCAACTATGTATAGGAACAGTTTTTGGGCTGCTCACAGTCCTCAGCCTACAAGTCTCTGTATACCCTTACGGGTAACTAAATACACATTTAATTTCAGTTTGCATAATAAATAATAGTAGGCAACACCCAACTGGGTAACTATTTACACTGCAGGTATTTCTAACTTATTCCTTATACCTGACAGGGATCTGGCCTTTTGTACTGCGTGTTGACCTACTTAGTACTGGGGTGTTGTTGATGTTTGTGTTTGCACTGTCTGCTACCCTGTCAGATCTACGTGTGGGCAAATTGTAGAACTGTCTTAACCTCTCCATGGGACTGGCAAGTACACTGTTTACTGGGCCTTCTGGCTCCACTTCTACCGGTGATCCTTCTTCCAGGGATTCTTCCTGAGCAGGCTCTTCTGGGGCGCTTACAGGTCTGACTTACATAGTTACATAGTTAGTAAAGCCGAATAAAGACTTGCGTCCATCAAGTTCGACCTGTTAGTTCTGTAATTGCTAAAGTTGATCCAGAGGAGGGCAAAAACCCCAAATGATTTAGCCAATCTTCACCTGAGGAAAAATTCCCTCCCGACTCTGAAACCAGCAGTCAGAATAAATCCCTGTATCAACCTACTATTTTATTCTATTTTTAAGTATATGCAGAAATCTGCCTGGTATCTAGAAAAGCATCCAGTCCCCGCTTGAACTGGTTTAGTGAATCCGACATTACCGTCTCCTCACTCAGTGAATTCCATATTCTCACTGCTCTTACCGTAAAGAACCCCTTCCTATGCTGGTGCTGAAACCTTTTCTCTTCCAGTCTTAGTGAATGCCCTCTTGTTACCGTAATATCCCTCCTTTTGAACAAATCCCGGGCAAGGTCTCTATACTGTCCCCTAACATATTTGTACACATTTATTATGTCCCCCCTCAACCTTCTCTTTTCCAAGCTGAATAGTCCTAGTTTTGCCAACCTCTCTGGGTATTGCAGTCCCTCCATTCCCCTTATTAATTTTGTTGCCCTCCTTTGTACCTTTTCAAGCTCATTTATATCCTTTCTATATATTGGGGCCCATAACTGAGCACAGTATTCCAAGTGTGGTCTGACCAGTGCTTTGTACAGTGGAAGAACAATGTTCTCATCCTTTGCAGCTATACCTCTTCTGATACATCCCATTACCCTGTTTGCCCTTACAGCAGCCGCCTGACTTTGGGCACTCCAATTTAGTTTGCTATCAATCAAGATGCCCAAGTCCTTCTCCATCTCTGAATTCCCCAATGATTTCCCATTCAGTGAGTACTGGTGACTTCCATTTTTCCTTCCCATATGTATGACCTTACATTTCTCCTCGTTAAACCTCATTTGCCATTTAATGCTCCACCTACCCAGCTTATCCAAATCCCTCTGTAGGTCTGCACTGTCCTCTTTTGTATTAATTGTTTTACATAACTTTGTGTCATCTGCAAATATTGATATTTTACTATTTATCCCGTTGACTATGTCGTTAATAAAGATATTAAATAACATTGGGCCTAGTACAGACCCCTGTGGTACCCCACTAGTGACGCTTACCCAATCTGAGTATATTCCATTTATAACCACCCTCTGCCTTCTATCCTTTAGCCAGTTAGCTACCCACTTGCAGACATTTTCCCCCAGCCCCATCATTCTCATTTTGTATACCAACCTATTATGTGGCACGCTATCGAACGCTTTTGAGAAGTCGAGATACACGACATCCACTGGTTCCCCCTGATCTACTCGAGAGCTAACCTCCTCGTAGAAGTCAATCAGGTTTGTTTGGCAGGAACGATTCCTCATGAATCCATGTTGGTTCGGGGTTAATAGATTATTAGCATCAAGATGCTCCATGATTGCCTCATTAATAAAGCCTTCAAAAATTTTGCCCACAACGGACGTCAGACTCACCGGCCGATAGTTTCCGGCGTCACTTTTTGCTCCCTTTTTGAATATTGGCACTACATTCGCCTGTCGCCAATCAAGTGGTACAGACCCAGTCTCAACAGAGTCCTTAAATATAAGATATAACGGTCTGTCTATCACATGACTTAGTTCCCTTAGTACCCGTGGGTGTATGCCATCAGGTCCTGGTGATTTGTTTATTTTAATGTTACTGAGGCGTTTCTGTACCCCAGCTTGGGTTAGATTTGTCATACTTAGTGGAGGATTAAGCTTGTCACTTCTCATTTCTCCTGTTAGTTCTTTTTCCTTTGTGAAAGTTGACGAAAAAAATTTATTTAATAGATTAGCTTTATCCTCATCTTTCTCTATGATTTTGCCTTCATCACTTTTTATCAGTCCAATATTATTCGATTTAATCCTTTTACTATTTATGTACGTAAAGAACAGTTTGGGATTTGATCTACTTTCCCTAGCAATACGTCTCTCTGTTTCCTCCTTCGCTATTTTTATTTGTTTTTTGCAGGTTCTCGTTTTTTCCTTGTAACACATTAGTGCCTCCTTACTGTTTTCCTGTTTTAATCTCTTGAATGCCTCTTTTTTGCTATTTAACGCCCCTTTTACGTTCTTATTCAACCATATTGGTTTCCTCTTATTTCTGGCCCTTTTATTCCCATACGGTATATACCTCTCGCACTGAGTATTCAGAATTCTTTTGAAGGTTTCCCATTTACTATTCGTATTTCCTTGATTAAGAACTTTGTCCCAGTCTATAAGTTGAAGGTTTTCTTTCAGCTGATCAAACTTCGCCCTCCTAAAGTTTAATGTTTTAGTTGTTCCCTTATTGATAACCCTACTGAAGGGCATTTTGAAATTGATAATATTATGATCGCTATTACCTAGGTGCCCCCCTATCTGTACCTCAGTTATTCTGTCAGGCCTATTAGTCAATATTAAGTCCAACACGGCCTTCCCTCTCGTTGGTTTCTGCACTAGTTGGGAGAGATAATTATCCTTGATATTTGTCAAGAACCTTTTTCCTTTCTGCGATCTACAGGTTTCTGTTTCCCAGTCAATATCCGGGTAGTTGAAGTCCCCCATTACAATCACCTCATTATGTTTTGCTACTTTGTCTATTTGTCCTAATAGCAGTTTCTCATTCTCCTCTGTTATATTGGGTGGCTTATAGCAGACCCCCAGTAATATTTTATTATTATTTTTTGCCCCCTCTATCTCTACCCACATGGACTCGACCCCCTCTTCTCCCTCTCCTATATCTTCCCTTAGTCTGGGCTTTAGACGTGACTTTACATATAAGCAGACTCCTCCGCCCTTCCCCTGTTTCCGGTCCCTTCTAAATAAACTATAATCTGTTAAATTTACCGCCCAGTCGTAGCTATCGTCTAGCCAAGTCTCTGTTATACCTACGATGTCATACCTCTCCTCCGATATAAGCGCCCGCAGCTCATCCGCCTTATTGGTCAGGCTTCTTGCGTTGGTCAGCATGCAAGATAAAACTTTGGGGTTATTTAGCATCCTATTCTTCTCTAACGATCTAACTGTACTATCCCCACCCCCCTCTCCACCCTCATTATATTCACTTCTCCCCTTCCCCCTTGCTTGCCTCACATCCCACCTATTTCCTTGGTTTCCCCCCCCCCGTCTCTAGTTTAAAAACTCCTCCAACCTATTAGCCATCTTCTTCCCCAGCACCGCTGCACCCTCCCCATTGAGGTGCAGCCCGTCCCTACGGTAGAGCCTGTAGCCGACAGCGAAGTCGGCCCAGTTCTCCATGAACCCAAACCCTTCTGCCTTGCACCAACTCTTTAGCCACTTATTCACCTCCCTAACCTCCCGTTGGCGCTCCTGTGTGGCTCGCGGGATTGGTAGTATTTCTGAGAAAACTACCTTGGAGGTCCTTGCCCTAAACTTCCTACCTAGATCCCTGAAATCATTTTTAAGGACCCTCCATCTACCACTCACTTTGTCATTGGTGCCAATGTGGACCATGACCGCTGGGTCTTCGCCAGCCCCACCCAGTAACCTGTCAACCCGATCCGCGATGTGCCGGACTCGAGCGCCAGGGAGGCAGCACACCGTTCGGCGATCCCGGTCTTTGTGACAGATTGCCCTGTCTGTCCCCCTAATAATAGAGTCACCCACTACCAGGACCTGTCTAGCCTGCCCTACACTTCCCCCCTCCCCCTCATTACTGGAGCATACACTCCCCCGGCGGTCAGAGGATCTGTCGTGCTCCAATAATGCCGGTTCTGAACCAGCCTTCCTATACTTCTTCCCTCTATCCCTTCTAACTGTTACACAGCTACCTGCCTGTTCAGCCTGCGCTTCCCCACTAAGCTCCACCCCCAGTGTTGACCCATTGAGTGTCTGCTCGGTGAGCAGCAAACTCCGTTCCATGTTGTCGATGCTCCTCAGTACCGCTATCTGAGCACTTAGATCCAGGATTTGGGCTTCCAAGTGCACGATATGCTCACATCTCTCGCAGCAGTATGGATCCCTGAGCGGTAGCTCAGGGAATGCATACATTGCGCAAGATGTACACTGCACGGCTCCGGCCAACATGGACGTCATTCTAAATATGGGGATACAGTCAGTATATATGTACAAGTACAAAACACAATTATTTATATATAGGTGTATTGACGGGGATCAATTAGGGATGTGCAAGTGTATCGATTAGATATCGGCGCGGGATCAGTTAAGTATGGACGGGGGATCAATTAAGTATCAATTAAGTATGGACGGGGGATCAGCTGAGTGGGTCAGGTGGATTAATTAAGTATGGACGGTGTGTCAATTAACTATGGACTGGGATCAATAAGTATGAACTGGGGAAATAATTAATTGTGGACTAGGGAATCAATCAATTAATTATGGACAGGGGGTTTAATTAAATAGGATGGGGGGTAAAGCAAATAAATAGGTATGGACGGTGGGTCAATTAACTAAGGACTGGGGATCAATAAGTATCAATAATATCAATAAATATGGACTGGGGAAATAATTAATTGTGGTCTGGGGAATCAATCAATTAATTATGGACAGGGGTTAATTAAATATGGTGGGGGATAAGGCAAATAGATAGGGACTGGGGATGAGTAAAAGTGGACAAGGGGAATCTATTAAATAGGACAAGGGGGATCAATCAATTATGGGCTGGGGGGGTCAATCATTTAAATGTGGTCAGGGGGATCACTTTAATATGGACGGGGGGTGGTCGGGGATCAATTAAATGAGGACGGGGGGTCAATTTAATGTGGTCAGAGGGATCAGTTAAATATGGACGGGGGTGTTAAGGGGAATCAATTTAAATATGGACGGGGTGATCAATTAAATATGGATGGGGGGTAATCAATTAAATATGGACTAGGGAATACAATACAATTACAATACAGATACAAATACAATACAGTACAGTACACACTTGGGTTCAGTAGGGCCGCTTATCGCGGCCTCCTGCCCCTCACTCACCTCCTCTAGGGACGCTGCACGCTATCACAGCGCGCTTGTCCCTCCGGTCGCCTCTTACCGGTCCTCCTGATCACCTCCTGGTCACCACCACCTGGCACCCTCCGCTGGCCGGCACTGCACGCTGCCACAGCGCTCTCTTGCGCTCGTCCCTCCGGTCGCCTCCTACTGGTCCTCCCGGTCCGCTCGGTCACCTCCGCCTGGCTCTCCTCCCTTCCCAGGAGCTCTCTCCACACACAGCACAACTCTTGCAGCACACGGCAGGCTCCGCCTCCACCACTTCCTGAGTTGCAGTGGAGGGTCTTCTGGCTGTTGGTAGAAGTGCATCACAGGTATTTTTACGGCTCCATCCAGTTGAGGCCAATCTGCCGGGAAATCTCCTAAGACAGTATGGAGTACATCATCTTTGGGTTCTTCTGTCACTATAAGAGGTACTTCTTCCCATCGCTTCAATAGACCTGGGCACAACTTCAAGTGGTCTCTTGAGACTGTTGCAGTTGTTTTTCCTCCATCTTTACTGATTAGACAGATTTTTCTATTGTCGAACCTGGAATCCAACACAGTGTAAGGCTCTCTTTCCCACTGGTCGTCGAGCTTGTGATTTCTTCTCTTTCGCTTCAGCACAACTTCTCCAGATCTTAAGGGTTCTGTTGGTGCACTCTTGTTGTACTGTGCTTCCTGCTTATCTCTCACCCTATTTAGACTGTCTTCGACACAGGCCTGTACTCTTTTGTACTGCTCCTGTCGGGTCGTATCCCAGTCTTCAGTGGACATATCTGCTTCTGGCTCTAACACTCCAAGCTCCAGGTCCATGGGCAACTTTCCGGGTCTTGCTCTCATGAGGTACGCTGGAGTACAATTGGTGGAACTCACAGGTATGTGATTGTAGAGATCTACCAGGTCAGGTAGTTTGTCTGGCCACTGATTCTTTTCTTCTACAGGTAAGGTCTTCAGCAGGTCTATGACGATATTGTTCATCTTATCACATAGACCATTGGTTTGGGGGTGGTACGGCGTAGTCCGAATCTTCTTACACCCGTACAGATGGCAAAACTCTTTGAACAGCTCGGCTTCAAAAGGCAGGGCTTATATCCGTCAGCACCTTATCCGGGTATCCATGGGGCCTGCAGAAGTATGCTTGAAACATCCTTGCTGCAGTTTCTGCCGTCAGATCCTTGACGGGGGCTACCACCAGGAACCGGGAGTAGTGATCCACCATGGTCAGTGCATAGGAGTAGCCTGACCTGCTGGGTGACAGCTTGACGTGATCCAGAGCGACGATCTCCAGGGGCTGGGTTGTCTTGATGGACTTCAAGGGTGCTTTCTGGCTGCTGTAGTCTTTTCTACTGAGACTACAGGGTCCACAATCCTGGCACCACCTCTCTATGGAGCTCCGCATTCCAACCCAATAAAACCGACTCTTCAGGAGGGTTTCCAGCTTCTTCCAGCCAAAGTGCCCTGCTTGATCGTGGTAGGCCTCTAACACCATCTGGATGTCTGTCCTGGGCACTGCGATCTGCCATACCATCTCATGGGTCCTAGAGTTGACATACCTTCGGCACAGCTTCTCTCTATAGATGAACAGCCGGCTTCTCTCATTCCACAGTTGCTTGGCTTGTGGAGGAGCGTCCTTCTCCAGGGAGGAACCTTCCTGAGTTATCAGTTCTTTGATACGGCTGACAACCGGGTCGCTGTCCTGGGTCTCCTTCCGACTGTGATGAGGTAAAGGGTTTAGTGTCTTACCACGATACCTCCTGGAGGTGCGCTGCTCGTGGACCATCCCATTTCTGTGGAAGGCAGGTAGCTCAACCTCCTCCAGGTCATCTACTTCTTCTTCAGTGTCCGACTGGTGAGGCATTCTGGATAAGGCATCGGCGTTGGCGTTCTTGTGGCCTGCCCGGTACTTGATGGTGAACTGATAGTTTGACAGTCGGGCCATCCAACGCTGTTCCATGGCTCCCAACTTGGCTGTCTCCAGATGTGTCAAGGGGTTGTTGTCAGTATAGGCCGTGAACTTAGTGGAGGCTAAGTAGTGCTTGAATAGTTCAGTGATGGCCCAGACCAAGGCCAGGAACTCCAACTTGAAGGAGCTATAGTTTTCTGGATTCCTCTCGGTAGGACGAAGCTTCCTGCTGGCATAGGCAATCACCTTCTCTTTGCCACACTGCTTCTGACTCAACACAGCTCCTAGTCCCTCGTTGCTGGCATCAGTGTACAGCAGGAAAGGTTGGCTGTAGTCAGGGTAGGCCAGGATTTCTTCGCCAGTCAGGATCTCTTTCATCACTGCAAAGGACTCAGCCTGCTCTTTACCCCACTGGAAGGGGGTGGTTTTGCCTCTGTTGGACTGTCCTACCAGGAGATCTTGCAAAGGCGCTGCCTTCTTGGTGTAGTCCTTTACAAATCTCCGGTAATACCCGACCAGTCCCAGGAACTGACGTACCTTCTTGAGATTCTTCGGTTCCGGACATTTCTGGATGGCAGTGACCTTCTCCGAGTCTAGTGCTACTCCTTCTGGACTGACGATGTGCCCCAGGTACTGAACCTTCCGTTTGAGCAGGTGGCACTTGGAAGGCTTCAATTTCATCCCATACCGGGACAACGATTCAAATACCTCCGCCAGGTGCTTCAAATGGTCCTGATACGTCTTGGAGTACACTATCACGTCATCCAGGTATAGCAGCAGGGTCTCGAAGTTACGGTGTCCCAAACAGCACTCCATCAATCTCTGGAACGTTCCAGGGGCGTTGCAGAGTCCGAACGGCATACTGTTGAACTCGCAGAGTCCCATCGGGGTAGTGAAGGCCGTCTTCTCCCAGTCCTCCTCAGCAACTGCTACTTGCCAGTACCCACTAGTGAGGTCAGGGGTAGAGAAGTAATTTGCCGACTTTAGTGCAGCCAGGGTTTCCTCTATACGGGGCAAAGGGTTTGCATCTTTATGTGTTATGCGGTTTACCTGTCTGTAATCTACACACATCCTCATGCTTCCATCCTTTTCCTGACCAGGACCAGGGGAGCTGCCCAGGGGCTACAGCTATCTCTTATTACCCCTGCTTTCTTCATGTCATGCAACATTTCCTTCGCTTTCTGGTAGTGTGCTGGTGGTATGTGCCTGTAACGTTCTTTGATGGGTGGATGGTCACCTGTGGGTATATGGTGTTGTACCCCTTTAATCCTCCCAAAATCAAGTGGGTGTTGCTGAATACCTGTTCGTATCCTGGACCACCCTGTGTACACCTTGTTTTTGATGGACAGGGGTGGCGTCAGTCCCAACATGGAGCTGTTGACACCAATCCTCCAGCTGAGCTTCGGAGTCATTGTCCTCCACTGTATCTGGTGGGGTCAAGGATTCCACTGTGTGTATGGCATCGTCATTCACAGCATACAACCTGGCAACAGTGGCGTATCTTGGTAATTTAACTTCATCCTCCCCACAATTTAGGAGACGTACGGGTACCCTCCCATTGCGTACATCAACTACCCCTCTAGCAGTTAAGAGTGTAGGTCTGTGCTCTGAACTAAGGGTAGTTCTGTCCCTTGAGACCTATTGCTGCCCTACACCATATCAGCATCTCACTCATTGGGGGAATCACAATGGGTATCGGGTCTGTCACCCGTACATTACCAATCTCACCAACTGTTAGTTTTACCTGTTGCTGGTACAGGAGGGCTCGAATCTCTCTCTGGAACACCTTCCTCTGCCCTGGTTTGGCAGTGTCAGCAATCTGTTGGAGCAAAAACAACACTTATCCCAAACAGTTACCAACAATGTTTGTACCAAGTATCATATACAAGTCAGTATCACCAGGGTTAGACTCCACTACAATCAGTCCTTGGTCCTTTAGTTCTGCTCTCCCCACCTTCACTGTTACGTCCTTAACCCCTACTAGGTTAAGAGGAAGGCCGTTAGAGGCATACACACAGAGGTTCGGGGCTGGCGGCTGGAGTTCATCTACGGACCAGTACCTTTTGTAGAGGACATCAGGTATGATGGTTACCTGCGAGCCGGTGTCCAGTAATGCTGGTGTTGCTATCCCGTCCAGCACGATGGACAGGAAAGGCCTTCCTCCTACGAATCGGTGGTACCAGCTTGATGGGCCTGGTTGCTTTACTCCTGGGTGTCGGCCCTCGGCTCCAGGGTTTGCTCGTTTAAAGGACAGTTCCGCGCTGTGTGGCCTGCCTTGTGGCAACGGTAGCAGATGAAGTCTCCTGGAGGGCGACGTTGGTTGTTAGTCCTCCCACGGGGTGGTGTCGTCCTCCTCCGGGGTGGCGTTGTCCTCCTACGGGGTGGCATTGTCCTCTTTCTTCTTCTCATCCAGGGGACATCCTCAGGACTGTCGGCGAATAGGATCCTTCCTTCCAGCTCAGGCTCCGTCTGTAGCTGCAGGGTGCTCAGGACAGTTGCCAGGGTTTTACTTAGCTGGCGCACTTCAGAGCGCAGGCTGTCCAGCTCGCTAGGGGGCACTTTTTGCGTCTTTGTTTCAGCCGTTAATGAAGGAGCAGTGGGTGCTGCGGGCACTGGGGTGGCCCCACCCTGGTAACGCTGGATAGCAGTATCTGATGGTTCCAGGGGCTGCAGACCCTTAATAGCCATGTCCTTCAGGCTGTCAAAGGTGGCATCTGGATGATCCAAGGCCCACCACCGTACAGTTCTGCTCTCCTCCTGGGACCTCAACCCCCGGATGAACTGTTCCGTCAGCATTTTATTTTCATCTTGTATACTGGCTGGACTAACCTGTTTCAGGGCCCGCAGGGCTTCCTGTAAGCGCCAGGCGTAGTCCCGGATACTGTCCTCAGGTTTCTGGACACAGTGGTAGAACCTCATCCGGAGATCCGTCTCAGTGCGGTTTTCAAACACAGTTTGCAGTCTCTTAAAGATAGTGGATACTGATTCCTGGTCTGCCGCTGGCCAGGTTTCAACTTACCGCTCTGCGGCACCAGTCAATTGTCCCAGCACAACAGCGGCTCTCTGCTTACCAGTCATAGAATACATGTCCAGTACACCGCATATTTTCCTTTTGAATCCAGACAGGGTGTCTGGTTTGCCATCATACTGGGGAAGCCATTTCGCTCCAGGGATATACGGCAGGGCCATGGGTATCAATGGAGTCACGACCCCTGCTGGTGGGGCGGCCGCTCCGGCCTGTGCAGCACCGGGCGCAGGTTGGGCATCAGGAGCGTTAACCGGTGCGGCTTGCTGGTCGTCGGCCATGGGTGCGCCCCCCTAGTAAACCGTAGCCTACCTTCTTCACTTCTTATCAGGTAGGCCGCAGCTCTGCGGGCGACGGTCTTCTTCCAGGACCTTGCGTCACTCGCGTCTGACGTCAGAGCGTCCTCTGGACTACTTCCAGGACCTGACGCTTCCTGGTTCGACGTCAGGGGCGGGGCGTGTCCTGGGCTTCGCACGCTTTTCACAGTCACGCCTCTTGGGTTCCCACGGTTACGCCCCTCTTCTTCCCGCGCGGCGACAGGAAAATGCCGGACAATGGCGGGAAACAGCGGCAATTGGCGGGAAAACTTCACCACAGTGAGTATTACAGTCTTTTAAGGCACACAGTACCCGGTGGCGACGGGCACGGAATCCTGTTCGTGACGCCAGAAGTTGACTCGCCCCCAGAACCGTGAGATACTCGGCAGCCGGGCCTATGGATGCCGGTGGGGGATATCACGGTGGCTGGACCGGTCCGTGGCCCAGGGCGGTCACCAAAAAGGGGATTATTTATAGGGGATTTGTAAAGTGTTCGTCACGCCACCTGTGGAATGCAGCTAAAGGGAGCCGCCGCTGCAGAGCAGTCCTCTGAGGCAGATGTCAGGGCAGCTTATGATGGAATGGCTCCCCACAGGTGGAGCGGGCCTCAGGGCAGCATGGGGTAATGGATGGTGGTGCAGGGGAGAGACGACCAGGACAGTTCAGGAAGAAATGACGGACACTCACACGGGGGTTCGCTTCGGTACCTTTACTGGTGTAGATTCAGGTATGGTCCAGGGTACTCGGTAGGCAGGGTGCACGTTTGGACTCTCCCCAGTGAGCGGGTATAGGGCCTCCTGATCCGTTGCTTTCACTTGCTAAGCTTCTGTCCTGCCTGGAGCTAGGCCTGGCTTAATTGCTGTCTCTCTCTCTTGCACCTGCTGACCTGATGGTAGGGCCTTCTCTTAGAGATCACTCTCCCTGGACGCTGGGGCCTCCGTGACTCCTAGCCTGGGTACTGTAGTCAACGTTGGTCGACTTGGGACTTGTAGTTCTCCAGGTGTCCGGTGGTCCCTACTGGGTGTAAAGGTCCCTGTAGGCGCGGACCCGGTGTCCGATGTATGTTTCGGGGTGAGCCTGGTACGCTCCTCTGCCCCCTTCAACTCCTCTCTCCTTTCCTCCTTGCCGTCGGCCGCACTCAGGGCCCTCACTACGGCAGCAGCAGACGAGCTGCGTCTTCGCTGCTCTCAGCGTCCGCACGCTCTCAGACTCTCTCTCTCAGTCTGACTAAAGACTAACTTCTCACTGAGCTGCCTGGCTCCACCCTCCCTATATATATCCCTAACGGGCTCCCTCTGCTGGTCTGAGGTGGTAGGGTGGAGGTGTGTGAATGTAATGAGGGCCTCTTGTGGAGAAGTCCATCCATGCACCCTACTGGGTTCTGTGGCACCTGTGCGGAGCAGGGCGCCACACATGTATGGGGCCATTCTTGATCTCTGCCGCTCAGCTCATATTAAACTGAATAGGAGCTAAGCTACAATGCCCGAGAACATCGTCTACAGTGCTCAGAGCTGTGCTATTACCGTTCTATGTCTACAGTGCGCAGGGCTGTGCTATTACATCTCTATGTCTACAGTGCGCAGGGCTGTGCTATTACATCTCTATGTCTACAGGGTGCAGGGCTGTGCTATTACATCTCTATGTCTAAAGTGCGCAGGGCTGTGCTATTACATCTCTATGTCTACAGTGTGCAGGGCTGTGCTATTACATCTCTATGTCTACAGTGTGCAGGGCTGTGCTATTACATCTCTATGTCTACAGTGCACAGGGCTGTGCTATTACATCTCTATGTCTGCAGTGTGCAGGGCTGTGCTATTACATCTCTATGTCTGCAGTGTGCAGGGCTGTGCTATTACATCTCTATGTCTGCAGTGTGCAGGGCTGTGCTATTACATCTCTATGTCTGCAGCGTGTAGGGCTGTGCTATTACATCTCTATGTCTACAGCGTGCAGGGCTGTGCTATTACAGCTGTATGTCTACAGTGCGCAGGGCTGTGCTATTACATCTCTATGGCTACAGTGCGCAGGGCTGTGCTATTACATCTCTATGTCTATGTGGCACCCCAGGGTTCTGGTTTCCACAGTAATAGCAATATTACGTCTGTGAGAGGGTGGGAGGTCTCCTGGTCAGGAATCCTAAGCATGCCACACCTCCTGCCCAGTCCTGGGAGGGGAAGAACTTCCCCTATATAAACTGGGGCTGAGGTGGGGTTAAAAAAGAACACAGACAGAGACAGAGACACAGTCTGGTCTGGTGTGGATCAGTTACAGGGAAAATAAGAACAGGAGCTCTGTGGGAGCAGGGATAAAAGGAGTCCGGGACTGGAAGCTGTAGAGCTCGTCCGAACTGAAGAGATCTCACCGGACACGGAGTCCGAGGCTGTGGGGACTGTTCCATACCCAGCAGCAGAAACCGACCGGCAGGGTATTTCAGGTCCTCTGGCCAAGAAACCCGAAGGCACGGTCACACACAAGGGACCAGCACCGCCGTCGTGGAGCGGAGGCTACCAGAAGGCCCCGAGTCACCGGCCATACGGGTGAGCACCACACGGTACACTCAGGGACGTGGGCTACTTTTACCCGCTTCTAGCAAGGTAGCCAAGAAGAGTACAGTTAGTTGGGGAGGCCTACAACTCCGCCTGGCCAGGGGAGATCCTGTCTGCTCACGGACTGACCAGACCCCGACCGCTAGCCAGTACTCCCGGGAGGGTCTATCTTTGTCACCAGTAAAGACCCTGAACTACACAGCACCGTCTCTGAGTGGTTCCTGGTGCCTGCGTGCAATTCTACCATCCCCATCATCCACGTCCGCTGCCCTGAGGCCATACCCCTCCCGTTGGGGGTTATACTACCCACGCTGCACAACTGTACCACCGGCCTCAGCGGTCTGCCCTGCAGCGGCGGTTTCGTAACCGCATTCAACGGGTGGCGTAGTCGAACAATATCACATCTGCCACTAAAAACATCGCCACTTAGTTTGACACCCTGGGCACGGACCGGGTCACCGCCACGAGGACTACCACCCCCAACGGATCCGGCTCCGGGTATTCCCCAAACATGGCCCAGGGAGCGCGTCAACTTTTGGCGTAGTCGGCAGGATTTCGTGCCCGCAACCACCGGGTACTGCGTGCCTGAAAAAGACTGTTAAACTTACCTGTGGTGAAGATTCCCGCCATCCGACGCCATCTTTTGCCTTCTTCCCGCCATCCGTGGAGTTTTCCCGCCATCCGACGCCATCTTTTGCCTTCTTCCCGCCATCCGTGGAGTCTTCCCGCCATTGGATGCCATCTTGAGGACGCCGCGCGGGAAGAAGAGGGGCGTGGACTCCGAAAGCGCGCGAGAACTGAAGCCCCGCCTCACGTCCGGACGTTGCGTAAGGTCCTGGAAGGAGCCCAGCAGACGCCGACGTCACAGGAGCGCGACGGAAGGTCCTCAACCCTGACGATCCACTGCGGAGCCGCGGCCTACGGAAGAGGATCATCGCAAGGTAGGCCACGGTCCACTAAGGGGGAGGAGGATGTCGGATACGGAGGAGAGCTTCACTGCCACAGCCACCGCCAGCACCACCGCTGCTGCGGTCATGCCTTTCACCATGCCCTACATCCCGGGGGCAGCCTGGCTACCCCAGTACTCAGGGGAGTCACATACCCTAAATGACTTCAGAGAAAGGCTGGATAGCCTCTTCCAGGTGTACCCCCTCACAGAAGAGCAAAAAGTGAGCATCCTGGTGGCTCAATTAACAGGGGCAGCCCAAAGGGAGGTAAAGTCCTGGCCACTTGGGAGGAGGAGGACTGTCGCAGAGATACTAGCCCGGCTGAAGGACACCTTTGATACCCGTACCTCAGCCGAGATCAAGCTTAGATTCTACGGGTGCAAGCAGCGAGCACATGAGAATATAAGGGACTATGCACTAAACCTACAAGAGGCCCTGAGAGCCATTAAGCAGGCCGACCCTGACGGCGTGGGAAACGAAGACAAGCTGTTGACTGAACAATTTATAGAGGGTCTACATTGCAATGCCCACCGAACCCAGTTGCGGGCAATGGCCTTACAGGACCCTCATCTGGACTTTGCACAGTTCAAGGACAGAGCCATCCGGGTGCTCCGAGAACCGGCACCAGGTGGCGCTGTGACCCACAAACGCCCTGCTACCACTTACCACCAGGAGGCGGCGCCTTTGTCGGCAGGGCCTGTGGGAGCTGATGCACAGGCTTTAAACAATGACCCGGCTACAGACCTGCACCATCAGGTCCAAGAGCTAACTAAAAGCGTGGCCGCGCTAACCCGAACTGTGCAGTCTTTACAGGTTTCTACTCCAGGGAAGATCCAGCTGGCATCCGGACCGGAGGATATCCCGTGGCGCCGATCAAGGAGGACCCCACCGGCCAGAGGAAGACCCAGCGACCGATACAATGAGGACGGACAACCCATCTGCCACCGCTGCAATCAACCCGGACATATGGCAAGGTACTGTCCTTTAAACTGGCACAACCTGGGGTAGAGGGCCAACCCCTAGGAATAAGATCACCAGGCCCATCGAACTGGCGTGACAAATACGTGGGAGGATGTCCAGTCTTGCCTGTAGTACTGGATGGCATTCCTATGAGTGCCCTACTTGACACCGGGTCACAGGTCACCACCATCCCGTACGTGCTCTTCAAGCAGTACTGGAATGACTCGGATATAACCCGCTACCCAGACGACGACTTGAGTATCATCGCCAGCAATGGTCAGCCCGTGCCACAGATCGGATTTAAAGAGATGACCATTAAAATCGGTAAAGTCGAACTGGCAGCACAGGGACTGATCATTGTGGACATTGACAAGCGCGAGAGTCACCCAAAGATAACTCTAGGAACTAATGTGATTGAAAATTGTCTTGCAGAGGTGATTCTCATTTTACAGCAGGTTGCCAAGAACGCCAGCTCCGGCCAGCAGCGAGTGCTCCAAAAAGAGATCCGGGCACTGATGCGACGGCAACAGGTGGAACTCTCCGGTGGTGAGATTGGTAGCGTGAGAATGTGTGACCCTTTCCATATTGCCATGCCCCCGAAAAGTAAAATGATGATTTGGTGCCGGGCAGCTATTGGTCTGAGAGGTAGAGATTACCAGGCAATGGTAGAACCAGTCTACTCAGATAGTAGGCCCACCATTTTGACGGCACGGGGGGTGGTTGATGTACGCCATGGGAGGGTGCTCGTTCGCATAATAAATATCGGGAAGAGGGAAGTGTACCTGCCCCGGTATGCTACGCTAGCCAAATTGTATACCATCAACCAAAATTCTGTACAGTCCGTGGAACCCTTGCCTCCATCTCATCCAGAGGAAGGTAACGGCTCTAAACAACAAATGGAGGACTGGTGTCAGCAACTGCATTTGGGTACTGACTCCACACCCGCTCACCAAAAGCAGGGAGTCTACCGGGTGCTCCAGGAATACGAGAGAGTGTTCAGTAAACACCCGCTAGACTTCGGGCGAGTGAAGGGAGTGGAACATCACATCCCCACGGGAGACCATCCTCCCATAAAGGAGATGTATCGTCCCGTACCCCCTGCACACTACCAACACGCCAAGGGGATGCTTAGAGACATGAAGGAGGCTGGGGTAATCAGCGATAGCTGTGGCCCCTGGGCAGCTCCACTAGTCTTGGTTAAAAAGAAAGACAACACCATGAGAATGTGTGTAGATTACCGGAAAATCAACCGTATCACACACAAAGATGCGTACCCCTTACCAAGGATAGAGGAGTCTTTGGCTGCTTTAAAATCTGCTAACTTCTTCTCCACTTTGGATCTCACTAGCGGGTACTGGCAGGTTCCTGTAGCAGAGGCGGTCCGGGAGAAGACCGCATTCACCACCCCGATGGGACTTAGCGAGTTTACCTGCATGCCGTTCGGACTCTGCAACGCACCAGGAACCTTCCAACGATTGATGGAATGCTGTCTGGGACACCGGAACTTTGAGACGGTCCTGCTGTACCTGGACGATGTTATAGTTTATTCCAAAACCTACGAGGACCACCTGAAACACCTGGCGGAAGTGTTTGAAGCCCTGGCAAACTACGGTCTGAAGGTGAAACCGTCGAAGTGTCACCTGCTAAAACCAAAGGTGCAGTACTTGGGACACGTGGTGAGTGCTGACTGAGTGGCTCCCGACCCTGATAAGATCACCGCGATTAAGGAATGGCCAAGACCCTCCAGCGTAAAGGAAGTGCGGCAGTTCCTCAGGTTGGTAGGCTACTACCGAAGGTTCATTCCCGGTTTCACCAAAAAGGCAGCTCCTATGCAGGACCTCCTGATAGGCCAGTCCAGAAAGGCCAAGAACCAGAAGCCGCCCTTCAGATGGGAGAAGCTGGAAGAAGAGTCCTTCCGCCAGCTGAAGATGGCCCTCACGGGGGATGAAATCCTGGCGTACCCTGATTACAGCCAGCCCTTTATCCTCTACACCGACGCAAGTAACATCGGGCTAGGAGCCGTACTGTCCCAGATCCAGCAGGGGAGAGAACGGGTAATTGCTTACGCCAGCCGAAAACTGCAACCCACCGAAAGAAACCCTGAGAATTACAGCTCATTCAAGCTAGAGTTCCTGGCAGTGGTGTGGGCAGTCACCGAACGCTTTAAGCACTACCTCGCCTCTTCCCGGTTCACCGTGTACACGGATAACAACCCGTTGACACACCTGGACACTGCAAGACTCGGTGCCCTGGAGCAGAGATGGATGGCCCGCCTGTCCAACTATGAGTTCACGATTAAATACCGGGCAGGACGCTCCAATACCAACGCGGATGCCTTGTCCAGAATGCCAAACCTACCGGACGTAGGGGAAGATCCAGGGGAACTGGAAGAAGTTGAACTCCCCGCGTTCCACCGTCATGGGACTACCCAGTATTCCCACCGTGTAAGGGGTAAGGAATCCACTACGTTCAACCCCTTACCTCATTACAACTGGGCGGAAACGCAAGACAGTGACCCCGCCGTCCGACGGGTGAAGGAGATGCTGACTCAGCCAGATGCCCGCCTTGACCCAGACGCTCCGGAGGAGACCAAGCAACTGTGGGCTGAGAAGAGTCGACTGTTCCTTTACAAGGGGAAGTTGTGCCGCAGAATGGTTAATTCCCGGATGCATGAACTGGTCTGGCAAGTAGTGGTGCCAAGAAGAGACGCGGCAATGGTACTGGAGGCATACCACGACGGAGCTGGGCACTTCGGATGGAAGAAGCTGGAGTTCCTGCTGCGCGGGCGGTTCCACTGGGTAGGCATGAGAGGAACCATCGAGAGGTGGTGCAGAGACTGTGGCCCATGCAACCTAAGAAGGAAGGACCGTGCCAGCCAGAAGACTCCCCTGCAGTCCATCGTCACCAGGCAGCCGTTGGAACTGGTAGCCTTGGACCATGTAAAACTGACCCCCAGCAGAAGTGGCTACGTCTATGCGTTAACCATCGTGGATCACTACTCCCGGTTCTTGGTTGTAGTCCCCGTCAAGGACTTAACGGCTCAAACAGCAGCTAGAGCCTTCCAGCAGCACTTCTGCCGTCCACACGGATACCCAGAGCAGGTGCTGACGGACCAAGGACCTGCCTTTGAAGCGGAAGTCTTCCAGGAGTTCTGCACTCTGTATGGCTGCCGGAAGATAAGAACAACACCCTATCATCCGCAAACCAATGGACTCTGCGAGAAGATGAACCAGGTGGTGATAGACCTTCTGAAAACATTGCCCCTGGAAGAACGCAGTCTGTGGCCTGAGAAACTGCCTGATCTGGTGGACATATACAACCACATCCCTGTAGGTTCTACCAACTGTACCCCGGCTTACCTAATGAGAGCAAGACCTGGTAAGCTGCCTGTTGATCTGGATATGGGAGTCCTGACACCCGAGGACACTTCACCAGAAGCAGACTGGGACACAGAGAGGCAGCAGCAGTACCGGAAAGTACAGGAGAGCGTTGAGCGAAGTCTCCGTCAAGCAAGAGAAAGACAGGAGAAGACTTACAACCAGTATGCTCCCGCTGTTCCCCTGGTACCTGGAGAGCAGGTCTTGAAGAGGAAAAGACGGCTCCACAAGTTGGACGACCAGTGGGAGAAGGACCCGTACACCGTACTGCCATCAAGCCATGAAAACCCGAAAGTCTGCACAATCAGTAAGGATGGAGGAGAAACCACAGCCATTGTCTCCCGAGATCACCTGAAGAAGTGTCCCGAGCAGCTACGAAACCCTGAAGAAGATCAAGAAAACCCTCGACCCGCAGAGAAAAGGGAAGAGATGGTCAGTACTGTACTCGGAGACTTCCCTCGGTCTTGGACACAAGTAAATGGCGCTGTTGTGGTACCCATCCTCACCTTCCTCCAGCCAGCATCCCAAGTGCCTACGGAAAAACAGGTAGAGCTGGAAGAGCAGCCGGTCCAGGAGGCAGAAGACCCCACACAAGCAGACCAGGAGAATCGACCCTCTGCTTATAGTGAGCCTGCCGTGCCCCTAGTGAGCCAAAGAGTCCGTAGACAGCTGCCCAGCTTACCTTTGACAGCTCCTACACCCTGTAGTGCAGGACCAGTTAGTGAGCTCCGTAGGTCCACTAGAGCCACTAGAGGCCAGTTGCCCGTACGTTGGAGGATCTAAAGTGTTTAGACTGTTTTATTAATATTTACCTGTTTACTGTTGCTTGTAAATAATTATGTTTTTTTCCAGTTATTTTATAGGTGTTTTTGTGGATTAACTAGAACTCTATTGTATATATGTTTGGAGCGTAACCCAGGAACGGACTAAAGACTGTTAAAGACTCGGGGCAGGACAGACCCCTACCTGGTTACGGCTCCCTGTTCTTTGGTGAAATGGACACCCTGTTGCTTCAAAAATTGCACCCGGTTGCGGACACGCCGTGACCACCTTAACATGTTTTTCCTTATTGTATTGTTCCTGTTTATACCCTGTTATGTTTTCAAAAAAAAAAATATGTTTAGTCCCGGAGTACTAAATTTTACTAGGGGGGAATGTGGCACCCCAGGGTTCTGGTTTCCACAGTAATAGCAATATTACGTCTGTGAGCAGGTGGGAGGTCTCCTGGTCAGGAATCCTAAGCATGCCACACCTCCTGCCCAATCCTGGGAGGGGAAGAACTTCCCCTATATAAACTGGGGCTGAGGTGGGGTTAAAAAAGAACACAGACAGAGACAGAGACACAGTCTGGTCTGGTGTGGATCAGTTACAGGGAAAATAAGAACAGGAGCTCTGTGGGAGCAGGGATAAAAGGAGTCCGGGACTGGAAGCTGTAGAGCTCGTCCGGGCTGAAGAGATCTCACCGGACACGGAGTCCGAGGCTGTGGGGACTGTTCCATACCCAGCAGCAGAAACCGACCGGCAGGGGATTTCAGGTCCTCTGGCCAAGAAACCCGAAGGCACGGTCACACGCAAGGGACCAGCACCGCCGTCGTGGAGCGGAGGCTACCAGAAGGCCCCGAGTCACCGGCCATACGGGTGAGCACCACACGGTACACTCAGGGACGTGGGCTACTTTTACCCGCTTCTAGCAAGGTAGCCAAGAAGAGTACAGTTAGTTGGGGAGGCCTACAACTCCGCCTGGCCAGGGGAGATCCTGTCTGCTCACGGACTGACCAGACCCCGACAGCTAGCCAGTACTCCCGGGAGGGTCTATCTTTGTCACCAGTAAAGACCCTGAACTACACCGCACCGTCTCTGAGTGGTTCCTGGTGCCTGCGTGCAATTCTACCATCCCCATCATCCACGTCCGCTGCCCTGAGGCCATACCCCTCCCGTTGGGGGTTATACTACCCACGCTGCACAACTGTACCACCGGCCTCAGCGGTCTGCCCTGCAGCGGCGGTTTCGTAACCGCATTCAACGGGTGGCGTAGTCGAACAATATCACATCTGCCACTAAAAACATCGCCACTTAGTTTGACACCCTGGGCACGGACCGGGTCACCGCCACGAGGACTACCACCCCCAACGGATCCGGCTCCGGGTATTCCCCAAACATGGCCCAGGGGGCGCGTCATCTACAGTGCGCAGGGCTGTGCTATTACATCTCTATGTCTACAGTGCGCAGGGCTGTGCTATTACATCTCTATGTCCACAGTGTGCAGGGCTGTGCTATTACATCTCTATGTCTACAGTGTGCAGGGCTGTGCTATTATAGCTCTATGTCTGCAGTGTGCAGGGCTGTGCTATTACATCTCTATGTCTACAGTGCGCAGGGCCGTGCTATTACATCTCTATGTCTACAGTGCGCAGGGCTGTGCTATTACATCTCTATGTCTGCAGTGTGCAGGGCTGTGCTATTACAGCTCTATGTCTACAGTGCGCAGGGCTGTGCTATTACATCTCTATGTCTACAGTGCGCAGGGCTGTGCTATAACATCTCTATGTCTGCAGTGTGCTGGGCTGTGCTATTACATCTCTGTGTCTACAGTGTGCAGGACTGTGCTATTATAGCTCTATGTCTGCAGTGTGCAGGGCTGTGCTATTACATCTCTATGTCTGCAGTGTGCAGGGCTGTGCTATTACATCTCTATGTCTACAGTGTGCAGGGCTGTGCTATTACAGCTCTATGTCTACAGTGTGCAGGGCTGTGCTGTTACAGCTCTATGTCTACAGTGTGCAGGGCTGTGCTGTTACATCTCTATGTCTACAGTGTGCAGGGCTGTACTATTACATCTCTATGTCTGCAGTGTGCAGGGCTGTGCTATTACAGCTCTATGTCTACAGTGCGCAGGGCTGTGCAATTACATCTCTATGTCTGCAGTGTGCAGGGCTGTGCTGTTACATCTCTATGTCTACAGTGTGCAGGGCTGTGCTATTACATCTCTATGTCTACAGTGTGCAGGGCTGTGCTATTACAGCTCTATGTCTACAGTGTGCAGGGCTGTGCTGTTACAGCTCTATGTCTACAGTGTGCAGGGCTGTGCTATTACATCTCTATGTCTACAGTGCGCAGGGCTGTGCTATTACAGCTCTATGTCTACACTGCGCAGGGCTGTGCTGTTACATCTCTATGTCTACAGTGCGCAGGGCTGTGCTATTACATCTATATGTCTGCAGTGTGCATGGCTGTGCTACTACATCTCTATGTCTACAGTGCGCAGGACTGTGCTATTATAGCTCTATGTCTGCAGTGTGCAGGGCTGTGCTATTACATCTCTATGTCTAGAGTGCGCAGGGCTGTGCTATTACATCTCTATGTCTGCAGTGTGTAGGGCTGTGCTATTACATCTCTGTCTACAGTGCGCAGGGCTGTGCTATTACATCTCTATGTCTGCAGTGTGCAGGGCTGTGCTATTACAGCTCTATGTCTACAGTGTGCAGGGCTGTGCTATTACAGCTCTATGTCTACAGTGTGCAGGGCTGTGCTGTTATATCTCTATGTCTACAGTGTGCAGGGCTGTACTATTACATCTCTATGTCTGCAGTGTGCAGGGCTGTGCTATTACAGCTCTATGTCTACAGTGCGCAGGGCTGTGCAATTACATCTCTATGTCTGCAGTGTGCAGGGCTGTGCTATTACATCTCTATGTCTACAGTGTGCAGGACTGTGCTATTATAGCTCTATGTCTGCAGTGTGCAGGGCTGTGCTATTACATCTCTATGTCTACAGTGCGCAGGGCTGTGCTATTACAGCTCTATGTCTGCAGTGTGCAGGGCTGTGCTATTACATCTCTATGTCTGCAGTGTGCAGCAGGGCTACATCTCTATGTCTGCAGTGTGCAGGGCTGTGCTATTACCTCTCTATGTCTACAGTGTGCAGGACTGTGCTATTATAGCTCTATGTCTGCAGTGTGCAGGGCTGTGCTATTACATCTCTATGTCTACAGTGCGCAGGGCTGTGCTATTACATCTCTATGTCTACAGTGCGCAGGGCTGTGCTATTACATCTCTATGTCTGCAGTGTGCAGGGCTGTGCTATTACATCTCTATGTCTACAGTGTGCAGGGCTGTGCTATTACAGCTCTATGTCTGCAGTGTGCAGGGCTGTGCTATTACATCTCTATGTCTACAGTGTGCAGGGCTGTGCTATTACAGCTCTATGTCTGCAGTGCGCAGGGCTGTGCTATTACAGCTCTATATCTACAGTGTGCAGGGCTGTGCTATTACATCTCTATGTCTACAGTGCGCAGAGCTGTGCTATTACCGTTCTATGTCTACAGTGCGCAGGGCTGTGCTATTACATCTCTATGTCTACAGTGTGCAGGGCTGTGCTATTACATCTCTATGTCTACAGTGCGCAGGGCTGTGCTATTACATCTCTATGTCTGCAGTGTGCAGGGCTGTGCTATTACATCTCTATGTCTACAGTGTGAAGGTCTGTGCTATTACATCTCTATATCTACAGTGCGCAGGGTTGTGCTGTTACATCTCTATGTCTGCAGTGTGCAGGGCTGTGCTGTTACATCTCTGTGTCTGCAGTGTGCAGGGCTGTGCTGTTACATCTCTGTGTCTGCAGTGTGCAGGACTGTGCTATTATAGCTCTATGTCTGCAGTGTGCAGGGCTGTGCTATTACATCTCTATGTCTGCAGTGTGCAGGGCTGTGCTATTACATCTCTATGTCTATGTAGCACCCTGAGGACTCGGCTGCTACAGGGGTATTACACCTCAAGTCAGAGGTGTGGTATTCCACTCCCGGGTAAGGATGGAGTGTGGAACTGAGCTAGTAGGCTGCATGCACTACACACATCCCATTTCCGGGGAACAGACCGATGGTACTCCCACTAGAGAAATGTGCAGGTACGACAGTGTCTGTTCCTGGCTGGAGTGGGAGGGGGGTGGAACATCCCAGTAGTGTAGGGGCAGATAGGGGGAGCAGCCTGGGTAAAGTTAGGAGCTCATTGGGTGCTGGTCACCTGAGCTCACACATAGAGGGAGTATATAAGGTGGGCACCATCTTAGATCAGGGTCAGTCAGTCTGTTGTCAGTCTGTGAGACGTCAGTCTGTCAGAGTGTAACCTGAGAAGCAGAGCAGAGGAGAAGAGAGAGAGACCCAGAGGCGCAGAGGGGACCCCAAGAGCCCATAAGAGAGCTAATAGGGTGAAGGGTCGGCAACAGGGTACCGGATCCCAAGCTGGCAGAGGCTACAGCACACCTTAGCCAGGAACTGGAGGTCGTGGGCAGGATCTGCCACGATCACCCACTAAATCCACCCGGAAGGCAGACCAAGAATAGGGTCAGGGAGCCCAGAGGAGGCTTGACCAACAAGAGGCCCGAGGGAGCCGGACTTAGGTGGATCCCTGGTGGGAACGGCCAGAAGAAGGGAGAGTCAGAAAGGAGCTCAGGACCACACTCCGGAGTTGCCTGGGAGTTGACCGAGTCCAGGACCTGGTGGACGCAGCACGGCTTGGGTGGTCACTGCTGTACACAGTGACCCGAGCAACACCAGTAAGTAAAACCCTGGAACTGCATTTTATGCCTCTGAGTCTCCTTGCTGCACCTTCACAACCACCATCCTCCACGGCTGACCCCCTGAGGCTATACCCCTCCCGTTGGGGGTTATACTACCTAAGCTGCACACACATCACCAGCCTCAGTGGACCCTGCTGCAGCGGCGGCCTTTTGACCGCAAATCAACGGGTGGCGTAGTCGACACAAAGAACTCTAATAACATCTGTAGGACTGCCACACACTGAGTTTGACACCCTGGGCACGGACCGGGTCACAGCCACTCAGAGACTACAACCCCCATCTGATCCGGCTCCGGGTATCCCTAACAGCACTGGCCCAGGGGGCGCGTCATCTACAGTGCGCAGGGCTGTGCTATTACAGCTCTATGTCTACAGTGCGCAGGGCTGTGCTATTACATCTCTATGTCTGCAGTGTGCAGGGCTGTGCTACTACATCTCTATGTCTACAGTGTGCAGGACTGTGCTATTATAGCTCTATGTCTGCAGTGCGCAGGGCTGTGCTATTACATCTCTATGTCTACAGTGCGCAGGGCTGTGCTATTACATCTCTATGTCTGCAGCGCGTAGGGCTGTGCTATTACATCTCTATGTCTACAGTGCGCAGGGCTGTGCTATTACATCTCTATGTCTGCAGTGTGCAGGGCTGTGCTATTACAGCTCTATGTCTACAGTGTGCAGTGCTGTGCTATTACAGCTCTATGTCTACAGTGTGCAGGGCTATGCTGTTACATCTCTATGTCTACAGTGTGCAGGGCTGTGCTATTACATCTCTATGTCTGCAGTGTGCAGGGCTGTGCTATTACATCTCTATGTCTACAGTGAGCAGGGCTGTGCTATTACAGCTCTATGTCTGCAGTGTGCAGGGCTGTGCTATTACATCTCTATGTCTGCAGTGTGCAGGGCTGTGCTATTACATCTCTATGTCTGCAGTGTGCAGGGCTGTGCTATTACATCTCTATGTCTGCAGTGTGCAGGGCTGTGCTATTACATCTCTATGTCTGCAGTGTGCAGGGCTGTGCTATTACATCTCTATGTCTGTGACGCGCCCCCTGGGCCAGTGCTGTTTGGGGATTACCCGGAGCCGGATCAGATGGGGGTTGTAGTCTCCGAGTGGCGGTGACCCGGTCCGTGCCCAGGGTGTCAAGCTCAGTGTGTGGCAGTCCTTATAGATGTTACTAGATGTTCTTTTATGTCGACTACGCCACCCGTTGAATTGCGGACAATACGGCCGCCGCTGCAGCAGGGTCCGCTGAGGCTGGTGATGTGTGTGCAGCTCAGGTAGTATAACCCCCAACGGGAGGGGTATAGCCTCAGGGGGTCAGGTGTAGAGGATGGTGGTTGTGGAGGTGCAGTGAGGATGGTAATGAGACTCAGAGTCGGGCTGTGCAGTTCAGGGTTTTTACTTACTGCTGTTGTTCTGGTCACTCCGGCCTTGAGTGACCGCCCGAGCCGTGCTGCGTCCACCAGGTCCTGGACTCGGCCAACCCCCAGGTGATTCTGGAGCGTGGTCCTGAGCTCCCTTTCTGACTTGTCCTTCTCTCTGGCCTTCCCCACCAGGGATCCACCTAAGTCCGGCTCCCTCGGGCCTCTTGTTGGTAAACCCTTGTCTCTGGGTTCCCTGACCCTATTCTTGGTTTGCCTTCCGGGTGGATTTAGTGGGTGGTCGTGGCAGATCCTGCCCACGACCTCCGGTCTCTGGCTAAGGATTAGGGCCCTCCACCAGCTTGGGATCCGGTACCCTTGTGCCAACTCTTCACCCTCTGATCTAATCTTGGGTTCTTGGAGTTCTCTCTTCTCCCCCTCTGGGTCCTTCTTTCTCCTCTCTCTCTCTGGGCCTTGGAGCTGCTCTCCTCCTCTGCTCTCTTCCTCTGACTCACTCTACCAAAGACTGACAGACTGACTGACTGACCCTGATCTAAGATGGTTCCCACCTTATATACTCCCTCTATGTGTGAGCTCAGGTGACCAGCACCCAATGAGCTCCTAGCACTACCCAGACTGCTCCCCCTATCTGCCCCTACACTACTGGGATGTTCCACCCCCCTCCCACTCCAGCCAGGGACAGACACTGTCGTACCTGCACATTTCTCTAGTGGGAGTACCATTGATCTGTCCCCCGGAAATGGGATGTATGTAGTGCATGCAGCCTACTGAGCTCAGTTCCACACTCCATCCTTACCCGGGAGTGGAATACCACACCTCTGGCTTGAGGTGTAATACCCCTGTAGCAGCCGAATCCTCAGGGTGCTACATTCCCCCCTGGTAAATCACAGCACGTCCTCGGGCTGTTAAAGATAAAAACATCCAAAACATACAATTATTTTTCATAAACATCAACATATAAACATATAAAACATCATATATATATCAGCAATAAAACGTTTTCATAAATAACATTCTTGTAAACATTCCTGTCTCTGGTTCCTCCGGTCACGGTGCAACTTGTGACCGGGTAAAGTGCGACAGTCTCTTGAAGAAAAATGGTTTTCCCATAAAACCAGTAGGGGGCGCTTTAGGAAGCGCAACTATATACAAAGGGGATATGGCCGCTCTCAGTCCTCGGCCAGGTATTAGGAACTAGGGACACACGGGCATTAGTTCACACTTTGTCCCAACGGGGAACATATTTTAAATAAATAACAGTTCTTGGTACCCCGACGGGCAACTTTATACAGTCTCTCTCTACCGTACTTCAACGACGGCGTCCTCCTGCTCTTTCTTGTTGGTTGGTTTCAGTTTCAGACCCGTCCGGGTCCTCTTGCTCCTCCTCACACCGCAGCTCCTCCTCCGTCAGGCGATGCACATGGAGGGCGTAGGGTCCTTTGGCACACTTGTGCCGGGTGAAGGTGACCTCGTCCCTACATACAGGTCACGACCTCTGTGTCCCTCCGGCAGATGGCTTTCTACGTCTCTGCGGGTCACAAAGACGTCGCCGGGGGTATGATGGTCTCTAATGAAGCCCCACCCATGCTGCATGTTGAATTTTATCACAGTCCCGGTGGAAGGGGGACCATGAGCTGCACGGGGATTCCTCCTGGTCCGGCTCTTCTGCTCCGCGCTCCTTATCTGTGCTTGCTGTTCCCGGACCCGCCTCTCTCTCCGCTCCTTCTCGAAGACTTCGAGCTGCTGGCGGCAGCACTCTGCACGCTCCGCTGCGGCCGCCCGAGTCTCCTGAGTGAACCCCATGAGGTCTTCTCCGGTGGGGTCCCACTCAAACTGTGCCTCCTCCAGCGGGGGTGAGGTCCTCTTTACAGGCTTCGGAGCCGGAATTAGGGGCTCGCACATGGGCCTTGCTCTCTGGAGTTCCAGCTGAATGTACTCCTGGGGCCATACAAAGGGCTGCCCATCCGGGCACGTATGCTGGGCAAATAGATTTTCACCCAGGTGCGGCACTCTAGATGTTGAGGGCGCGTTGATGGTAGCGGCGCCCGGGTTGACCAGGCCTTGCGACCAGGCTTGGGGCACCCTAAAGGCAAAGGGCACCGTAAGAACGGCGGCGCCCTGGGTTACTCGGCCCTGCGACCAGGCCGGTGGCTCCGTGGAGGTAGGGGGCGCTGTTGGAATGGCGGCGCCCGGGTGTACTAGGCCCTGCGACCAGGCCGATGGTATTTCCTGCTTTGCCGCGCTCAGGGTCGAAGCGCGTGACGTCACAGGGGTCGCGGCCGCGGTTTACGGTTGAGGCCTAGTCTGCGGCGGTGACGATGCAGCGACGGGCACGGCAGGGGGAACTTCGGGCTCTGCGACGGGGAGCTGGGGCAGGCACGCGGTTTCCCGGCTCGGGGTAGAGACGTCCCCTTTACCTGCCTCCGTCCGTTCAGCTCCCTTCTCGGCGCCGTCTCCGGCCTTCAGTCCTCCTGCACCATCCTCAGAGGCGGTCTGTCTCCTCGTCTCGGGTGGCGTGCTCCGCTGACGGGTTTCGGTCTGCTGGGCCATCTCTCGGCTCCACTCCGCCAACGTCTCTCGCTGTACCCGGGCCATCCTCCGTGCGAGGCTCTCCAGCGCAGTCTGTGCACACTCCCGGTCTCGGGGGAGCTGTGCCAGGACCTCCACTAAGCCTAGTGGGGTCGTTGCTTGCAGCAGGCTCCTGACCACTGGGTCGGTGCTGCCTGACTCTCCCTCCATCTCCGGGTAGGCTTTCTCTGGACTCCTCTCCAGACTTCTTGTCTCCGGGTGCGCTCTCTCCAGACTGCTCCAGGCGACACCCATCTTTGCTCTCTTGTTCTGTCTCCGCCCACATTGAGGGTGGTCCCGGGGCAACTTTGTGATTGTCAGTTCCAGGGGCAGTTCTCTCACGCTGATGGACACTTCCAGCATCACAGTCTCTGTTGGTGGGCGCGGTTTCCGCTTTTGGCGCCATTCTTTGACCTGGCCCACGATGGGAGGTGGCCTCTTGCCACCCTCTGGCACGCCCATAATGGCGTCCGCTCTTCCAAGGCGGGAAATCTTTGGAAATGGCGGGAATCGTCTCCCAGTGGCGGGAAACTCCATGGATGGCGAGAAAAAGCTGCAAATGGCGGACAACCGGCGGGAAACGACCTGTGATGGGGTCCGTTGGCGGGGACCCTCCGGAACCGGCGGGAGACTTCTTTTTAAGGTAACGGTGTACTTTTCTTCAGGCACGCAGTACCCGGTTGTTGCGGGCACGAGATCCTGCCGACTACGCCAAAGTTGACGCGCCCCCTGGGCCAGTGCTGTTTGGGGATTACCCGGAGCCGGATCAGATGGGGGTTGTAGTCTCCGAGTGGCGGTGACCCGGTCCGTGCCCAGGGTGTCAAGCTCAGTGTGTGGCAGTCCTTATAGATGTTACTAGATGTTCTTTTATGTCGACTACGCCACCCGTTGAATTGCGGACAATACGGCCGCCGCTGCAGCAGGGTCCGCTGAGGCTGGTGATTTGTGTGCAGCTCAGGTAGTATAACCCCCAACGGGAGGGGTATAGCCTCAGGGGGTCAGGTGTAGAGGATGGTGGTTGTGGAGATGCAGTGAGGATGGTAATGAGACTCAGAGTCGGGCTGTGCAGTTCAGGGTTTTTACTTACTGCTGTTGTTCTGGTCACTCCGGCCTTGAGTGACCGCCCGAGCCGTGCTGCGTCCACCAGGTCCTGGACTCGGCCAACCGCCAGGTGATTCTGGAGCGTGGTCCTGAGCTCCCTTTCTGACTTGTCCTTCTCTCTGGCCTTCCCCACCAGGGATCCACCTAAGTCCGGCTCCCTCGGGCCTCTTGTTGGTAAACCCTTGTCTCTGGGTTCCCTGACCCTATTCTTGGTTTGCCTTCCGGGTGGATTTAGTGGGTGGTCGTGGCAGATGCTGCCCACGACCTCCGGTCTCTGGCTAAGGATTAGGGCCCTCCACCAGCTTGGGATCCGGTACCCTTGTGCCAATGTAGCACCCTGAGGATTCGGCTGCTACAGGGGTATTGCACCTCAACCCAGAGGTGTGATATTCCACTCCCGGGTAAGGATGGAGAGTGGAACTGAGCTCAGATAGACTGCATGCACTACATACATCCCATTTCAGAGGAGCAGGCCGACGGTACTCCCACTTAGAAATGTGCAGGTACAACCGAGCCTGTTCCTGGCTGGAGTGGGAGGGGGGTGGTACATCCCATGTAGTGTAGGGGCAGATAGGGGAAGCAGCCTGGGTAAAGATAGGAGCTCATTGGGTGCTGGTCACCTGAGCTCACACATAGAGGGTGTATATAAGGTGGGCACCAACTAGAATCAGGGTCAGACGCAGAGAGTCAGATGCAGAGAACAAGACAGCTGCAGAGGAGCAGACAGCAAGCAGAGAGGAAGTCAGCCTGCAGCAAGAGAGAGACCCTGAGTGAGAGAGGAGCAAAGAAGGAGTACCCAGAGGGGGAAGACTGAAGGGACCCAAGAACCCAAATTAGAGCACCGGGTGAGGAGTCAGCATCAGGGTACCGGAACCCAAGCTGGTGGGGGCAAAAACAATCCCTAGCCAGAGACCGGAGATCGTGGGCAGCGTTTGCCACGGTCACCCATCACATTCACCCCGAAGGCACACCACATGAAGGGTCAGGGAACCCAGGGCCAAGGGTGTCCCAACAGAAGGCCCGAGGGAGCTGGACCTAGGTGAATCACTGGTGGGGACGGCTGAAGAAAGGACAGAGGGAGAGCTCAGGGCCACGCTCCGGACTTGTTTGGGGGTTGGCTGGATCCAGGACCTGGTGGACGCAGCACGGCTCGGGTGGTCACTAGCAGCTGGAGTGACCAGTACAACATCTGCAGTAAGTAAACACCCTTAACTGCACAACCCGAGTCTGTCTTCATTGCCGGCTGCACCGCACCATCACAACCCCCATCCTCTGCGCCTGTCCCCTCTGAGGCTATACCCCTCCCGTTGGGGGTTATCCCACCAAGCTGCGCATCCACCATCAGCCTCAGCGGACCCTGCTGCAGCGGCGGCCACAGTGACCGCATCACAACGGGTGGCGTAGTCGACACAAAAGAACTTTAGTAACATCTGTAAAGCTGCCACATAACACTGAGCTTGACGCCCTGGGCACGGGGCCGGGTCACAGCCGCTCGGAGACTACAACCCCCCATCTGATCCGGTGCCGGGTATTCCCCTCAAAAAGGAATATGTCCCAGGGGGCGCGTCAACTTTGGCGTAGTCGGCAGGATTACGTGCCCGCAACACCCGGGTACTGCGTGCCTGAAGAAAAGTGCAAGTTTACCTCAGAAAGAAGTCTCCCGCCGGTTCCGGAGGGTCCACGCCATCGGACTCCATCACCAGTCGTTTCCCGCCGATTGTCCGCCATTTCCAGCTTGTTCCCGCCATCTGCAGAGTTTCCCGCCACTGGGCGACGCTTCCCGCCAAAACCACAGATTTCCCGCCTTGGAAGAGCAGCGGACGCCATTATGGGCGTGCCAAAGGAGGGCAAGAGGCCACCTCCCATCGTGGGCCGGGACAGAAAATGGCGCCAAAAGTGGAAACCGCCCCCACCAACAGAGACTGTGATGCTGGAGGTGTCTGTCAGCGTGAAAGAACTACCCCTGGAGCTGACAGTCACCGAGTTGCCCCGGGACCGCCCTCTAAGTGGGAGGAGACGAAGGAGAAGAGAAAAGATGGGTGTCGCTTGGAGCAGTCTGGAGCGAGCGCACCCGGAGGCAGGAAGCCTGGAAAGGAGCAGCAGAAAAGCTCACCCGGAGATGGAGAGAGAGCAGAACAGCACCGGCCCGCTGGCCAGGAGTCTGCTAGAGTCCGAGGAAGGAGGGCAGAGCAGCACCGGCCCGCTGGCCAGGAGCCTGCCGGAAGCAGAGCAGAGCAGCACCGACCCGATGGTCAGGAGCCTGCTAGAGTCCACAACCCCGCTAGGTCTAGCGGAGATCCTTGCACAGCTCCCCCGAGACCGGGGGTGTGCACAAACTGCCCTGGAGGGCCTCGCACGGAGGATGGCCCGGGTACAGCGGGAGATACTGGCGGAGTGGAGCCGGGAGATGGCTCAGCACGCAGAGACCAGTCAGCGGAGCACGCTACCCTGGAAGAGGAAGCAGACCGCCTCTGAGGATGGCGCGGGAGGACCCAAGGCCGGAGACGGCGCCGAGGAGGGAGCCGAACGCATGGAGGCAGGTAAAGGGGACGCCTATACCCCAAGCCGTGACACCGCTCACCTGCCCCAGCTCCCCGTCGCAGAGCCCGAAAGTCCCCCTGCTGTGCCCGTAGCCGCCACGTCACCGCAATGGACTAGGCCCCGACCGGAAGCCGCCGCAGCGACCCCTGTGACGTCACGCGCCTCGACCCGGAGCGTGACAAAGCAGGAAATACCACCAGCCTGGTCGCAAGGCCTAGTACCCCCGGGCGCCGCATCACCAACAGCGCCCCCTACCTCCGCGGAGCCTCCGGCCTGGCCGCAAGGCCAGGTAGCCCAGGGCGCCGCCGTATTAACGGTGCCCTTCACCTTCCAGGTGCCCCAGGCCTGGCCGAAAGGCCTGGGCAACCCGGGCGCCACCACCACCGCGCCCGCGCCCGTAAAACCAAGGGTGCCACACCTGGGGAAGGACTTGTTCAGCCAGCTCACATGGCCGGACGGGCGGCCCTTCATCTGGCCCGAAGGATACCATGAGCTGGGACGGCAGCAGAGACTAAGACCCCTGGATGAACCCCTGATTCCGGCTCCGAAGCCCGTGGCACGGATCTCGCCCCCGCTAGCGGAAGCGCAGTTTGAGTGGGACCCCACTGGAGAAGATCTAATGGGGTTCACTCAGGAAACTAGGGCAGCTGCAGCAGACCGCGCCGAGTGTTGCCGACAGCAGCTCGAGGAGTTCGCGAGGGAGCGGAGAGAGAGGCGGGTCCGGGAACAACAGGCCCAAATAAGGAGCGCCGAGCAAAAGAGCCGGACCAGGAGGGACCCCCGTGCAGCGCACAGTCCCCGTACCACCGGGACTGTAATAAAGTTCAACCAGCAGCACGGGTGGGGCTTCATTCGAGACAACAACACCCACGGCGACGTCTTTGTCACGCGCAGAGACGTGGAGTCCCATCTGCCGGAGGGGCACAGAGGTCGTGACCTCTACATCGGAGATGAGGTCACCTTTACCCGGCACAAGTGTGCCAAAGGACCTTACGCCCTCCACGTACACCGCCTGACGGAGGAGGAGTTGCGGTGCGAGGAGGAGGAGCAAGAGGACCCGGACGGGTCTGAAGTTCAAAGAGCAGGAGGAAGACGCCGTTGAGTGCGGCAGAGAAGTGCTGTAAATAAGTTACCCCATGGGGGTATAAAGAAACTGAAACTGTTGATACTTATATATAGTCCCCGTTGGGACCAGTGAACTGTTTACCCGTTTACCCCTTAATCCCACTGACCGAGGACTGAGAGCGGTCATTCCTCCCCAATACCTGGCCGAGGACAGAGAGCGGCCAACTTCCCCTGTATATAGTTGCGCGTCCTAAAGCGCCCCCTACCGGTTTTATAGAAAACCAGATTTTCTAAGAGACTGTCGCACTTTTCCCGGACACACGGTGCACAGTGTCCGGAGGAGGAACCAGAGACAAGAGAAGTCTACGAGAATGTTTATATAAAAAAGTTTTATATATATAATGTTTTATATGTTTTATAAGTTTATATGAAAAATTT
This sequence comes from Phyllobates terribilis, assembly GCF_046119375.1. NCBI lineage: Eukaryota > Metazoa > Chordata > Amphibia > Anura > Dendrobatidae > Phyllobates > Phyllobates terribilis. The sequence continues at coordinate 340,716,691 of NW_027362771.1, forward strand.
TGTATGTTTTGGTGTTATTTATGTCTTTACAGCCCGAGGACGTGCTGTGATTTACCAGGGGGGAATGTAGCACCCTGAGGATTCGGCTGCTACAGGGGTATTGCACCTCAACCCAGAGGTGTGATATTCCACTCCCGGGTAAGGATGGAGAGTGGAACTGAGCTCAGATAGACTGCATGCACTACATACATCCCATTTCAGAGGAGCAGGCCGACGGTACTCCCACTTAGAAATGTGCAGGTACAACCGAGCCTGTTCCTGGCTGGAGTGGGAGGGGGGTGGTACATCCCATGTAGTGTAGGGGCAGATAGGGGAAGCAGCCTGGGTAAAGATAGGAGCTCATTGGGTGCTGGTCACCTGAGCTCACACATAGAGGGTGTATATAAGGTGGGCACCAACTAGAATCAGGGTCAGACGCAGAGAGTCAGATGCAGAGAACAAGACAGCTGCAGAGGAGCAGACAGCAAGCAGAGAGGAAGTCAGCCTGCAGCAAGAGAGAGACCCTGAGTGAGAGAGGAGCAAAGAAGGAGTACCCAGAGGGGGAAGACTGAAGGGACCCAAGAACCCAAATTAGAGCACCGGGTGAGGAGTCAGCATCAGGGTACCGGAACCCAAGCTGGTGGGGGCAAAAACAATCCCTAGCCAGAGACCGGAGATCGTGGGCAGCGTTTGCCACGGTCACCCATCACATTCACCCCGAAGGCACACCACATGAAGGGTCAGGGAACCCAGGGCCAAGGGTGTCCCAACAGAAGGCCCGAGGGAGCTGGACCTAGGTGAATCACTGGTGGGGACGGCTGAAGAAAGGACAGAGGGAGAGCTCAGGGCCACGCTCCGGACTTGTTTGGGGGTTGGCTGGATCCAGGACCTGGTGGACGCAGCACGGCTCGGGTGGTCACTAGCAGCTGGAGTGACCAGTACAACATCTGCAGTAAGTAAACACCCTTAACTGCACAACCCGAGTCTGTCTTCATTGCCGGCTGCACCGCACCATCACAACCCCCATCCTCTGCGCCTGTCCCCTCTGAGGCTATACCCCTCCCGTTGGGGGTTATCCCACCAAGCTGCGCATCCACCATCAGCCTCAGCGGACCCTGCTGCAGCGGCGGCCACAGTGACCGCATCACAACGGGTGGCGTAGTCGACACAAAAGAACTTTAGTAACATCTGTAAAGCTGCCACATAACACTGAGCTTGACGCCCTAGGCACGGGCCGGGTCACAGCCGCTCGGAGACTACAACCCCCCATCTGATCCGGTGCCGGGTATTCCCCTCAAAAAGGAATATGTCGCAGGGGGCGCGTCACCAACTCTTCACCCTCTGATCTAATCTTGGGTTCTTGGAGTTCTCTCTTCTCCCCCTCTGGGTCCTTCTTTCTCCTCTCTCTCTCTGGGCCTTGGAGCTGCTCTCCTCCTCTGCTCTCTTCCTCTGACTCACTCTACCAAAGACTGACAGACTGACTGACTGACCCTGATCTAAGATGGTTCCCACCTTATATACTCCCTCTATGTGTGAGCTCAGGTGACCAGCACCCAATGAGCTCCTAGCACTACCCAGACTGCTCCCCCTATCTGCCCCTACACTACTGGGATGTTCCACCCCCCTCCCACTCCAGCCAGGGACAGACACTGTCGTACCTGCACATTTCTCTAGTGGGAGAACCATTGATCTGTCCCCCCGAAATGGGATGTATGTAGTGCATGCAGCCTACTGAGCTCAGTTCCACACTCCATCCTTACCCGGGAGTGGAATACCACACCTCTGGCTTGAGGTGTAATACCCCTGTAGCAGCCGAATCCTCAGGGTGCTACATCTGCAGTGTGCAGGGCTGTGCTATTACATCTCTATGTCTGCAGTGTGCAGGGCTGTGCTATTACATCTCTATGTCTGCAGTGTGCAGGGCTGTGCTATTACATCTCTATGTCTGCAGTGTGCAGGGTTGTGCTATTACATCTCTATGTCTGCAGTGTGCAGGGCTGTGCTATTACATCTCTATGTCTGCAGTGTGCAGGGCTGTGCTATTACATCTCTATGTCTACAGCATGCAGGGCTGTGCTATTACAGCTCTATGTCTACAGTGTGCAGGGCTGTGCTATTACATCTCTATGTCTACAGTACGCAGGGCTGTGCTATTACATCTCTATGTCTACAGTGCGCAGGGCTGTGCTATTACATCTCTATGTCTACAGTGCGCAGGGCTGTGCAATTACATCTCTATGTCTGCAGTGTGCAGAGCTGTGCTATTACATCTCTATGTCTACAGTGTGCAGGACTGTGCTATTATAGCTCTATGTCTGCAGTGTGCAGGGCTGTGCTATTACATCTCTATGTCTACAGTGCGCAGGGCTGTGCTATTACATCTCTATGTCTGCAGTGTGCAGGGCTGTGCTATTACATCTCTATGTCTACAGTGTGCAGGGCTGTGCTATTACAGCTCTATGTCTACAGTGCGCAGGGCTGTGCTATTACATCTCTATGTCTGCAGTGTGCTGGGCTGTGCTATTACATCTCTGTGTCTACAGTGTGCAGGACTGTGCTATTATAGCTCTATGTCTGCAGTGTGCAGGGCTGTGCTGTTACATCTCTATGTCTGCAGTGTGCAGGACTGTGCTATTATAGCTCTATGTCTGCAGTGTGCAGGGCTGTGCTATTACATCTCTATGTCTGCAGTGTGCAGGGCTGTGCGATTACATCTCTATGTCTGCAGTGTGCTGGGCTGTGCTATTACATCTCTGTGTCTACAGTGTGCAGGACTGTGCTATTATAGCTCTATGTCTGCAGTGTGCAGGGCTGTGCTACTACATCTCTATGTCTGCAGTGTGCAGGGCTGTGCTATTACATCTCTATGTCTGCAGTGTGCTGGGCTGTGCTATTACATCTCTATGTCTACAGTGTGCAGGACTGTGCTATTATAGCTCTATGTCTGCAGTGTGCAGGGCTGTGCTATTACATCTCTATGTCTGCAGTGTGCAGGGCTGTGCTATTACATCTCTATGTCTGCAGTGTGCAGGGCTGTGCTATTACATCTCTATGTCTACAGTGTGCAGGGCTGTGCTATTACAGCTCTATGTCTACAGTGTGCAGGGCTGTGCTGTTACAGCTCTATGTCTACAATGTGCAGGGCTGTGCTATTACATCTCTATGTCTACAGTGTGCAGGGCTGTGCTATTACATCTCTATGTCTACAGTGCGCAGGGCTGTGCTGTTACATCCCTATGTCTACAGTGCGCAGGGCTGTGCTGTTACAGCTCTATGTCTACAATGTGCAGGGCTGTGCTATTACATCTCTATGTCTACAGTGCGCAGGGCTGTGCTATTACAGCTCTATGTCTACAGTGCGCAGGGCTGTGCTATTACAGCTCTATGTCTACAATGTGCAGGGCTGTGCTATTACATCTCTATGTCTACAGTGCGCAGGGCTGTGCTATTACAGCTCTATGTCTACAGTGTGCAGGGCTGTGCTGTTACAGCTCTATGTCTACAATGTGCAGGGCTGTGCTATTACAGCTCTATGTCTACAGTGCGCAGGGCTGTGCTGTTACATCCCTATGTCTACAGTGCGCAGGGCTGTGCTGTTACATCCCTATGTCTACAGTGTGCAGGGCTGTGCTATTACATCTCTATGTCTACAGTGCGCAGGGCTGTGCTACTACATCTCTATGTCTACAGTGTGCAGGACTGTGCTATTACAGCTCTATGTCTACAGTGCGCAGGACTGTGCTATTACATCTCTATGTCTACAGTGTGCAGGACTGTGCTATTACATCCCTATGTCTACAGTGCGCAGGGCTGTGCTGTTACATCCCTATGTCTACAGTGTGCAGGGCTGTGCTATTACATCTCTATGTCTGCAGTGTGCAGGGCTGTGCTATTACAGCTCTATGTCTACAGTGTGCAGGGCTGTGCTATTACAGCTCTATGTCTACAGTGCGCAGGACTGTGCTATTACATCTCTATGTCTGCAGTGCGCAGGGCTGTGCTATTACATCTCTATGTCTACAGTGCGCAGGGCTGTGCTATTACATCTCTATGTCTACAGTGCGCAGGGCTGTGCTGTTACATCCCTATGTCTACAGTGTGCAGGGCTGTGCTGTTACATCCCTATGTCTACAGTGTGCAGGGCTGTGCTATTACATCTCTATGTCTACAGTGCGCAGGGCTGTGCTACTACATCTCTATGTCTACAGTGTGCAGGACTGTGCTATTACAGCTCTATGTCTACAGTGCGCAGGACTGTGCTATTACATCTCTATGTCTGCAGTGCGCAGGGCTGTGCTATTACATCTCTATGTCTACAGTGTGCAGGGCTGTGCTGTTACATCCCTATGTCTACAGTGCGCAGGGCTGTGCTGTTACATCCCTATGTCTACAGTGTGCAGGGCTGTGCTATTACATCTCTATGTCTACAGTGAGCTGGGCTGTGCTATTACATCTCTATGTCTGCAGTGTGCATGGCTGTGCTACTACATCTCTATGTCTACAGTGTGCAGGACTGTGCTATTATAGCTCTATGTCTGCAGTGTGCAGGGCTGTGCTATTACATCTCTATGTCTACAGTGCGCAGGTCTGTGCTATTACATCTCTATGTCTGTAGTGTGTAGGGCTGTGCTATTACATCTCTATGTCTACAGTGCGCAGGGCTGTGCTATTACATCTCTATGTCTGCAGTGTGCAGGGCTGTGCTATTACAGCTCTATGTCTACAGTGTGCAGGGCTGTGCTATTACAGCTCTATGTCTACAGTGTGCAGGGCTGTGCTGTTACATCTCTATGTCTACAGTGTGCAGGGCTGTGCTATTACATCTCTATGTCTGCAGTGTGCAGGGCTGTGCTATTACATCTCTATGTCTACAGTGCGCAGGGCTGTGCTATTGCAGCTCTATGTCTGCAGTGTGCAGGGCTGTGCTATTACATCTCTATGTCTGCAGTGTGCAGCAGGGCTACATCTCTATGTCTGCAGTGTGCAGCAGGGTTACATCTCTATGTCTGCAGTGTGCAGGGCTGTGCTATTATAGCTCTATGTCTGCAGTGTGCAGGGCTGTGCTATTACATCTCTATGTCTACAATGCGCAGGGCTGTGCTATTACATCTCTATGTCTGCAGTGTGCAGGGCTGTGCTATTACATCTCTATGTCTACAGTGTGCAGGGCTGTGCTATTACAGCTCTATGTCTGCAGTGTGCAGGGCTGTGCTATTACATCTCTATGTCTACAGTGTGCAGGGCTGTGCTATTACAGCTCTATGTCTGCAGTGCGCAGGGCTGTGCTATTACAGCTCTATATCTACAGTGTGCAGGGCTGTGCTATTACATCTCTATGTCTACAGTGCGCAGAGCTGTGCTATTACCGTTCTATGTCTACAGTGCGCAGGGCTGTGCTATTACATCTCTATGTCTACAGTGTGCAGGGCTGTGCTATTACATCTCTATGTCTACAGTGCACAGGGCTGTGCTATTACATCTCTATGTCTGCAGTGTGCAGGGCTGTGCCATTACATCTCTATGTCTACAGTGCGCAGGGCTGTGCTATTACATCTCTATGTCTACAGTGTGCAGGGCTGTGCTATTACATCTCTATGTCTACAGTGCGCAGGGCTGTGCTGTTACATCTCTATGTCTGCAGTGTGCAGGGCTGTGCTGTTACATCTCTGTGTCTGCAGTGTGCAGGGCTGTGCTGTTACATCTCTGTGTCTGCAGTGTGCAGGACTGTGCTATTATAGCTCTATGTCTGCAGTGTGCAGGGCTGTGCTATTACATCTCTATGTCTGCAGTGTGCAGGGCTGTGCTATTACATCTCTATGTCTACAGTGCGCAGGACTGTGCTATTACATCTCTATGTCTACAGTGCGCAGGGCTGTGCTAGTACATCTCTATGTCTGCAGTGTGCAGGGCTGTGCTATTACATCTCTATGTCTACAGTGTGCAGGGCTGTGCTATTACAGCTCTATGTCTGCAGTGCGCAGGGCTGTGCTATTACAGTTCTATATCTACAGTGTGCAGGGCTGTGCTATTACATCTCTATGTCTACAGTGCGCAGAGCTGTGCTATTACCGTTCTATGTCTACAGTGCGCAGGGCTGTGCTATTACATCTCTATGTCTACAGTGTGGAGGGCTGTGCTATTACATCTCTATGTCTACAGTGCGCAGGGTTGTGCTGTTACATCTCTATGTCTGCAGTGTGCAGGGCTGTGCTATTACATCTCTATGTCTGCAGTGTGCAGGGTTGTGCTGTTACATCTCTGTGTCTGCAGTGTGCAGGGCTGTGCTGTTACATCTCTGTGTCTGCAGTGTGCAGGACTGTGCTATTATAGCTCTATGTCTGCAGTGTGCAGGGCTGTGCTATTACATCTCTATGCCTACAGTGCGCAGGGCTGTGCTATTACATCTCTATGTCTGCAGTGTGCAGGGCTGTGCTACTACATCTCTATGTCTACAGTGTGCAGGACTGTGCTATTATAGCTCTATGTCTGCAGTGCGCAGGGCTGTGCTATTACATCTCTATGTCTACAGTGCGCAGGGCTGTGCTATTACATCTCTATGTCTGCAGCGCGTAGGGCTGTGCAATTACATCTCTATGTCTACAGTGCGCAGGGCTGTGCTATTACATCTCTATGTCTGCAGTGTGCAGGGCTGTGCTATTACAGCTCTATGTCTACAGTGTGCAGGGCTGTGCTATTACAGCTCTATGTCTACAGTGTGCAGGGCTATGCTGTTACATCTCTATGTCTACAGTGTGCAGGGCTGTGCTATTACATCTTTATGTCTGCAGTGTGCAGGGCTGTGCTATTACATCTCTATGTCTACAGTGAGCAGGGCTGTGCTATTACAGCTCTATGTCTGCAGTGTGCAGGGCTGTGCTATTACATCTCTATGTCTGCAGTGTGCAGTGCTGTGCTATTACATCTCTATGTCTGCAGTGTGCAGGGCTGTGCTATTACATCTCTATGTCTGCAGTGTGCAGGGCTGTGCTATTACATCTCTATGTCTACAGCATGCAGGGCTGTGCTATTACAGCTCTATGTCTACAGTGTGCAGGGCTGTGCTATTACATCTCTATGTCTACAGTGCGCAGGGCTGTGCTATTACATCTCTATGTCTACAGTGCGCAGGGCTGTGCTATTACATCTCTATGTCTACAGTGCGCAGGGCTGTGCAATTACATCTCTATGTCTGCAGTGTGCAGAGCTGTGCTATTACATCTCTATGTCTACAGTGTGCAGGACTGTGCTATTATAGCTCTATGTCTGCAGTGTGCAGGGCTGTGCTATTACATCTCTATGTCTACAGTGCGCAGGGCTGTGCTATTACATCTCTATGTCTGCAGTGTGCAGGGCTGTGCTATTACATCTCTATGTCTACAGTGTGCAGGGCTGTGCTATTACAGCTCTATGTCTACAGTGCGCAGGGCTGTGCGATTACATCTCTATGTCTGCAGTGTGCTGGGCTGTGCTATTACATCTCTGTGTCTACAGTGTGCAGGACTGTGCTATTATAGCTCTATGTCTGCAGTGTGCAGGGCTGTGCTGTTACATCTCTATGTCTGCAGTGTGCAGGACTGTGCTATTATAGCTCTATGTCTGCAGTGTGCAGGGCTGTGCTAATACATCTCTATGTCTGCAGTGTGCAGGGCTGTGCGATTACATCTCTGTCTGCAGTGTGCTGGGCTGTGCTATTACATCTCTGTGTCTACAGTGTGCAGGACTGTGCTATTATAGCTCTATGTCTGCAGTGTGCAGGGCTGTGCTACTACATCTCTATGTCTGCAGTGTGCAGGGCTGTGCTATTACATCTCTATGTCTGCAGTGTGCTGGGCTGCGCTATTACATCTCTATGTCTACAGTGTGCAGGACTGTGCTATTATAGCTCTATGTCTGCAGTGTGCAGGGCTGTGCTATTACATCTCTATGTCTGCAGTGTGCAGGGCTGTGCTATTACATCTCTATGTCTACAGTGTGCAGGGCTGTGCTATTACAGCTCTATGTCTACAGTGTGCAGGGCTGTGCTGTTACAGCTCTATGTCTACAGTGTGCAGGGCTGTGCTATTACATCTCTATGTCTACAGTGTGCAGGGCTGTGCTATTACAGCTCTATGTCTACAGTGCGCAGGGCTGTGCTGTTACATCCCTATGTCTACAGTGTGCAGGGCTGTGCTATTACATCTCTATGTCTACAGTGCGCAGGGCTGTGCTACTACATCTCTATGTCTACAGTGTGCAGGACTGTGCTATTACAGCTCTATGTCTACAGTGCGCAGGGCTGTGCTACTACATCTCTATGTCTACAGTGTGCAGGACTGTGCTATTACAGCTCTATGTCTACAGTGCGCAGGGCTGTGCTACTACATCTCTATGTCTACAGTGTGCAGGACTGTGCTATTACAGCTCTATGTCTACAGTGCGCAGGGCTGTGCTATTACATCTCTATGTCTGCAGTGCGCAGGGCTGTGCTATTACATCTCTATGTCTACAGTGCGCAGGGCTGTGCTATTACATCTCTATGTCTACAGTGAGCTGGGCTGTGCTATTACATCTCTATGTCTGCAGTGTGCATGGCTGTGCTACTACATCTCTATGTCTACAGTGTGCAGGACTGTGCTATTATAGCTCTATGTCTGCAGTGTGCAGGGCTGTGCTATTACATCTCTATGTCTACAGTGCGCAGGGCTGTGCTATTACATCTCTATGTCTGCAGTGTGCAGGGCTGTGCTATTACAGCTCTATGTCTACAGTGTGCAGGGCTGTGCTATTACAGCTCTATGTCTACAGTGTGCAGGGCTGTGCTGTTACATCTCTATGTCTACAGTGTGCAGGGCTGTGCTATTACATCTCTATGTCTGCAGTGTGCAGGGCTGTGCTATTACAGCTCTATGTCTGCAGTGTGCAGGGCTGTGCTATTACATCTCTATGTCTGCAGTGTGCAGCAGGGCTACATCTCTATGTCTGCAGTGTGCAGCAGGGCTACATCTCTATGTCTACAGTGTGCAGGGCTGTGCTATTACATCTCTATGTCTACAGTGCGCAGGGCTGTGCTATTACATCTCTATGTCTGCAGTGTGCAGGGCTGTGCTATTACAGCTCTATGTCTACAGTGTGCAGGGCTGTGCTATTACAGCTCTATGTCTACAGTGTGCAGGGCTGTGCTGTTACATCTCTATGTCTACAGTGTGCAGGGCTGTGCTATTACATCTCTATGTCTGCAGTGTGCAGGGCTGTGCTATTACAGCTCTATGTCTGCAGTGTGCAGGGCTGTGCTATTACATCTCTATGTCTGCAGTGTGCAGCAGGGCTACATCTCTATGTCTGCAGTGTGCAGCAGGGCTACATCTCTATGTCTGCAGTGTGCAGGGCTGTGCTATTACATCTCTATGTCTACAGTGCGCAGGGCTGTGCTATTACATCTCTATGTCTGCAGTGTGCAGGGCTGTGCTATTACATCTCTATGTCTACAGTGTGCAGGGCTGTGCTATTACAGCTCTATGTCTGCAGTGTGCAGGGCTGTGCTATTACATCTCTATGTCTACAGTGTGCAGGGCTGTGCTATTACAGCTCTATGTCTGCAGTGCGCAGGGCTGTGCTATTACAGCTCTATATCTACAGTGTGCAGGGCTGTGCTATTACATCTCTATGTCTACAGTGCGCAGAGCTGTGCTATTACCGTTCTATGTCTACAGTGCGCAGGGCTGTGCTATTACATCTCTATGTCTACAGTGTGCAGGGCTGTGCTATTACATCTCTATGTCTACAGTGCGCAGGGCTGTGCTATTACATCTCTATGTCTGCAGTGTGCAGGGCTGTGCTATTACATCTCTATGTCTACAGTGCGCAGGGCTGTGCTATTACATCTCTATGTCTACAGTGTGCAGGGCTGTGCTATTACATCTCTATGTCTACAGTGCGCAGGGCTGTGCTGTTACATCTCTATGTCTGCAGTGTGCAGGGCTGTGCTGTTACATCTCTATGTCTACAGTGCGCAGGGCTGTGCTATTACATCTCTATGTCTACAGTGTGCAGGGCTGTGCTATTACATCTCTATGTCTACAGTGCGCAGGGCTGTGCTATTACATCTCTATGTCTACAATGCGCAGGGCTGTGCTATTACATCTCTATGTCTACAGTGCGCAGGGCTGTGCAATTACATCTCTATGTCTGCAGTGTGCAGGGCTGTGCTATTACATCTCTATGTCTACAGTGTGCAGGACTGTGCTATTATAGCTCTATGTCTGCAGTGTGCAGGGCTGTGCTATTACATCTCTATGTCTACAGTGCGCAGGGCTGTGCTATTACATCTCTATGTCTACAGTGTGCAGGTCTGTGCTATTACATCTCTATGTCTACAGTGTGCAGGGCTGTGCTATTACATCTCTATGTCTACAGTGCGCAGGGCTGTGCTATTATAGCTCTATGTCTGCAGTGTGCAGGGCTGTGCTATTACATCTCTATGTCTACAGTGTGCAGGGCTGTGCTATTACATCTCTATGTCTACAGTGCGCAGGGCTGTGCTATTACATCTCTATGTCTGCAGTGTGCAGGGCTGTGCTATTACATCTCTATGTCTACAGTGTGCAGGTCTGTGCTATTACATCTCTATGTCTACAGTGTGCAGGGCTGTGCTATTACATCTCTATGTCTGCAGTGTGCAGGGCTGTGCTATTACATCTCTATGTCTACAGTGTGCAAGGCTGTGCTATTACATCTCTATGTCTGCAGTGTGCAGGGCTGTGCTATTACATCTCTATGTCTACAGTGCGCAGGGCTGTGCTGTTATAGCTCTATGTCTGCAGTGTGCAGGGCTGTGCTATTACATCTCTATGTCTACAGTGCGCAGGGCTGTGCTATTACATCTCTATGTCTACAGTGTGCAGCGCTGTGCTATTACAGCTCTATGTCTACAGTGTGCAGGGCTGTGCTATTACATCTCTATGTCTGCAGTGTGCAGGGCTGTGCTATTACAGCTCTATACATGGTGTACATCCAGCCAGCGGCAGAGACGCAAACAACTGATGGGTCAGATTGTTCGTTGTCATGCTCCCACTGATCTGATATTAATGACCTGTCCTACAGATAATGGACAACTCCTTTAAAGCCACTGACAGGGGAAGCTGATACCATTGATTATGTCATGATAATGTTGCCTGTCAATGGGTGGGATATATTAGGCAATAAGTGACCAGTCAGATTTTGAAGTTGATCTGTTAGATGCAGAAAAAGGCAGGCATGACTGACAAAGGCCAGATTATAAAAGATGGACAATGGGATGTTTTCAGCATGCAGTGAGCAACAGTGATCATGGGTGTACAAGAGTAACTGATGGCTGGTAATGGGGCGAGCAAAGGATTGTCTATATGGTCTCATCCCAGAAAAGATGTACTGTAGCACAAATTTCTGAAAAAGTTAATGTTGACTATGAGAAAAAGATGTCAGAAAATACAGAGTGCCATGATGACATTCACTTTGCCAGTCCTTCAGGACCACACATTTTGCAGGAAGGGAGCTAGCTAAAACTCAAAAGTATGTTTCAGCCCTTTAATGGAGTTTCCACTTGAAAAAAAGTGAACCCCAAATGCTTTTATATACCTAAAATAACAAACATAGCAGGTACTCACCATCCCCTGGTCCAGTGCTGGTCCTCTGCCACTGATCTGGTCCCAGTGTTTTGGCCTAGCAGTGACATCACATTGACAGTTCACATCACCTCTGCAGCCAATCACTGAGCTCAGCGGCTCATGCCATCTACCTCGGCCATCTACCTGCAGCCAATCACTGAGCTGTTGAGCAATGTGATTGGCTGCAGCAATGATGTGAGTTGCCAACATGACATTGAGACCGAAGCTGAGCCACTAAGCAGGCTCTGTACTGGGGGAGGGTGAGTACCTGCTCTGTGTGTTGAGTATATAAAAGCGTTTGGGGTTCACTTTTCTTATAGCAGAAAACCTATTTAGTTTTTTACATCAGTATTTGTAAGCAAAAACCAGGCCAGGAACTATCAGAGGAAACGAATAATAGAAACACCACTTCTGTATTTATCACCCACTGCTGGTTTTGGCTTATAAATACTGCTGTAAAATACTGACCAAATACTGAACGTGTGAACGTGGTTTTCGCAATTGTGTCGTTTTCAGTGATCAAACCCATACGTAACCTGCATTTATACCATATAGTATCACTATGCTTTAAAAGTTTCTGACGAGAAAAACATTTTAACAAAACATTTAATACGTTTTATTGATTATTTCAGATCTTAGCGACATCATACAACAGAAATCAAGTCTTTGCAACTAGGCAGATTTACAGTCTTACATAGTGCAGTTATGGTGATGATTTATCCATGGGGGCCCTACTTTCCTTAGGAAACAAAGCGCCGTGGTCTTATTCTTAAATTTCAACGTGTTGTGCATTCATAGATGCTCTTCTGGATACCACTAATGTAATACATGGTTATATCAACTAATGTCTCTTCTTACCAAGGCATTCCGTCATTTAGGTCACACGTCTGATGGCTCTTGCTTGAACGGACAAATGGCAGCATTATCAGCTGTTCAGAAGCAAGACCCTCAGTAGTTAGATGATTCCTCGGCCACCATCAATTAAAAAATGGGGGTGTCTGTGTTTTGTCGAGCTTCTATAAGGCAATAAGGCCACGCTCATACGTTCAGTATTTGGTGAGTACTTTACCTCAGTATGTGTAAGCCAAAATCAGGAGTGGAACAATCAGAGGAAAAGTATAATAGAAACACGTCACCACTTCTGTATTTATCACCCACTCCTGGTTTTGGCTTAAAAATACTGAGGTAAAAAACTCACCAAATACTCAATGTGTGAATGTGGTCTAAGGTTGGTTTCACATGTTCTGATATTTCCGGTACTAGAAAAACCAGTAATGGAGATATCCGTGTCTGAGTGCGCCTGTGTGGCACACATGTGGCACACATGTGGCATACATGTGGCAATGGTGTGCCGCATCAGGATGACACGTACCAGCGCTCGGAAATCAACAGTACAGTTAGCGCATTTCCCAAGTGCAGGGTGCTGAACGCTGCCTAAGAGACAAAAGTCTGCTTGTGTGTGGGAATGTAAGATCTTGCTGCAATTAAAACCGCCTGTGGCCTAGAGGCGGAGTGCTCAGTCAAAGCTTATATATAGAAAGAGAAAACTGACTGGCACTTCCAAAACAAGAAATAGGTGTGCCCACAAAGTACGTCCTGACGCTGGCACTGGTGTTAGGGCATAATCTTTCCTCAGCGTTCAGTAGTGAACACTGCGTGTGCTCACAGAGCAAGAAGAAATTAATTGGCCGGCGAGCGTCAAAATATAGCTGCCGAACCAAGCACTGCGGGACTCGGGAATTTGCCCGGGGTTTGGATAAAATGTCATCGAGGGGTTCCCCACCCCTGATATACAGTATTTAATAAGAAATTAACTTTTCCCACAGTCTTGTCCTGTCACAGTATAAATAGTAACACTTTGTTAAAAGTTGAACATGCCAGATATACTTACTAATTAACAATTTACTAAACCTTATTTTCTATTTCTTAGGCTGTGTGCCGACGATGAGTTTTTGATGAATTTTTGACGCTGCATATTTTCGCTCTGCCAAAAAACGCAGCAACTTACGGTTCTAGCAAAGTGGATGGGATTTGTAGAAATCTCATGCCCATTGTGGCTTTTTTTTTTCATGCAACATAAACTGACTTGCACTGCATGTTTTACCTCCGCAACATGTCGATTTCCATTGTGGGTATGTAACATGGGTACTTTAGATACAGTGACACAGAAACACAGAGCAGCCAATATGGGGTTAATAAACAGGGGAGGTTTATGATAACAGGGTCAACCTCCATGCAGGGAGTAACAGGGGAAAATATGGGGGAAAAACAAGGGAAGTAGCAGGTAAAAGTCTTATTACTGACAGTTCACAGTTTAACTAGATGTAGCAGAGTCGAACCGGTTGTAATTGACAGTTTTTTCACTTAGCTGACTCTTGCTCCTCACAAGGCAGTTGCCAGCTGATGCCAGCATTGATTTTTCAGGCGTCCCCGCCCAAACAATGCTCCGTCTTCTGGCGGCAGCGGGCGGTCTCCAGTTTTACCCGCTGAACCCCTAGTCCATAACACGGCACCTCACGTGCTCGGCTCCACGGACCCTGCGTCTCTTCTCCCTCTGGTCGGCTTGACTCTTCCGGTCCACTGCACTCGGATCTTGCTCCAAGTATTGTAGCCAGGAGCCTAGACCCTCTCACATTGCTCTGCTGAGCAAGACCCAGCTCCACTTTTCCGCACAAACGTCCTCGTCCCTTCCTCTACCTAGCCACGCCACCAGTTCCTCGGTCACCTGACCTCCCAGCTCTCACTTTGGACACGCCCCCAGCTTCCCAGTCACCTGACTCCTGTGCTCGCAGTCTGTCTTCCCCCTGCAACCAGAGGCACGGCACGGCAGTTCCGGATCCTTTGCTCTGAAAGTACTTACACCCCGGTTTTTCCCCTTACACTCCCGCTCTCCTTTAACTCACCATTCCACGGACGAGAGTTCCTTCATCAAACATTCACATTCTTGGACTTTCTGGACGATACGGTACCATATGAATTGATCTTGTTCGTAACGGTGAGGAGGCACTCCTGTTGTTGTCCGTTCTGACCGGCGTAACTCAGTTTGACCGATGGGGGGTGCAGGGTCACTCGGATTTCCAATCTCCGCCTGCCCGGTGGCTTCAACCGATGTTGTTCCCTCGCCACCTGCACTGGGGACTGCAGGTAATCGAGTGCTGGGGCTCGGAGGTAGAATCAACAACTCTTCTTCGTCCACATCGTGGCTTGGGGCAACTGTGACAGGACCCTCTCTAGAAGCAGGTGATTCTTCTCCATCCTCATCATCTTTAGACAGACAGGGTCGCAGCATACTACGATGAACTACTCTGGTAGGGGCTCCTTCAGCCCCGTCGTGCTATTCACTCGGTTGTTGTAGACCCACACCAGCTCGGCCACAAACTCAGGCCACCGTACCTTCCGATCTTCCTCCAACGTGCGGAGCATTTGTGTCACCCATTGACATAATTGAGCAACTTCTCTGTCAGTCTGTTGAAGTCGGATCCAGTCATCTCTTGGCCGCCCTAGCACTTGTTCGTCTGATCTCTCCGATCTGTCCCTGCGCCGCAGCCAGAGGTCCCACAAAACTTCGGAAGCTAGGGTTCTCATCCGCCTCCAAATCTTCATTTCCGTCATGATCAGACCGTTCATATGTCACTCTGGAGAGGGCGTCGGCGTGAGTATTCTCTGCCTTAGGCCGGTATGCGATCTTATACCGGTACCTGGCCATGCGGGTCACCCACCGCTGCTCCAGGGCCCCCAATTTTGAATTCTCCAGGTGGGCCAGCGGGTTGTTATCTGTTCTCACCAGTACTTCAGACCCGGACAAATACTCTGCAAACTTCTCAGTCATTGCCCAAACCAGAGCAAGCAACTCTAATTTGAAAGAGCTATAATTATCCGGGTTCCTCTCAGAGTCGTGTAGGGAGTGGCTGGCGTACGCAATCATGCGTTCTTTCCCCTCCTGTACTTGGGATTACACGGCTCCCAGACCATGTAGGCTCCCATCAGTGTGGAGTATGAAGGGTTGGGAGAAATCCGCATAGGCAAGTATTGGGGCCTCGGTCAGGGCCATTTTTAGGGCACAGAAGGCCTCTTCCTGGCTGCTTCCCCACCGAATTGCCTGATTCTTGGAGCCCGCCGGCACTCCCTTAAGTAGCTCCAGCAATGGGTTGTCTATGCTGGTGAAGTTCTTCACGAATCTTCGGTAGTACCCGGCAAGTCCCAGGCCTGAACGTCCTTCACTGTCTTCGGGGTAGGCCACTCCTGTATGGCAGCCACCTTTTCCTGGGTGGGCCTGACTCCTTCACCAGACACAGTATGACCGAGATATTCAATCTGTTTGCGGAACAGGTGGCACTTATGGGGCTTCTGTAACATACCTGGCGGCGTCTTTGCATAGTGGTCCATCTCCCACTGTGCAAGAGCGCGCAATTGATCTCCAATCCAGAATGTCTCTCTGGCTTCCCTCCATGCTGTCAGTTTGCTTCTCTTTCTGCTGCTTAAGGGCGGCGCCCGATCACTTCCTGCTTTTTGTACCTGCTGCAGGCACACCCCTTGTGCGTCCTCAGCCTATTGCTGTCTGTCACCTGGTATTTAACCCAGCTGCTCCAATTAACCCATGCCTGAGCATTGTGTTTCATTCAGTGTGGTCTTTCACTCTGAATGTGCCAGGTCCTCTTCTGTGTTCTCTTGTCTGCCTATCCTGGAGGCTGTATTTCCAGGCCTGTCTGAACACACTCCCTGCCTGTTCGTTTCGCCTTCTAGGGGCTGCATTCCTAGACCCGCTCCTGTATCTAGTCTGTCCTGTCTGAACACGCTCCTAGCCTGTTCCTCCCGCCTTCTAGGGGCTGCATACCTAGACCCGCTCCTGTATCTTGCTGCTGTGTCTGTTCTTGTCTGTATACTCTTCTAGCCTGTTTTCTGTGTTTCTCTATGTCCGTACCTTTCCTTTTTCTGCAGAGTCTGAACTCGTACCTAACTCCTGCTCGTTGTCACTGTACTCCCGTTTGTGAGTTTGTGGTCCACTCGCTACTTCACAGCAAGTACCCTGTGGATATCTGGTTCTGCCTTTCCCTTCCTGTCTGTTCCGTGTGAACAGAGTCCTGTCCCCCCTGCTCTGCCTTGCTCACCGCTCCGGTGGTTCTAGCCTGCTCTGCCTTTGCTCACCGCTCCGGCGGTTCTAGCCTGCTCTGCCTTTGCTCACCGCTCCGGCGGTTCTAGCCTGCTCTGCCTTTGCTCACCGCTTCGGCGGTTCTAGCCTGCTCTGCCTTTGCTCACCGCTCCGGCGGTTCTAGCCTGCTCTGCCTTTGCTCACCGCTCTGGCGGTTCTAGCCTGCTCTGCATTTGCTCACCGCTCCGGCGGTTCTAGCCTGCTCTGCCTTTGCTCACCGCTCCGGCGGTTCTAGCCTGCTCTGCCTTTGCTCACCGCTCTGGCGGTTCTAGCCTGCTCTGCCTTTGCTCACCGCTCCGGCGGTTCTAGCCTGCTCTGCCTTTGCTCACCGCTCCGGCAGTTCTAGCCTGCTGTGCCTTTGCTCACCGCTCCGGCGGTTCTAGCCTGCTCTGCCTTTGCTCACCGCTCCGGCGGTTCTAGCCTGCTCTGCCTTTGCTCACCGCTCCGGCGGTTCTAGCCTGCTCTGCCTTTGCTCACTGCTCCGGCGGTTCTAGCCTGCTCTGCCTTTGCTCACTGCCTCGGCAGTCTCGCTCTGCTCTGACTCCTTTGCTCACTGCCCTGGCAGTCTCGCTCTGCTCTGACTCCTTGCTCACTGCTCTGGCTGTCTCGCTCAGCTCTGACCCTTTGCTCACCGCTCCAGGCGGCCTTGTCCTGCTCTACTCTCGCTCACCGCTCTAGGCGGTCTCTTCCTGCCCTGCTCTCGCTCACCTCTCTGGGCGGCCTCACTCTGCTGTGTTTGGCCGCCACATCTGTGGTTCTGTTCCTGAGTCCCAGTGTGTACTGGGTCCTATCCCGCCTGTGTTCCTACCTGCTAGTGCCTCCCTGTCTGCACTCTAGCCGTGCTTGCCTGTACCCCCCTGCCTGCATACCCACCTGCCTGCATACCAGTCGTGCCTGCCTATACCCACCAGTCTGTGTGCCAGCCTAACCAGTCTGTTCCTGTATTCCCCAGTGTGGGTCAACAGCCGTGTCCGGGGTCTGTCCTGGAGTAGCACCTGGTCCCTCTGCTCGGTTCCTCCTTGGTGCACTGGCGTCGTATGCCGTCGTGCGACCCTGGTCGGATCGGGTGAATACCTAGTTACGCCCCTCCAGGCATTCACTCTCCGGCACGGTCCAGTGGAATCACACGCACACGCCGCTCAGCCCGGGCGTGTGCATTACAGCTTCACCTTTAGGCCATGACTCTGTAGGCGACTCAGTACTTGCATCAGTCGCTGGAGGTGCTCCTCGAAGGTGGCGGCATAGACAATTATGTCGTCAAGGTAAATCAGTGTCGCCTCGAAGTTTAAATCGCCCAGGCACCTCTCCATCAGACGCTGGAATGTCCCGGGGGCGTGAGTCAGGCCGAAGGGCATCCGATTGAACTCAAACAGTCCCATGGGTAATATGAACGCGGTCTTCGCACGGTCATGTTCGGCCACGGGCACCTACCAGTACCCACTGGCCAGATCCAAGGAGGAGAAGTATCTTGCCTTCCCTAAGGCCGACAGGGACTCTTCGATTTGGGGTAGTGGGTAAGAGTTCCGTACTGTACAGGCATTCAGTCATCTATAGTCCACACAGAACCGCAGGGTCCCATCTTTCTTCCGGACCAGGACAATCGGGGCTGCCCACGGACTCTGACTCTCCCATATCACACCATTCTGTAACATATGGGCTAGCATCTCCTTAACCTCTTTATACATCTGGGGAGGTATCTGCCGGGAATCTCATGGGTAATGGCTTCGGTGCAACCAAAATCATCCTCATGGCGAGCAAAGACTTCCTGGTACCGCTCCAGCTCCTCCTAAACCTGCTGCACCTGTCGAGGTGTAAGTCCCGTCAATTCAGCCCGCATTCGTTCTAGGATTCTTCGTCCCCCCTTCGCACTAGCCCGGTGGGATTCCGGCGGCACGGTGACCGCCAGAGTCCAGCGGTCTCCTCGTACAGCGGACAGCTGTACCACATCAGGTCACACCAACTTCTCTGGCATTCCCAGAATCTGGGCTATTTCTGCCCTGGGAGGGAGTGTGAGATCATCTTCGCCCAGATCAACACACCGCACTATAACAATGCCACCCTGGACGGTGGCCAGTGTCCGAGCCACCAAGAGTCCGGGGGTACTTTGTCCATCGATGTTGGTTCTATCTGAACTTCGACCCCCTCAAGAGGTGTGCAGGCCCGTGCGGGTAACGTGAGTATAGTTTGTCCGGGCAGTAAGGTGAGCGCCGTGGCTGCTGGCACTATTATTTTCCCCAGGATCTTCCCTTCACTCAACGTCTCCTGAGCCTGGGCAGCTCGGATTAGTTGTTGAAAGACCCTCCTTTGGGGAGTTCGCGGGTCCCACTTGTTTAGAGGAATATCCTTCGGCTCACTAAGCAGGATTTGCCCGATCTCTTTCAGCACATTCATTCCGAGGGTCACCGGGGGTCCACTTCCGGTTCCCCCTGCGACCAGGACGACTCCTTTTTTTCCCACATCTTTTCCACACACTCGGATCTTCATCCACACCACCCCTGCGACCGGGATGGGTAATTGATTAGCTGCTGTGAGTCTAATTACTGGTCCCCATTCAGGCCGCCCTATCTCTGGAAATCGCTGTTGAAAGTAGGCTTCTGTCATCGTAGTCACCTGGGACCCGTGTCAATCAGGCAGTGAACAGCCCGACCGCTTATTTCGGCCCAGACAGTCGGGCTGGTGGAAACCAGGTCCTTGGGACTTCCTCTTTTTCTTTCCCCTTCCTCCGGCTCCGGGCTGTGTCCCCCAAACACGGAGCCCGCTAGTTTAACGGCTGCTGCGACAGGGGCCGCCCTCGGCTAGCACAGCCCCTGGCATAATGTCCTGCGCCTCCACACTTCCAGCAGGTCGTGCCTCTGTCTGTGTAGGGCTGCCTCACTTCTCTACTGAACTCTTCTGCAGGGCGGGGCCTGAATTCAATTCTTTCCATAACTGGGGCAATCGATCTGGGTATGTCTGGTGTCGGGGCAGGGGTCTTCTTGAGACTGGACCATTCATCCCGCATCTCTTGTATCTCCTTTCGCATCTCTCGAGCCCATTCCGGTTCAGCTGCAGGCGGGGTGTGTACCTCGTTACTCCGGACCATCCCTGGCAGGGCGGTCACCCCCATCTCCTGCTCTCTCACACGTGCCTCTGCCCCCACCTCTAGAAAAGTCATATGTGGGTTGGCGCGCAGGCGCTCCCACAAGGCATGCTTCAGCTGCACATCACTGAGGCCTGCAACAAACTGGTCCCTTAAGATCACGTCAGGGGGGCCCATTCCCAAATTCCCCATGTCGTCTTTTCTAGTGATATAGGCATGCACCCTCTGTAAGGCATTAACATAGTGCGTCACAGTCTCCCCCCTCCTGCTGCACCTGGTGAAACAACCGTATCCTCAGCTCTCCTACATTGGTGGGATCCCCATGCATCTCCTCCAGTATCCGCACCACTTTTTCTACAGTATCCCGGTCATGGGGAGGGCGGTACATCACGGATTGTCGGGCCTCGCCGTCCATGGCCAGTAAGGCTATTTCGGCTTGCATAGCTGGGGTCATCGGGTACATACGTAACATACTCCTAACTCTCTCAATCCAGTTCCACAGCATCATATTGTCCCCGGTGAACTTTGGGAGATTGCTGAGCATGGCCCCCAGTGGCAAGCTAGATTTAGGAGCTCCCAGGATGGGCTGCCCTGCAGTGTCTGTGTCTAACGACTGCATCCTGCCGACTACGCCAAATGTAACACGGGTACTTTAGATGCAGTGACACAGAAACACAGAGCAGCCAATACGTGGTTAATAAACAGGGGAGGTTTATGATAACAGGGTGAACCTCCACGCAGGAAGTAACTGGGGAAAATATGGGGAAAACAAGGGAAGTAGCCAATAAAAGTCTATTACTGACAGTTCACAGTTTAACTAGATGTAGCAGAGTCGAACCGGTTGTAATCGACAGTTTTTTCACTTAGCTGACACTTGCTCCTCACAAGGCAGTTGCCAGCTGATGCCGGTGTTGATCTTTCAGGCGTCCCCGCCCAAACAATGCTCCGTCTTCTGGCGGCAGAGGGCGGTCTCCGTTTTACCCGCTGAGCCCCTAGTCCATAACACGGCACCTCACGTGCTCGGCTCCACGGACCCTGCGTCTCTTCTCCCTCTGGTCGGCTTGACTCCTCCGGTCCACTGCACTCAGATCTTGCTCCAAGTACTGTAGCCAGGAGCCTGGACCCTCTCACACTGCTCTGCTGAGCAGGACCCAGCTCCGCTTTTCTGCGCAAATGTCCTCGTCCCTTCCTCTCCCTAGCCAAGCCACCAGTTCTCCGGTCACCTGACCTCCCAGCTCTCACTCTGGACACGCCCCCAGGTTCCCAGTCACCTGACTCCTGTGCTCGCAGTCTGTCTTCCCCCTGCTACCAGAAGCACGGCCTCGGCAGTTCCTGGATCCCTTGCTCTGAAAGTACTTATACCCCGGTCTTCCCCCTTACAGGTATACTGAGTTTTGTCTGCAGATTTTTCACAGTGAATTGTATTAGATGCAGGAAATGCGCAAGTAAAAACGCCTACGCATTTTTAGTGGACTTCCAGTGTGGAAACGCATTGAAAGCGCATGTAATCCGTACCTGACTGCATCAATAAAGTTTTGTCAAAAGCAAATACCAGGAGGTATCAAAAACAAAGTGACGCGCCCAGGGGATGGGGATGACTCGGTACCTGGGCCTTTACTTGGTTTGGGGATGTCGCGGTGGTTGGCTCCCGGGCCCATACCCTGGGGTCACTCTTGAAAAAGGGGATTGGAACTTGGATAAGATAAATAAGTAAATAGTTTGTGACGCCACCTGTGGTACCTGGTAAGGATTACCAGCGCTGCTGCAGACCTCCGGGGGGGTGATGGGATGGCAGCTGGGATGTTTCTGCTCCCCACAGGCGGAGCGGGCCCCCGGGGCAGTGTGGAGTTTGATCGTGGGTAGTGATGCTGGGGCTTGTAGTGCAGGCGGGATGGCGCAGCAGGAGTAACTGACAGAGACAGGGGATTCGCTTCAATACCTTTACTGGTGCGGATGTCAGGTACAATCCAGGGTACTCAGTAGGTGCACTTCAGGACTTCTCCCCAGTGAGCGGGTATAAGACCTCCTGGTCCGTGTCTGCCTCTCTGTATGCTCCTGGCCAGCCTGCAACTGGGCCTAGCTTATGTGTCGTGCTGTTCCTTCACCTGTCGATTGGTAGTAGGACCTTCTGCTGGCAACCACTATCCCTGGTAACGCTGGGGACTTCGTGGTTCCTGGTCCTGTTAAGGGTTTAGCTTCAGGTCGGCCAGGGACTTGTAGTCCTCCTGGTATGCCGGTGATCCCTACTGGGTATAAAGGACCCTGCAGGCGCGGACCCGGTGTCCGGTTTGTATATTCGGGGTGAGCTTATGATGCTCCTCTGCCCCCTCAACTCCTCTCTCCTCTCCTCCTTGCCGTCAGCCACACTCGGGGCCCTCAGAACTCAGCAGCAGACGTGCTGCGTCTTCACTGCTCTCAGCGTCAGCACGCTCCCAGACTCTCTGACTCTGTCTGACAACTCTGACTGAACTGCTTCAATGAATGGGAAAAATGCAAGGAAAAAATGCAGTGAAAATGAATGTAAAAATGCATATACACTGTGTGTATTTTACACAGCATTTTTCCTGCCAACACTCTACTTTTTGGTGTAGAAAAATCTGCTGCAAATAATCAATGTGTAAACATACCCTTAGTCATATCCCATAGGGCGTAAGTACCTTTGATAAGCTAGGCACTTATCACCTTCTACCCAAACTAACTGGTATCAGTATTCATGCACTCCAATTCACTGAGGAAACATGTATGATGTCTTTACAATCTTTTGCAATATTTTTTTTAGAAGGATTGTTAAAATTAAAAGTGTTTTCCAGGTTCAGAATATTGATGGCTTAGGCTGTGTGCCCACGATGCGTTTTTTAAGCGTTTCCGCAGCAGCAATTCCACTGCAGAGACGCTTAAAAAACGCTTGGTAGAAGGCCTGCCATGTTCCCCAATGATAATCCGCATGTACTGTGCACATGCTGCGGAAATTTCCACTGCAGATTATCATTGCGGAAAAAAACGCAGCACTACCAATTATTTTGCGGAAGCGCTGCGTTTTCGCCACCATTGACTTGCATTGGAATGCATGGAATCCGCATCACTGGATCTGTACATGCGGAATCCATGCGGAGACTCTCCTCCGGACCCGGGTAACATAGAACCTGTAAAACAAAAGAATAAAATAAAAAATAAATATTATATTTACCTTCTGATGGCCCCCCGTGTGCTTGTCTTCGCTTGCCGGCAGATTGCGGTGGACTGAAGGACCTGCACTGACGTCATTTAGTCATGTGTCGCGTCATGCGACCGCTGACGTCGGCAGGTCCTTCAGTGTACCGCGAGGTGCCGGCAAGCCAGGACGGATCGAAGCAAGACTCCGGGGGCCATCAGAAGGTAAGTATAGATTTATTTTTTTATTTTTTACCATTCTTTATGGTCACACTATATAAATCCATGCCGTTTGCATGGATATCCGCTTGTCCTTGGCAGGAAAAACACATGTACTTCTTCTGCCAGGGAGATGCAGAAACACTCAGGAAAAAATCCGGAGCATTTCTGCATCGTGGGCACATAGCCTTATTGTTAGAATTGGCCCTCAATATTAGAATGGTGGAGGATTGACTCTGAAGTCTCTTTAATATTTCCATCATGCCCTCTACCTGCACGCTGTCTGCTTAGTAGCAATAGTGCAGGGTATGGCATTGTTGCCTCATTGAATCGTATTGGTTAGCCCTGCATTATCCTGCACCGCTGCTAGTAAGTAGACGTCATGACTTGACAGTTCAAGAAGGGATTTCTGGTACTTCCAGATCTTACCCATCCTTTATCTTTAACGTTCCTTTAAAATAAACAAATGACTGCATGCGATATAGGTTAAATGGCCACAGCAGCCTTTTATTAAACAATACACACAATCTGAGGCAGCCACAACAATGGCGCTGCAGAACATTATAAACAATATATTAGTAACCATGTAAACATTACATATATAATAACAGATAAGTCTGGTTCAGAAACACCCCCAACGGATATCCTTGGCTGCAATACACCAGCCCAGGGATGAGGTATTAATATCCCATAATTAATACCCCTACCACTTGCAGGACCTACGCCCAGAAGTTACCTAGACCTGTAACAGAAGCCACTATTCTCCAATAGTGACTTCCCACCAAAATGGACATTACCAAGACCAGCTTCTGAACCAGACCTGTCTCCCACCACTGCCCCGGACACATGACATCTTACATGGCCTGGGCCTGCCACACACCCAAAGCTTGTTCTATACCATCCCTCAAGCCCAATGACCATAAGTCAATACCAATCTCATTGAGATGCACACCATCTCAAGTGCTCCCTTGATGGCACCTCTAAGTCCTTGTGCCTCACCACCACACCACCATTCCTCGCAACGAAATGAGCCACAGTTTTGTTTACCTTTATCCTGGTCTTGTTAATATACTGTCACGCAAGGTGTCGCAAAGACTAAGTGTAACACGAAGGGATCAGGGGAAGGGAGCCAAGACATTAGGGAATGGGGGTGTGGAGACCGCCTAGGCTGATCTGATATCACCCGGTCTCCCCTATCGTCCCTATATTGGTTCCTCACCAATCACCGCACAGGAACCTAAAACCCTGTAGTTCCCTAGAGCTAGACCCTGGTTAAAGAAGGTGGAGGTAGTCAGTCCCCATTAACAACTGAAGACAGCAAGGCAGACAGACATGGGGGAAAGTAACTTAGCTTGAGCCAACTTCAGAGATATTACACACACGTCCTCTTAGCACCAGAGAGGAAGTAAGCAGACTGCACTAGCTCCAAGCTTTCACAAGAAAACATGTGAATATCACGGGTGCCTAACTATTGCAAACTGAAAGTATTTAAACACCCAGGCCAGAGTGTTAATTAGCAAGAGGAAGGTGTCTGTAATGCCAAACAAAGAGATCTTCTGCAACCAACTGCAGGACAACTGTCTGTCACATCTGACACACCTGTGACAGTACCCCCTCCTCTACGATTGGCTTCCGGACACGCAGGACCAGGTTTCTCAGGATAAGAGGTGTGAGATGAACGAACCAACCTGGGAGCGTTCACCTCTGAAGCTAAAACCCACATCCTCACTTCTGGCACATCACCTATCCAGTGCACTAAGTATTGTAGGGAACAATGTTGGAGATGAGAATCTACAATCCTCGAAATCTGAAAGTCCACATTACCATCAACCATTATTGGGTTCCACATATTTGTTGAGTAAGGACCTGTGGAAAACATTGTGGACCTTAAGGGCCTGCGTAAGCTCAAGATAAAACGCTGCTGGGATAATGACAGCGGTTATTTTGTAGTCACCAATAAACCTAGGTCCCAGCTTCCAAGAAGGGACTTACAACTTAATATTCCTGGTAGACATCCACACAAAGTCATTCACATTCAGGTCCGGACCTGGCAAGCGTTTTCTGTCAGCCATGCGTTTATACCTGTCTCCCATGATCTTTAAATTGCTCAGAACCCCCCCGGCACACCGAGGAGAGCGACGAAGCAAAACATTCCTCCTCAGGAACTACCGAAGCTCCTCCCCCACTAAAGGTACCAAATTGTGGATGGTAACCATATGCACCAAAGAACGGTGACCTGTCAGCGCATTCTTTACGGTGATTATTAATGGCAAATTCTGCCAGCGGTAAGTAGGATTCCCAATCCTCCTGATTTTTGGAGACAAAACACCTGAGGTAGGTCTCCAAATTCTGATTGATGCGCTCGGTCTGTCCATTCAACTGAGGGTGGAAGGCAGAGGAAAAGGACAGTTGCACTCCCAGTCGAGAACAGAATGCTTTCCAGAACTTGGAAAAAAACTGTGTCCCCCGATCTGACATCACATCGGAAGGAACCCCGTGAAGTTTCAGTCTCATTTATGGAGACTTGAGCAAGTGTCTTGGCATTTGGAAGTGCAGGTAATGCGACAAAGTGAACCATTTTACTGAACCTATCTACAACCACCAAAACCACCGTTTTGCTTGCAGAAACCGGTAGGTCAGTAATAAAATCCATGGACAAGTGTGTCCATAGCCTACTAGGGATAGGTAGCGGAAGAAGAGTACCAGACGGACGGGTATGCGAAACCTTAGTAAGCGCGCAAATACTACAAGCAGATACGTGTTGAAACACATCCCGATGCAAAACGACAAGAGAGGAGGTCCGCGGTTGCCTTACCACCTGGATGACCAGCAAGCACTGAGTTATGATGTTCCTTAATTACTTTACGGCGCAGATTAGATGGTACAAATAACCTTCCTGAAGAGCAGGAGGCAGGGGCGTCCTCCTGAGCTTCCAACACCTCTCTCTCCAGTTCAGGATGTAATGCCGAAATGACTACCCCTTCTGTAATATCCTCCAGCGATGGATAAAATCAAAATTATCTTAGTCCAATAAAAGTACGTAAATTTGAACTAGACAAGTTGTAACCACCATAAATTAATCCCAGTGACCATTATCACCAGTCAAATCGACGCGTTTCGACGAGTTATGAGTCTTAATCATGATAATTTAGATCATGATTAGGACTTATAAGAGTCGAAACTTGTCGATTTGACTGGTGATAATGGTCACTGGGATTAATTAATGGTGGTTACAACATGTCTAGTTCGAATTTACATGCTTTTATTGGACTAAATAAAGATAATCTTGATTTTATGTGAAAAAAATAGTAGAAACAGCACTCCAAAAATAGAGGTGTGGCAACGTTTCGGCTGAATACAGCCTTTTTCAAGCCTTGAAATCTTGATTTTATCCATTGCTGGAGAATATCTTTTTCGTGTGCATCTATATTGACCCGAACTAGGGCGGCTCCCTGCGAGAACTTTGTGGAGACAACTTGATGGACTGAATACTGGTGAGCTGACTCTCCCTTTCCATTCCCTGCTTCTGTAATATCGGGACAGAGTTCTCATGGACGAAAAGTGACAACAAAATTGAACCTAGTAAAAAACAGGGACCATTTAGCTTGCCTAGAGTTGAGACATTTAGCTGACTGGAGAGATGACAGGTTCTTATGGTCAATAATAACAGTAATAGGATGGATAGCCCCCTCCAACCAATGTCTCCATTCTTCGAACGGGAATTTGATCGCCAAAAGTTCCCTATTACCCACATCATAATTTCTATCAGCTCAGGACAATTTTTTAGAAAAGAAGGCGCACGGACGCCATTTACCAGGGGACGAACCCTGAGACAACACAGCCCCAACCCCCACATCCGATGCATCAACTTCCACAATAAAGGATTGGGAAACATCAGGTTTACTGAGTATAGGTGTAGTGGCAAAATAATTCTAAGGAAGAAAAAGCCGAGAGGGATGCATCTGAGCATTTGGAAAAATCATACCCCTTCCTAGTTCTGTCAGTAAGGAGTTTCACAATTACTGAGTAATTTTGGATGAATTTCCGATAAAAATTAGTAAAGCCCGGAAAACGTTGTAGAGCCTTCAGGTTCTTGGGATGGTCCCAATCAAGGACAGCACGGATCTTCTGCTGATCCATCTGAAAACCCAAAGATGACAACAAGAATCCCAAAAACTGCACCTCCTGAACGACGAAAACACATTTTTCTAGTTTGGCATATAGTTTGTTATCCTTTAATATCTGGAGCACCTGTTTAACATGCCCCCGATGTGTCTCAAAATCAGGTGAGTAAACCAAAATATCGTCTAGATAGACCACCACAATTCTCCCCACCAAATTCTGGAAAATATAATTTATGAAATGCTGGAACCTCGCAGGTGCATTGGTGAAACCGAAAGTAATAACCAGACTCTCGTAATGCCCTTCAGGGGTATTGAACGCTGTTTTCCATTCATCCCCTTCTCTGATTCTAACCAGATTGTAGACTCCCCTTAAATCCAATTTAGAGAATACCTTAGCTCCTACAACCTGGCTGAACAAATCTAGAATCAGAGGAAGAGGGTATGGATCTCGGGTGGTAATTTGATTTAATTCCCGGAAATTAAAACAGGGACGCAGACCGCCCTCTTTTTTCTTCACGAAGAAGCACCCTTCCGCAACGGGCGAAGATGAGGGCCTAATGTGTCCCTTCTCCAGACTTTCCACAATGAAATCCTTAATGGCTTGTCTCTCAGGGCCAGAAAGATTATACAATCTGGACTTGGGTAGTTTAGCTCCGGGGGTCAGATTAATAAGACAGTCATATGCACGATGAGGAGGCAAATCCTGACACCCCCTCTCAGAAAAAATGCCCTCAAAACCAGACAGAAAAGCAAGTAATATTTCCATAGAGACTGTAGTAAGGGAAATATCTAAACAGTTTTCATGGCAGTAATCTCCCCATTCAATAATCTCCCCGGTTTGCCAATCCACCAACGGATTATGTTTCCCCAGCCAGGGAAGACACAAACCACAAAACAATTGGGGTAGGAAGACTGCCCAGGACATAGCAAGGAATTATTTCAAAATGAACCGACCCCACCCTCATTTTAACATTATGTACAATCTGAGTAAATCCTTTCTGTGCAAGTTACGCTGAGTCGATGGTGAAGATGGAAATAGGCTTAGCTAAAGTACAGCAAGCAGGACCATGAGTTTTCACAAACTCAGCATCAACCATGCTGACTCCAGCTCCACTGTCAACAAACAGAGAAATTTTCTCGGTTTTGCTCTCTAATACCACCTCTGCTGTCAGGACAAACTGGGAACTACAGGTTGGTGACAAATGCACCCCTTGCTTATCCAACTCCAGACTACCAAGAGTTAATCGAGTCTCCTTTTGCTTAGGAATTGAAGGACAGGTCCCAATAAAATGTCCCTCTTTACCACACAAAAAAATACACCTTATAAAATGCCTTATCAAACGAAACGTAAGACACTGATGATAACTCTGCCGAGATGCCATCATTCACTGAGTCCCCCGCAGGATAAAATAAGTGATGGATAAGTCAAAACTTATTAGGTTCCCACTTGGGGACAACACCGAAATGGGCCCACCATGCACCCCAAATCCACTTCATTATTCAGGTTTTCCATCACTACCTCAGGATGCTCCTTTGCCGATTTCAAGTTTCCCGGCCGAAAATTAGGCGCTCCAGGATCAAACGGGATCCTGAAACCTTCAGAAAAACCCAACTCAATTAACTTAGCCGCCTGTCACAGGAGTATCAAGTGTGATAGACAGTCGTGCTGGATCTGGCTGTAGAAGGTCATTGCGCTTGGCATTGCAGATGACTTGTTGATCCTCTCATCTCTGTAGTGTAGTGATATCCTTCTCCCTTTAGGAACGAGCAGTGACCTCCACCTTCTGCTGCTAATTGACACACCCTTACTTGGTAGATAAAAACGCTCAGTGTCTCCAGAGAGTCGCCGGTGATAGTATATATATATATACTAGTAGTCCAGGCTTGGAGTACTAGTAGTTGGTTAGTTTCTTATTGGAGTTCCCTTGGAGAAAAGTTGGCGTGATCTCTCTGGTATCTTCTCAAGCTAAATGTATCCCCTTTGTTTACCTTGTTGTCTTTAGCTTTAGTGGGGCCTGACTAGTATTCACCCCGTTTCATCACTACATAGGGCCTAGCTCTAGGGACATTCAGGGATTAGGTTTCCTGCCGGTGATAGGTGTGGAACCTATTTAGTTGCGATAGGGTAATCAGGGTGATATTAGATCTGCCTAGGGGTCTCCACTCCCTCTTACCCTAGTTGTTGGGCGCCCTTCCCCCTCTTCCTGTGGTTGTACACTTGTTCCTTCCCTCACCTTGCGTGACACCGCCTCAGTATCCGGGTATCTATTTAAAATCTGAAGCATCGCCCCAACCTTCACCGGAGTTCTCCCTCTTTCCATGACACTTGCCTGCCTTTACTTTTGTTCGCTTAAAGCATTTACTGAGCCCGTGACTGCCCCCGCAACCAAAACACTCGTGTTTAAATTTTATGTTCCCCCAAACTTGCACTGCCCCTTGTTGAACTGCCAACAAAAACCTTTCTTTTGGGACGCTGAAGATCCACTGGCTGAACCAGAACCTCCGGCACTTCTTCGAAAGGGCTGAAAAGCGGTGGCTATCATCAAACGCATCCACATGGAAATATTTTTGTGGTCCCACTGCATGCCAGTCCTCATAGTCTTCTTTTGTCTAAACTGCTCATCATATCTGAGCCACGCCAAGCCACCATAAACCCTATGCGCTTCACCTATTGCATCCATATAGCCAAAAAGAAATGAGCAATGCTCAGGCTCCTTCTCCCCAATAACACTTGCTAAAATTGCAAAAGCCTGTAGCCAATTTGCAAACGTATGCGGAATTAACCGATACCTACGTTTCTCTTTTTCATCCTTTTCTTTTTTCGAATACCTAGGTTTGACCTTATCAAGGTTAAACTTTTCCAACGGGAGCAAAGAAAAAATTTCCACATACTCCCCCTTCCAAATCTTCTCCTTCACCTCCTTCTTCATATGCTCCCCCAATGGGCCCTCAAAACATACAGGTGCATCTCACAAAATTAGAATATCATCAAAAAGTTAATTTATTTCAGTTCTTCAATACAATATGCAGCATTTCTGCATCGTGGGCACTTAGCCTTAGTGCGGGCTGTTTCAGCTATTCACAGGGCTGATATGGTGCAGGAGCAGCTACGGATGACATGCGCCTCCCAGTCGAGCGAGCTCTCGGCGGTCCCAGCTGCCGGAGTGCTACTCCCCAGCAGGTGAGATACGGAGCAGGAGACGCCCCAGGAGCCCCCTCGGGGATCCTCTGGGGCCAGGGGGAGCAGTGGGGGTCTGTTGCTCCTTCTCTGGTCCCCAGGATGAATCTTCTCCGTAGCTGCGGCCTACCAGAAGTAAGCGTGCCCGCGGCGCGGCCTAATTCCTGTTCGCGGATCATCAACATTAACAGAAATAAACACTTGAAATAGATCACTCTGTTTGTAATAACTATAATATATGAGCTTCACTTTTTGCATTGAAGATCTGAAATAAATTAACTTTTTGATGATATTCTAATTTTATGAGATGCACCTGTATGTATACCTCACTCCTGGACCTATCATCTAACCGAACCACCTCATCCTCCTTATCCTTTTCAGTAATACTCTTTTCCTGCACTACCACTGAAGAACCACTCTGCTGTTCTCCCTCAAGCATATCCTGCGATATGACCCCAGACTGCTAGTGTGACAAAGCAATAGTTAAAAAAAAAGGATAAGAATGGTAAAAAATAAAAAATAAAGATTATACTTACCTTCCGATGGCCCCTGGTGTTTTCTCCGCTCCGTCTGGGCTATTGTATGGGTCGCGGTGGTGTGAAAGGACCTGCCATGACGTCATTTAGTCATAACAAAGAGAATGACGGCACTTCCACTACAAAAACTAGGTGTGAGCAGGTGCTTACTAAGAGCAGCTACCTCCATATATAATGAACAAATAAAGTAGCACACTGTAACACTGAGTATATAGATGTGAAATATGAAATATGAATAGCATAACTGCTGTAAAAAATAGAAATAAATGAAAAATTTTTTGAAAAATTTTTTTAGCGCATGAAATATGAAGTATGGAAAATGAATAGCATTACTGCTGTAAATAAATAAGAAATCTTAGCGCATAAATTGGCCAATTCATGTGTACCTGACAGCCGCGGTAAGGCTACTTTATTTGTTCGTCATTTAGTCATGTGACAGGTCACGTGACCGCCGACGTCAGCGGTCAGCGGTCACATGACTAAATGACGTCATGGCAGGTCTTTCACACCACTGCGACCCATACAACAGACCAGACGCATCGCTGAGGAGCCGGGGGGCCATCGGAAGGTAAATATAATCTTTATTTTTTATTTTAAGTTCTTTTTTAACAGGTTCTATGGTACCTGGGTCTGGAGGAGAGTCTCCTTTTCTCCAAACCCGGGTACCATCCACACATTGAACCGTGTGATATCCGCAAGTGCAGATGCAGTGGTGCGGATGTCACGTGGTCCAATGCAAGTCAATGGCGGCGATTACGCTGCATGTCCGCAAAATTAATGGACATGCTGCGTATTTTTCCTCAATGATAATCCGCAGCGGAAATTTCCGCAGCATGTGCACAGCACATGCGGATTATCATTGGGGACCATGGAAAACGTATTACCAAGCACATTTTTAAGAGTTTTCGCTGCGGAAATTCCGTGGCAAAAACGCTTGAAAAACGCATAAGGGGCACGCAGCCTAAGTCCAACAAGGCCGCAAGATCCGCCATGGCTCCACTACAGTGTCTAATCTGTGTCTATCTGCGTTCCAGAAAGCAAGAGGAGGTAACTGACCCCTGCACTTCCTTATATTTCCTCTACCTCCTCCCTTCCAATCAAAACCCCCACATGTATCCCTAATCACCTATTCAAATCCTTTAATCCCTTCACTCCCCCCCCTCCGTATTGTCATGTGGCCTGTACGCCCTATGGGGCTCCCTGGCATTTTTTAAACAATGATGAAGTTGCAGCCCTTGTACAAGTGCCAAAACATGTTAAAAAAGCTGATTGGTGATGGTGCCAAGAGTTAGGCTACGTTCCCACGATTATTTGGTGAGTTTTTGATATTGCAGATTTTCTGCAGCATTTCTGCACCTGTTAAGTAAATTACGTTACTTACATTGTTTTCATTGCATTTTTTTTACATTCATTTTTATGGTGTTTGTCTATTTTTGGTATATCATGCCTCAAAAAAAGCTGCTTTTGTGGCACCCTGCTGTTCACAGGTACCACAGGACCCAGGGTGCATGGATGGACTTCTCCACAAGAGGCCCTCATTACATACAAACACCTCCATCCTTCCACCTCATACCACCAGAGCGAGCCCGTTAGGGATATATATATGGAGGGTGGAGCCAGGCAGTGAAAATGCTGCAAAAGCACCGACAGAGTTGACATGCTGCAGATTTGAAAAAACATATTGATGGTTAAAATCCACAAGGAAAAAATAAGCATGTGCATGAGATTTCAGAAATCTCAATTCTTTTTGCTAGTACTGTAAACTGCAGTTTTTTTCCCTTGAAAAATACATGGAAAAAAAAACAATGGAAAAATGTAATGTGTAAACAAGCCCTAACCTTTCTGTTCAAAAACGCTTTAAAACTCTGTCATTTGCATTGGATGGTTATTAGGCTAAGTAGAGATACTGTGCCTTTATTTTTCCGCTCACAGGCTGTAGAACATGGATTCAGATTAGTAGCACTGTGCATTGTAGTCAGACTTTTATTTTGTTTTCAATAATGTAAATCAGCTCAGTTCCACATCTGGAAAAGGAAGCTTGCTCAATTAAAATAAAAAAGTAAGGAAACTTAGCATTAAACAGTCAGGCTTTATTCTTTACCAGTAGCTCTATACAAGTCTCCAGTCTCTGCATAGCACAGAAATATAACATGTATGACAAACACGATACAGTCCACCCAGGAAACCTCCAAAATAACATACCTAACAAAGTACCAGAACTTCGCTAACATGACTTATTCTGACAACTGCCTAATGGAAAAACATACAAGAATAGTAAAACAAACAGACTTGTATAATGTCATTCCTCCTAAAAAGGGACAGACTTTTCTGTCCAGACTAGAAAGTTCAACCATGTTTTATTGCTATATACTGAGCACTATAATTTTTACGTTACTTTCCAAAGCCCATCATTAGTGGTGAATGCACAGAACAGCTTCACGTGTATATAACCCAAACACTCCAAACTGGTCTGCTCTTATGGGGGCACTGTAGCACTGTTGCTTGCTCTTTTAAGGGGGTAATGAGGGTCCCTGAAAAAAGATGTTCATGGAATTTAAACACTGCTTACTCTAGTTTTGAGGCAACTGATGCCTCTTAAAGTAAACCTGTCACTAGAAATAACGCTATTATCCTGCAGATATGCGGTTAATCTGGAGGTTAACAGCATTATTTTGCTGCCCGCCGCCTGAACGCAGCCGAATGAAGATGGGAGAAAATTTATTTTATTCTCCCCGTCAGCATTCGGTTTCAGTCATGAAGGGGGGGCGCCAGTTCAGTCACCGCTCTAAATATACAGAGCGGCCGCTGCAACCACTCCCCCGGTCCTGACTGACAGCCGGCCCCAATGCAAAGGGAGTGTCAGTCAGGGCCGGGGGCGCAGTTACAGCCGCTGCTCTGTATACTCAGTGCGGTGACTAAACCAGCGCGACCCCCGCTCCCGTGACTGAAACCGAATGCTGGCGGGGAGAATAACTTTTATTTTCTCCCTGCTGCATTCGGCTGCATGCAGGTGCCAGGCAGCATAATCACACTATTAACCTGTATATTAGCAGCATATCTGCAGGTTAGCATTATTTCTGGTGAAGGATTCCCTTTAAAGGGAATCTGTCATCATGTTTTTGCTATGTATTCTGATAGCAGCATAATGTAGAGTCAGAGACTTTGTTTCAAGCGATGTATAACTTATTGGACTGCTTGGTTCAATTTTGATAAAATCACTGGTTCATCTGCTACAGATCTCCCTGTTCCCTGAATGATGAGCTCTGTGTAACCCAGCCCATACCAGTACTTGCAATAGATGAATCCCATGTGTAACATCACTGCCGGCGTGCCTGCATGGCTTCCCATCCCCCACCATGCAGGGACACTGACTTACTCACCACCCTGGGCCGTGCAGTTCCTTGTCCTCTACTTGCTGTGCATGCTTCCTAGCTGCATGCTTAGGGCGGTCACGCCTGCACTTCCTGATTCTTAAAGACACAGTGTGCGCATTCCTAATGTGTCCCCAGCCTATGGCTGGGAGGCACTTGGTACTTAAAGCACCTCCACCTCTTGGGAGGTGCCTGAGCAACACGCTCTTTCACTGTGTCTGTGCAACTGCTGCCCTGTCATGCCCGCTCCTGCCCCTACCACATCCCTGCCAACCTAGGGGCTGAGTACCCAGGCCTGAACCTGTTTGTTCCTGTGTCAATTCTTGTCTGAATTGGGACTTTTCCCTGTACCTGTTTAGTATCTGTGTCTTATCTTTCCCCTCACCTCTTTTGTCTGAAACCTGCAGTGTCTGAACCTGTACTTATCCCTGAAACCTGTAGTGAGTGCCTATCTCTAATCTGTCGCTGTGCAAACATTAGTGTTTAGTGAGTACACTTGCTACTTCATTGTAAGTACCCTGTGTGAACTTGATCCAGTCTGTCTTGTTCGTACCTATCCTTGTATGCGTCCTGTGTGAACCTGACACTGTCTACTCCTTGTGAACAGAGTCCTGCCCTGCCTGTCCACCTTTGCAGTTCTTTGCCTGTCCGTCCAGTTTGAACTGGGTCTTATCCATGTCTGTATATCAGCCATGTCTGCCAGTACCTGCCGGTATACCAGCCTGACCCATCCGCAACTGCCAGTGCTTATCTGTATATCAGCCGAACCTGCCAATACCTACATATCGTGTTGAAGGTCAGCAGCCATGTGTCTGAGTTCTATCCTGGTGTAGCAGCTGGTTCCTCCCCTCTTGGGCTCTCCTCAGATCACGGCACCATCAGTTGTCTTGCATCCGAGGTCAGTCTGTGAGTGGCACTTAGTGATGCCCCTCCAGGCACTCCTCGGTCCCTGGCACAGTGGGACAATCCACGCTCGCGCTAAGCAATCCAAGTGTGAGCGTAACACCAAGCACCACTCTGTTGTCTGAGCATAATTGGTGCTATCCTCCACAAGTTTGTAGCAACACAGAGAAATCCAGGAACCAGGGCTCCATTTGTAACTTCATTAGTACAGAAGAATTACTGCGTTTTGGCTGCACAGGACCTTTATCAAGCCATAGAAAAAGAGAGATATGCATATCTTTTATGGCTTGATAAAGGCCCTGTGTGGCCAAAACATTGCAATTTGTCTTTACTAATGAAGTTACCAAAGAAGGACATCTGATGTCCTGGTTCCTGGATTTCCCCGCCCTCACCAGTGATTGGCAGTTTTCTGTGTATATAATTTTCTGCAGAGGCAGAGAGCTGCCTGCAGCCAGTGGTGGGGGTTGGGTTATACAGCTCATGAATATGGAGGACTACATGGTTAGAGAATACTAGTCCTCTAGTGATAATCTTCTGCTGATAAAACACTGATTTTATTGAAACTAGAGCAACCAGCCTAGTAAATGACATATCACTGGAAACAAGGTCTCTGCTCTTATATCATTCTGCTTTCAGATTAAATAGCAAAAACCTTCTGACAGGTTCTCTTTAAATGGACAGAATCATAATTGTTTTGAAGATGTTGTTGTGCTCAACTGCACTTATAAAACATACAATAAAACCATGATAGCATTGCAACCAAAAAGGATGAAAAAGGATTACAAAATGCACTTGTTTTTAAATGATATTCTGCACTGTAATAGAGTCTAAATTTTTAGCAGCAAGTTTTCTCCATGACGTACTGTATTTTTCCACAATGCCATCCTTTATATAGAATTATGGTCCTTTTATTTGCCAATTGTCTGCCAAAGTCTCTATATTAAAAACCCGTTAGCCAACCAAAACAATCCAAAAAAGGTAAGGTAAACAATGCTTAAAGAGTATTTCCAGTAATTTGTTCAAAAGTTTTTTTTTGCAAATACATACCTCAAAATACACTAGTAAACCACTAGGGGGAAGAAAGATTTTTTTTTTAGGACTGGCATTTAAACACACCAGTTTTAAACGAAGGGCATGCTGATTATAAGTTTGCCACTTCTTAGACATATAATTTCATAGCAAACACAGAAAGTGCACTATAGTTTGTGCAATTTTTACATTTATAATAACATTTTTTATTATGTTGGCTCTGCCCTTTCCTAGCTAACACCACCCACTTTTCTCATAACTTTTCGAAAGGAGCAAGAGGAGTCAAAAGTTGCAAATGGTAGCATCACTATGAAATTTGGTAAAATGTCCAACTATTTTTTTAGAAGAAAATACTGATATAAAGCCATTGATAAATTCCTGCCAAACTTTTACATAAAAAATCCAAACTTGTATAATTGTTTCCAATAAAATGAGTAAAACCTCATTTGAACAATGTTTTATGTGTGTTTCACTTTTGCGTGCTAACCCAAGGAAATACTGATCAGGCGAAAAGTTCATGAAAATTTGTGTAAAGTGGAGGAGCTCCATTTCAAGCTTCCGTACAATTGTACTGATTACTACAGGCAGCTTTTCCTCTTTTCCTATGGTATTTTGATACTTGTTTCCTTTATCTATGATAATAACCCCAATAATGTAATGCTATCCTATGCTTTAATAATGCATTTATGAAAAAAAGTGTTCATCTCAAAAATGAATTATTATTATTATTATTATTATTATAGATTCTGATGCCCTTGACTTGTATGACCTTTAACCTAATTTTAGTCAAATATTTCATAAATGCAATTCAAGTGACAATTTTCTTCAAATAAATGTAGGAAAATTCAAGAAGGGGGCTGGAAGCAAGTGTAACTAGAAGGAAGCCCCACATGACCGGGATGGGCCAGGAGGGTGTAATTTTAATCCCAATATCGGGATTGGTTATAAGCCTGGAGGGGCGGGCATTGGGATTGGGAAAGGGGGGGGGAGATATAATAAGGAAAAGTGCGGGAAAACGGTCAGTCCAGGAAGGAAGTCAGCGGGGAAAGTTGCTGAACTCAAAAAAAAAAAAAAAACGGCCACTTTCCCATTGTTTGGTACACTTACCAGGACTGTGGAGACCGTTGATTCCCTGATCACCAAGCTGAGGGAGGCTGCCAGATCCAGGCGTGGAGGGTGGCTCGAGTCCCAGCTGTCGGGATTGCTGGGGAACGCCGGGGCAGAAGAACCTCCGTCGGGATATGGAAGAAGCGGCAGAAGGACGCGGCCCCCCGAGAGGCTCTCCCCGGAGATGGTTAACACGGGCAGCAGGCGCAGGCTGCGGAGCCCCTCAGGGGACCCTGCGTCCGGTGAGCGGGCTGGCAGAACCCCCCGCCAGCGCGCCCGCCGCGGCAGGAATCCGCCGAGCCGGCCTGCGGGCTCCTCCAGCATCGGGTCGCGGTCCGCGACCGAAGTGCCCTGCTCTGCTGTAGTGCGGCCTGCTCCGGAAGCGCGCCGCAATACTAGAGCCCGGGCTGCGCCGGAAGCAAGGCCCGCGCTGCAGTCGCGTCACCTTCCGGTGGGCGGCACCTTACCGGAAGTGCGTCAAACGTCACTTCCGGAATCGGCGTCACGTGACAGGGGCGCTCAGGAAGCGAGCGGAGGGCGCCTGGACACGCCCCAGGCTGCATGAGTCGGCGCTGATTCACGGCGCCGCTTGCCCATCAGAAATCGGAGCCCCAGAGCGGATGAGCGGACCAGAGGGACCACCAGCACGGCAGGCACACCTGGCGATGTACCAGTCGGGGTGCCTGCCAGGAACATCAGCAGAAGGAGACAGCAGCCCAGGTGCACGGGCAGGCAGCAGCAATTCGGGGACCTGCTGCCTGGCTCGGGTCAGCAAACTCATGCCACTGGAGCGGCGGGCAGCAGTACAGGGCTGCCTGGCAGTCACCCACGGACCACCACGGATCGGGCTAGGGAGTCCGGGTCTGGAATTCGAGGAGTGCCGCGGACCGGAGCCGGGACTGGCGAGAGACGATTGGCGGGGACATCGGCACGTGCTCAGGTCCCCCCTGGTGACGAGGAGGCCAGGGGCGCGGGCCTTGAGCAGCAGCAGGAGTCTGGCGAATCGGAGTGTGGCGAGGATCAAGGCAAATCCAGGATTCATCAGGACTCAGGACGTTCAGCTGGCGGGGACACAGCACCTGCGCAGCTTGGTGAGTATGCGTCCATGTATTGTTTGTCGCCTGCTGGGTCATTAGTGGATGGGGGAGGTGATAGGCAGTTGGCTGGGCCCAGCGGGGAAAATACTAGGGGAGGTCGTGGGTCAGACGTAGTGGGTCTTAGGGACATTTTGTTTAGCATGTCGCAAATTTTGGCTAGAATAGACGGTGGTGGAGTTAATCAAGGAGGTTTGTTACCTGCGGCGGCGTGGGTACCTAGTCAATCGGTGTTGTCGCAGGTGGGGAGCGAGTCGGCCAGGTTGGTGGTGAATGCAGCCGGGACACCTTCTGGGGTATCGGTTTGTGTACAGACAGAGAAGGACAAAGCGGATACCGTAAAACTGGATGATAGGGCAAAAGGGGAGGTATATGTGTGCTTTGAGGGGCCGTTGGAGGCACACTTAAAAAAAGAGGAAAAGGAAAAAACTTGGCGGGATGACTATGTTGAATTTTTTTCCCTTCTTCCGCTGGAAAAGTTTAATCTGGATAAGGGTAAAAAGGACGATAGTAAAAAAGAGGAAGAAGAGAAGCGTAGGTGGAGGTTGATTCCTCAGATGTTTCTCAATTGGTTACAAGCTTTTGCAATAATGGCTAGCGTTATTGGGGAAAAAGCTCCGGATATCTGCTCAGGTTTATTTTGCTACCTTGATTCTATTGGGGAGGCTCATCGTACTTACGGGGGTCAGGCATGGTTACGATATGATGAGCTATTTCGGCAGAGAAAAGCTGTCCGCCCGGAGATCAGATGGGATCAAAAGGACATTGGTTTGTGGTTGAAGGTTATGGCCCCGGTGAGGTATGGGCAGTCCTTTCACGAGAGCAACAGTAGCGGGAATCAGTCAGCAGGACACGGGGGAAGTAGTCAAGGGGCACACAGCACTAAAAAGGAAGCTGGAACTTGCTGGCAATTTAATGATGGCCAATGCAAGTACGGGACCTCCTGTAAATTTAAACATGTGTGCTCCCATTGTAACGGAAGTTCGCACGGAGCATCAAAATGCTTTAAGAAGGGTAAGGGAAAGCCGACAGTGGGTACCGGTCAAGGGGGTGACTCCGGTGAGGGTTCACGCGATGGCCCCCTTTCTAAGTAGGTATCCGGATCAGTTCAAGGCTAAGGTCATTGCGGATGTATTTTTGGAAGGGTTTAGAATCCCTCCTCCTGATCATGAGGTCCCCTTTTCAGTTAAAAATTTAACGTCGGCTTCCCTTCATCCGGAAGTGGTTAGTTTGAAGTTGGCTAAGGAGGTGGAATTGGGCAGGATGGCTGGACCATTTCAGGAATTGCCTAGTAGCAAGGTGATTATCTCGCCGATGGGGGTTGTGCCCAAAAAAAGAGCTGAATAAGTTTCGTTTAATTCAGCATTTGTCGTACCCGAAGGGGCTTTCGGTTAATGATGGCATTGCGCAGGAGTTGTGTTCAGTTGAATATACATCATTCGACGCGGCGGTGCATTGGGTACGGAGATACGGGCCAGGCTCGTTGCTAGCTAAGACTGATATCGAGTCAGCCTTTAGGTTGTTGCCAGTTCACCCGGATAGCATCCCGTTGTTAGGTTGTTTTTGGGAAGGGGAGTACTATGTGGATAGGTGTTTGCCTATGGGTTGTGCGATTTCGTGTTCTTTGTTTGAAACGTTTAGCTCCTTTTTGGAATGGGTAGTGAAGGACCTGGCTTCTGTTAAGTCGGTCATTCATTATTTGGATGACTTCTTGTTTATAGGCCCCCCCGCAATCGTTGTTGTGTAGGAATTTGTTAGGTACTATGGTGTGGGTAGCGGAGCATTTTGGCGTACCGTTAGCAGAAGAAAAAACGGAAGGCCCTTGCACCATTTTAAGTTTTTTGGGCATTGTAATTGATACCGAAAGAATGGAGTGTCGGTTACCTGATGATAAATTGAGTTTGCTTAAGCAGGAGGTCGATAGGATCGGGAAGTTGCGCAAGGTGACCCTGAGGGAGCTACAGTCGCTGTTAGGGCGTTTGAATTTTGCTTGCAGGATTATGCCAATGGGCAGAATATTTTGTCGCAGGTTGTCAGGAGCGACAGCAGGAGTGCGTGCGCCGCATCATTTCATTCACCTTAATAAGGACCACAAGGAGGATCTGAAAGTTTGGAAATTGTTTTTGAAAAGTTATAACGGCAGGTCGTTAAACCAGCAGGAGTTTTTGAACAGTTTTGATTGTGAGATATTTACGGATGCGGCAGGAGGTGTCGGTTACGGGGCCTACTGGAAGGGGCGGTGGAGCGTTGGCGAGTGGCCGAAGATGTGGAAAGAGAGGGGTCTTACAAGTAACTTGCCATTTTTGGAATTGTTTCCTATTGTTGTTGCGGTTACTATTTGGGGAGAGTGTTTTGCCAACAGGAGAATTCGGTTTCACTGCGATAACATGGGAGTGGTGTCTGTCATCAACAGTTTGTCGGCCTCGTCTCCGCCTGTGATTAGGCTGCTGAGGGAACTAGTACTTTGTTGTCTTAAGTTGAACGCTTGGATTACAGCAGTCCATGTTCCAGGTGTACAAAATTCCATAGCAGATGCCTTGTCTCGTTTTCAGTGGGATCGTTTTCGGACGCTAGCTCCAGAGGCAGAGGACGTGGGACAGGAATGCCCTTCGCGTCTGTGGCAGCTGGTTATGGAGGAGCGGGACGGTTAATACGGGAGTCCATCACAAGGCAGACCTGGGCATCATACGAGGCATCGTGGCGAGTATGGCAAAGTTGGATTATGCAGTGAGGTGTGATGGAGAGTGATGGAGATAGAGAGATGGCAGTGTTGTTTCTCGTGGGAAGAGCAGCTGAGAGCGGATGGTCGGTTTCAAAAGTTGGCAAGTTTGTTGCAGGTTTAGCGTTTGGTTTTAAATTGCAGGGGAGGAAGGATGTTACGAAGTCCTTTTTAGTGAAGCAAGCTCTCAAGGGCTTTAGGAGAGGAGGTAAAGAGTTGGATAAACGGAGGCCAGTAACCTTTAGTATTTTGGAACGTTTGGGTTTTTTTATTGGATAAGATTTGTTGTTCAGTTTTTGAAGCCACACTGTTTAGGTTGGCTTTTTCATTGGCGTTTTTTGGCGCACTAAGAGTAGGTGAATTGGTGGCACCAAGCAGGAATAAGGTTGGGGGTTTGTTTGCTGAGGATATGAGTGGTCGGAATGGGGGTATTGAATTTTGGATTAGGTGGGGAAAGACGGATCAATTGGGCAAAGGTAAACGAGTAATATTGGGTGAGGTTATGGGATCTTTTCTTTGTCCTAAGAGATGTTTATTGGCTTATTGGCAGGTTTGGCCAGGGCGGAAGGGCCCATTATTGTGTCATGAAAATGGAGACTTTTTGTCACGTTTTCAATTCATAGCGGTGTTTAAAAAGGGGATTGCTGAGCTGGGCCTTAGCCCTGAGGTATACCGGTCACATTCATTCAGAATTGGTGCGGCATCAGAAGCGGATGGCTTGGGGTTAGGCAAGGATGTGATAAAACGTATTGGGAGGTGGAGTTCTGATCGTTACCTGTCTTATGTAAGGCATTAGGTATGCGGTCTTAGGTAATTTGCCTTTTGAGATTCGAATACCTTTTGGTTGTCTTGTTGCTGGTGGCGTCCCGTTGTTAGTTTGAATGCTAGGACACTCTTTCGTCCATTGTGGGGCGCTGAGGGCGGACGTGAGGCCGGACGGTAGGCAATTGGGTTTTAGCAGGGAGCAAGCGGTGGTTCGGTGGTTGGGTTTTCGAGGGATGGTTTGGAGAAGGGTGCTGCCAGAATTCCATAAAGCAGCTCGTTTGGATCGGGCGCAGGATATTTTGGTGGTGCATATGGGGGGAAATGATTTGGAGGGCTCGGCCGGTTAGGGAATTGATGAGGGACATTCGAATTGATCTGTTAAGGTTATGGACATCTTTTCCTGAGATGTTGACAGTGTGGTCTGACATTGTGCCCAGAGAAAAATGGAGGGAGGCCAGATCATTGAAGGGAATTAATAGGGCACATATAAAGTTGAACAGAGCTATATCAGCTTTTGTTACCAGGAACGGGGGAGTAAGCGTGCGGCATCTTGATTTGGAAGCGGGAGTTGGAGATTTTTTGGGAAAAGGACGGCGTACATTTGAATGATATTGGCATTGATTTATGGGCATTGGCCATACAGGAGGGGATCGAAAGGGCTTTTGCGGTGTTGGGGCGCTCATGAGCCTGAGGTGGTCAGGGCTGTTCGTTGGTGGCGGGGGGTGGGGTTCTTGGAGTTGTCACAGAAGTGTCGGTGGAAAGAATATTGGATAATCACAGGCAGTGCCTTGATTAACCGGGGTGATCTGGCATTTGGTTTTGGGCTCTGGACGGGGTTTTACCCTGGGAGCTTTTGGTGCCCTTGAGCTGGTGATGGACGGCTGAGGGTAATATGGTGGTTCGAGTTCGGTTTAATTTATGCCAGATCTAATTTTAACTCCAAGAACCCTCCCTTCCTATTTATTTTATAACACTGTTAATATGTTAATGTTGTTTGTTAATAAAATGGCCGCTGTGGCCAAATTTATCCAAAGAAATACAGGTGCAGTGTTTTTATTTGGTGGGGGAAAGGTGAGTGCTGGAAGATGGGGGCATGTTGAACCATGGAACCCGTGTTGGCAGTACACGGTCATGATAATGTCACCATAGAAAGCAAATGATATATGGTTCAGGCAGATAACATGTAAAGTATAATCCACTACCATATGTCAACATGGGAACAGAACTCTCCTATTGTGTAGTTTTGTGTATATCATACATAGTTACATAGTTAAAATAAACACACTTCATGGGCAAGGTAGTATATAAATCACCATATGAGTATATATATATATAGACTATTATAAGCTCTATAATTAATACTACCTAATATTGGACTGAATAAGCTCCATCGTCAGAAAAAGTATACAAAACAGAAAAGGAAAAAAAAAACGAAACCAGAGCCTCAGAATATATAAAGATATAAGTTCACAAGTTTATTATAAATAGGCAAACAAAAAAGGGGGTTATGTGTACAAAATATGCGAAGTATAAAATAACCCACCCCACATGGCACGACTTCAAGACAGGTCCTATATTCCACCCGATAAGATCATATATATATAGTAACATATAGAAGATAAAGACGTCACTATGGTAAGAAAGATCCACATTGTGCATTCATTTAAATGTCCATATAATAGTGCGCATAACAAAATTGTTGTGCAATTGTTGGAAACGCAATATATCAATATTAGTTCATAAGTGGCTAAATGGA
The DNA here is from genome assembly GCF_046119375.1 of Phyllobates terribilis. Classification (NCBI taxonomy): domain Eukaryota; kingdom Metazoa; phylum Chordata; class Amphibia; order Anura; family Dendrobatidae; genus Phyllobates; species Phyllobates terribilis. The sequence continues at coordinate 340,760,470 of NW_027362771.1, forward strand.
TGCACCTAGTGTTATCCACTGCCCTCTACTGCCTCCAACTCTAATCTACAGTCATTCATAGCACGGTAATATTATACATACCAAGGGCATCAAAGGATCACAGGGCAGTCGAGGGGAAATAACAGGTCCGTCCAGAGAGTGCACGAAGGGAAGACCGAAACGCGCGTCGGGGCTTTCCCCGCCCCACGTGTGCACTCTCTGGACGGACCTGTTATTTCCCCTCGACTGCCCTGTGATCCTTTGATGCCCTTGGTATGTATAATATTACCGTGCTATGAATGACTGTAGATTAGAGTTGGAGGCAGTAGAGGGCAGTGGATAACACTAGGTGCATCCATTTAGCCACTTATGAACTAATATTGATATATTGCGTTTCCAACAATTGCACAACAATTTTGTTATGCGCACTATTATATGGACATTTAAATGAATGCACAATGTGGATCTTTCTTACCATAGTGACGTCTTTATCTTCTATATGTTACTATATATATATGATCTTATCGGGTGGAATATAGGACCTGTCTTGAAGTCGTGCCATGTGGGGTGGGTTATTTTATACTTCGCATATTTTGTACACATAACCCCCTTTTTTGTTTGCCTATTTATAATAAACTTGTGAACTTATATCTTTATATATTCTGAGGCTCTGGTTTCGTTTTTTTTTTTCCTTTTCTGTTTTGTATAGTTACATAGTTACATAGTTTATAAGGCCGAAAAAAGACAAGCGTCCATCCAGTTCAGCCTATTTCTTGTGCACTGCAGCTATTCCGCAGCGTTGATCCAGGGGAAGGCCAAAAAAAAACCATGCGGTATAGGCCAATTTACATCATTGAGGAAAAATTCACTTCCCGACACCAATCTGGGAGTCAGATTAAATCCCTGGATTAATTAACTATCACTAAGCATAAGATGTAATTTTATTGTTCTCAAGAAAGGCGTCCAGGCCTCTCTTGAACTCATTAAGTGAGTTGGACATCACCACTTCCTCTCCCAGAGAGTTCCAGAGTCTCACTGCTCTGACCGTAAAGAATCCCCTTCTATGCTAGTGCAGGAACCTCCTTTCCTCCAGACGCATAGTGTGCCCCCTCGTCTTTGTCACCATCCTTGGTATAAACAGGTCATGGGAGAGATCTCTGTACTGCCCCCTGATGTATTTATACATGTTTATGAGGTCTCCCCTAAGCCTTCTCTTTTCCAACGTAAATAGGCCTAATTTTGACAACCTCTCTGGGTATTCTAGTCCCTCCATTCCCTTTATTACCTTAGTCGCCCTTCTTTGTACCCTCTCTAGCTCCAATATGTCATTCCTGAGCACCGGAGCCCAGAACCGTGCACAGTATTCTAAGTGCGGCCTTACCAGCGCTTTATACAGAGGAAGAACAATGTTCTCATCATATGCCCCTATTCCTCTTCTGATGCATGCCATGACTCTATTTGCCTTCGCAGCTGCTGCCTGACACTGGGCACTCCAATTTAATTTGCTATTAACCAAGACGCCCACATACTCTAGAACAGTGGTGTCCAACCTTTTGGAGTCTCTGGGCCACATCGGAAGAAGAAGAGTTGTCTTGGGCCGCACATTAAATACACAAACACTAACAAAAGCTGATGAGCAAAAAAAGGTCTCTGCATAATTTTTGTGATTTCCGCCACCACAGATAAGCAAAAAAATCACCACATAATAATCAAAATTATGCAGCGGCCCATTCATAGAGCATTTTAAAATTGTCGAGCAAGTGCCAAAATTGTGATTACTAATATAGAAAATGTACATATCTAAGTAATAAAATGCTACACTGAGGCTGGTATATACATCACATAAGATACACTTATACTGCTGTAAATACATCACATAGGATACACTGAGACTGCTCTATGTACATCACATAGGCTACACTGAGACTTCGGCTATATACATTACAAGACTACTGTATATACATCAGATAGGATACATCAAAACTCTGATGTATATATCACATAGGATACATTCAGACTGTTGTATACATCACATAGGAGACATGTGACCGCTGCATTTATAATAATAATCATTTTATTTATATAGCGCCAACAAATTCCGCAGCACTTTATAATTAAGCCGTGACTTGTACAAACATTAAGGACATTGCAAAGTAACACATAGATCAACAGTTACAGAAAGAGTGAGGGCGCTTGTCACAAGCTTAAGATCTTTAAGAAAATTGGGGGGGGCGCAATAGGTAAAAAGTGCTTATCATGTACGGTCCAGCCATCATTATAATAAAAAGGGAATTTCAAATAAGCTGCATGATCCAGTCATCACTCAGTGTCTGTCTAGGTACAGTTGCCAAGTGCTACTGGATGCAAGGAGGAAGTGGACATAGATTTACATCACAGAGGATACACTGAGACTCGCGTATATACCGTATTTTTCGGACTATAAATCGTGTGCCCACTATGTGTTTTTGGTGCGTATTTGCAGCGCCTAAACGCTCCAGAAACGCATTGCATACTTTATCCCATGACTTCCTATGACATTCTGCAAGTTCTGTGCACATGGTCTGTATTTTTTCTGCGCAGATTTTACTCGCAGAAAAAATACGGACATGACCAATTCTTGTGCATTTCTGCTTCATTTCTGCATCGTGGGCACTAAGCCTAAGACACACCGGACCATAAGGCTTAGTGCCCACGATGCAGAAATGAAGCAGAAATTTTCCTGAGCATTTCTGCATCTCCTTGGCAGAAAAATGCATGCGTTTTTTACATGCGTTTTTGACGCGTATTTGCATGCGTATTTGCTTGCGTTTTTCCAATGCATTGTATAGGCAAATACGCATGCAGAAACGCACAAGAATTGGTCATGTCCGTATTTTTTCTGCGAGTAAAATCTGCGCAGAAAAAATACGGACCATGTGCACAGAACTTGCAGAATGTCATAGGAAGTCATGGGATAAGGTATGCAATGCGCTTCTGGAGCGTTTACGCGCTGCAAATACGCACCAAAATACGCACCAAAAACGCATCGTGGGCACACAGCCTAAGCTGCACCTAAGTTTTAGAGGAGGAAAATAGAAAAAAAAATGTAAGCAAAAAATGTGGTTATAATGCCCTGTTAAGGGGGAGGGGTTCTGCTGCTGACACTGTTATAGGGGTAATGTCCTCCAATTCTGTTAATATCCCTCATCCTGGTATATATGGCCCCCTCCTTCCTGTTATACTTGGCCCTCATCCCCATCCTGATATGCATGGCACCCAATCCACCATCCTGATATGCATGGCACCCCAATCCCCCATCCTGGTATGCATGGCACCCTCATCCCTCTTCCTGGCATGTATGGCACCCTTCATCCTGTTATGTATGGCCCCCCTCACACCCATGCTGGTATGTATGGCACCTTCATCCCTCTTCCTGGTATGTATGGTACCTACATTCCTCTTCCTGGTATGTATGGCACTCTTCATCCCTGTATGTATGGCCCCCCTAATCCTGGTATGTATGGCCCCCCTCATCCTGGTATGTATGGCCCCCTTCATCCCTGTATGTATGGCCCCCTTCATTCCTGAATGTATGGCCCCCTTCATCCCTGTATGCATGGCCCCCCTCATGCCTCATTCCTGTATGTATTGCCCCCCTCATGCCTCATTCCTGTATGTATGGCATGGCCCCCCTCATCCTTGTATGCATGGCCCCCTTCATCCGTGTATGCATGGCCCCCTCATCCAGGTTTGCTTGGCACCCCCTGATCCCCGTCACGTGCACAGAAAAAAAATAAACAATCATACTCACCTCCTCTCTCCTCCAGCGCTGTCTTCCGCTCTGTGCCGAAATAGTTACTGCTCCCCACGCCGGGACTGCGTGCATGGGGAGCAGTGACCATTCATTCTCCCTAATAGCGCGGACGGGAGTGGTGAATATTTATGGTCTTTAATAGCGGGCACACTGACAGCCGAGCGCAGCAGGAGCCGCGCTGCGGCTACAGCGTGCGCGCTATTAGGGAGAATGAATATTCACTGCTCCCCATGCACGCAATCCTGGCATGGGGAGCAGTGACTATTCCGGCACAGAGCTGGACACAGTGCTGGAGGAGAGAGGAGGTGAGTATGAAAGTTATTTTTTTTCTGTGCAGCATGTTGGGGATCAGGGGGTGCCAAGCATACCAGAATGAGGGGGCCATGCATACAGGGATGAAGGGGGCCATGCATACAAGGATGAGGGGAGTCATACGCACAGGGATGAAGGATGCCATACATACCAGGATGAAGGGTGCCATACATACCAGAAGCCGCGCTGTGGGCACACTGTGTCGGTTATTAAGAAAAATGAATATTCTTTAGTAGCAGGCACAATGTTGGCTGCAGCAGGCGGCTGCTGCCTCCTGTGCCCCCCTACCCCGCCGCTGTCGCTTCTCCCGCATCCCCCACCACCCACAGCCACAATATTTATGTACATCGGACTATAAGGCGCACCCCCCACTTTCCTCCAAAATTTTGGAGGCCAAAAGTGCGGTTTATAGTCCGAAAAAATCACTTAGGAGACACTGAGGCTGCTGATACATCACATAGAGACTGCTGTATAAATCATAGGATACATTGATACTGCGGGATATACAGTACAGACCAAAAGTTTGGACACACCTTCTCATTTAAAGATTTTTCTGTATTTTCATGCCTATGAAAATTGTACATTCACACTGAAGGCATCAAAACTATGAATTAACACATGTGGAATTATATACTTAACAAAAAAGTGTGAAACAACTGAAAATATGTCTTATATTCTAGGTTCTTCAAAGTAGCCACCTTTTGCTTTGATGACTGCTTTGCACACTCTTGGCATTCACTTGATGAGCTTCAAGAGGTAGTCACTGGAAATGGTTTTCACTTCACAGGTGCACCCTGTCAGGTTTAATAAGTTTGATTTCTTGCCTCATAAATGGGGTTGGGACCATCAGTTGTGTTGTGCAGAAGTCTGGTGGATACACAGCTGATAGTCCTACTGAATAGACTGTTAGAATTTGTATTATGGCGAGAAAAAAGCAGCTAAGTAAAGAAAAACGAGTGGCCATCATTACTTTAAGAAATGAAGGTCAGTCAGTCCGAAAAATTGGGAAAACTTTGAAAGTGTCCCCAAGTGCAGTTGCAAAAACCATCAAGCGCTACAAAGAAACTGGCTCACATGAGGACCACCCCAGGAAAGGAAGACCAAGAGTCACCTCTGCTTCTGAGGATAAGTTTATCCGAGTCACCAGCCTCAGAAATAGCAGGTTAATAGCAGCTCAGATTAGAGACCAGGTCAATGCCACACAGAGTTCTAGCAGCAGACACATCTCTTCAACAACTGTTAAGAGGAGACTTTGTGCAGCAGGCCTTCATGGTAAAATAGCTGCTAGGAAACCACTGCTAAGGACAGGCAACAAGCAGAAGAGACTTGTTTGGGCTAAAGAACACAAGGAATGGACATTAGACCAGTGGAAATCTGTGCTTTGGTCTGATGAGTCCAAGTTTGAGATCTTTGGTTCCAACCACCGTTTCTTTGTGTGACGCTGAAAAGGTGAACGGATAGACTCTACATGCCTGGTTCCCACCGAGAAGCATGGAGGAGGAGGTGTGATGGTGTGGGGGTGCTTTGCTGGTGACACTGTTGGGGATTTATTCAAAATTGAAGGCATACTGAACCAGCATGGCTACCAGAGCATCTTGCAGCGGCATGCTATTCCATCCGGTTTGCGTTTAGTTGGACCATCATTTATTTTTCAACAGGACAATGACCCCAAACACACCTCCAGGCTGTGTAAGGGCTATTTGACCAAGAAAGAGGGTGATGGGGTGCTACGCCAGATGACCTGACCTCCACAGTCACCAGACCTGAACCCAATTGAGATGGTTTGGGGTGAGCTGGACCGCAGAGTGAAGGTAAAAGGGCCAACAAGTGCTAAGCATCTCTGGGAACTCCTTCAAGATTGTTGGAAGACCATTTCTGGTGACTACCTCTTGAAGCTCATCAAGAGAATGCCAAGAGTGTGCAAAGCAGTCATCAAAGCAAAAGGTGTCTACTTTGAAGAACCTAGAATATAAGACATATTTTCAGTTGTTTCACATTTTTTTGTTAAGTATATAATTTCACATGTGTTAATTCATAGTTTTCATGCCTTCAGTGTGAATGTACAATTTTAATAGTCATGAAAATACAGAAAAATCTTTAAATGAGAAGGTGTGTCTAAACTTTTGGTCTGTACTGTAGACTCACCTAGACTCTTGAGATGCAGAGCTGCAATGGCGGGAGCGTGCTAAGAGGGAGCAGCGTACTAACTCCAAGGGCTGGCAAAATTTGGGCAGGCGGCATTTAAGCACTGCGGCCCACTGGAAATCTGTTTTGGGCTGTATCAATAGCCACTCTTGCCTGCCTGCAGCCCACGGGCTACAAGTTGGACAACTTTGCTGTAGAATGTAATGCACTACTCTGGAAAAATATTCCCCCCCATCCCCCTAAGAAGTCTACAAATATGACTGGATTGCAAGTGATAATTTTAATAAAAAAAACACATCTGAATCTATATACGCTTCATTTGCAATCCAGGTAAATCAGTTGACTTTTTAGGGGGGCCGAATATTTTTTCAGAGCATCGTAAACATAAGTTTTTCCAATTTATGAGTATTGGTAATTTGGCAGCTGGGTAATCCACCTCAATGTGACTGAGTTTTCTTTATTCACTTATACCTATAGCGTTAAGGAAATAATCTTTGTCTGATGCAAACTTTGTCGATTTTTCTACAATGCTCATTGATGCACGGAGGAGGGAAAATGTGTTCAGCGTTTAGCAATTATTATATTTGTGTAGATGTGAAAGTAGTAAGCACCATAAAGCGGTGCACAAACTGCAGATGTCTTTTGCTCTAACAAAAGATGCAAACGCATATTTATTTTTGAAAATTTGTCCCTTGAAATGTTTCTTCACAATATAACAATGTTCTTGTATTAATACAGTACAATTTCTCATGTTATGTAAGCTGAATTCAATGCAGCCCTACAAATCACAAAGCGGACCCGTCTCCTTGAGTTGTCATTTTCTGATTCAGTGATATATCAAAAAATACCTATGTTACAAATGCATATTTTTACAGTCTCCCCCATTATTTTTTATGTGCTGTTAACTTCTGCATAATGTCAGTAGAGGAGAATAAAGAGACTACAGATTTAGCATTCAAATAACTTATTAAAAAGAAAATCAGTGAAACAGTTTGGTTTGATGACATTTTTTTCCTTTATTTATTAGTATGCAGAAACATATTGGGCCATTATAATTTAGTTATTATGCAGAGTACAGGAGCAGAAAAGTATCTATAGTCAGACAGCCTTGAATTTCTATATATATTGAAGTGGTAATTATTTTATTGCTCTTAATTTAAAAAAAAAAACACAAAAAACATTCAACTAATCATCTAAAGTAGATTGTTAATATATATTTTTTTAATTTACATATTTAAAAAGTAAAAGGAAACAAAAGATGGACATGCAAAAGAGTTGGAAAGGATTAGAACTACATGGACAATTTTCTCCAGATATAGCTGTATTTCTGACCTCGGTGTGTCTACTATAGCAGTTAATACGGCTAAAGGTCCCTTCTCCCATTAAACGACCGGAGATCAGCTATATACAAGCCAGTCTAAACTTTAACCTGATTAGACATCCCGAAGAAACATTCTATGTGCACCAAATGATCGTTTATATGATCGTTCTGTGCCATAGAATATGATGTTAACGACAGCATAACTCCTGTTTACAAGGGGCAATGTGCAGCTCATAACGATAATGTTTAAGCCTGCATAAAAATCAACCCACCTGTTGCACAAGCCTTTTACTAATTCATTGGGTGATTGCTGGCCTGTGTAGACAAGGTAATAGTCGTGAACGTTCCTACAGAAGCTCGTTCCCCAAACTCCAGTACTACACACAACCTTTATTTATGGGCTTCATCAGGGTCATGAGGCATTAATAACCCTGATGAAGCCTGCAAAGGTGAAACACATTGGAAGGGCTCTTCCTCTGTTTTAATAGCGCTTTATTCCTTTGGTTATTAGACATTACAAAATAGAATACAATATCTAATGGTTAATTAATGGAGGAAGTCCTTTTACACTAGTCATACAATTTGAGGCTATTAAAGCTGCAGCAACAAATAAGTAAACCTATCTATATGCATATTACAATTGAATGATTCAACTAGCGTAGCAATTGGAGCTCTTTGGATATATTTAAACATGGTAGGAACAGAGTTTAGGGTCAGGCATCTGTGCTGGGAGGAGAAGCAGATGCTTTCTCTTTTAGGTCTTGATTCACTGCTAGCACTATACAACTGACCACATTATGAAAGGGCTAAAGCCCAAGCATGCATTGACACGTGCCTTAATCAACTAAGGATCTAATGTGTTCACCTGATTTTAGGGTACAATCACAGTGTGTGTTGAGCAGGCAGAAAATGACATGCCACATCTTGTTATTGACTGTTATAGTACTTTTTCTGTTGGTTAGCCTTCTCCTTTTATATAATCCACACCCCTAAAAAAAGCCCTCCTAAATTTGTCACAACCCTCTTGCATATCACTCGGTTAAAAGGCTCTCTCAGGTTGACATCTCTGGTATGTAGGAATATTGATGAATATGGAGCAGACAATAACCTATTCCAGGTCGGACCTGGCATATTTTCCAACATGTTTTAGAATGTGTCATGGAAAAGTCATAAAAAAATTAACAAATGCGTCACATGGGGTAATTTGATAAAGCAGCCCCACTAAACGGCTGAAGTATTTCCTACACAAGCTTCTGGGTGGCTCATGACAGTGACTTTATTTATTATATGTATTATGTTATTATTGCAAGATCCAGCCTACTTTTTCCTATGCTTACTGTGAATGGGCACATTGCAGCTTTGCTCCACGGTCACAGCCAGAATAGGCGTCATCTTGTTTAGATAAATTAAACTTTTGAGGCCAAGCAGACCTTCATAAGTCCTAAAATCCCTTTTTTTCAGTTCTCTCTTTATATTCTTAAATTTAGATGAGATTTCATACACATTTTACCTTCAAATAGTTTAGCTACAATGTATCTTCTTTTACATAAGGCTGTGTTCATACATTGCAGTTCTTGTGTGCGTGCATGTGTTTTTCTTTTCCTTTTACGTATCTTTTTTACGTTTTTGTAAAATAGCAAAACAGAAGTTTTAATGCAATCGCAGCTTTTTTTTGCCAATATCGCCCAAGAAAAAAAACTTATTTAAAGTTAACATTTGACTACAGCCTAAATTGGCAGCGCAGCATAGATTTCTCCTAACAGTAGTTGTCGCATTAGTTATTTAGTATATCGCTTCTATATTTCTAATGTTCACTAGAAATTTGATTTTGCAGTGTAGACTTTCCACGCTTTCTTGTCCTTACACTTGCACATGCAGTGCTCCTTGTGAACGCTTCCTCATGCTAGACATTAATGGTGATCTCACAGCTTCACTATTTTTATGGAGCACTATTTTCCATCTTTTCATTCCTTAGGGAGACCTGCAGAGTATCAACGTTATGGACATGCATCACTGAGCTATGATTAGAGAGGGGAAGGTTTACAAAAGAATATTTAATGGGAGCCAGCAACTACTGGGTTACTGAGTTAATTCTAATAGGACTTAACTATGGCGTCAGTTTTTTGGCATACAAAAACATGTCATACTTACAGAGCAGCTTAAGGATTCTTAGCACAGAATATGAGGGGATGGAAAAGAAGAATATTGATGAATATGAGCCGACAAAAAAACAATTCCAGGCCAAACCTGGCATTAAGATGCTGAAGAAATTATTGAAATGAAATGACATGCTGTATGTACTCAACATGATTACGACCCACTGCCGCTTGATATCTTTCCAGTGGCAGCACCACCAAAGTAAAAATAGGGGCGTTATGTGGGCTGTTGTTTATGGCATACCCTGGTCTCCTTTTAAAGGTAACCTGTCACTTTGTACATGCAGTCTGATTTGTGGACAGCATGGTATAGAGAAGGAGAAGCTGACAAGAATGGAAGAAGATTCAGTTCAACTTATATTTTATTCATTGAATTCCCTGGTGTTTGCATGTATGAGTCCAGTGGGCAGTCCTACTAGTGATTGACAGCTATCTCTGCAGGCACAGTCATACAGGGAAGACTGTCAATCACTAGGAGGACTGCCCACTGGACTTGTATGCTACAAACACCAGGGATTTCAATGAAAGAAATGCAAATTTGATTTGAACTTTTTCAACAAAAATATATATTAGTTTGATCAGCTCCTCCTGCTCTATAACCTCCTGCCTGAAAATCAGAGACCATATCCAACATGACAGGTTCCCTTTAACTCTTCAACCACCTTTCAAGAATAAGGGTATATTCACAAGCAGATATGTTGCACACATTTCTGTGATAGTCCCATTTCTCTGAATAGTTCCTGCAGAAATCGACGATGTTGAAACAACCTCATTCAGATCTTTTAAATGGAATTTGTCAACAGGTTTCTGCTATGGAATGTGAGAGCTGCATGATATAAAGGCTGAGATCCCGAATCTAGGGATGTGTCACTTACTAGGCTGTTTGCTGTAGGTTCCATAAAATCAGTGTTTTTTCAGCAGGAGATTATCACTGCTGGACTAGCTGTCTCGTGCCTCCTAGTCAACTGCTCTGTGTAACTCTACCCACACCATTGATTTATGGAAAAATGCAAGAGCGCAATAGGGTCTTATCCAATTAATAAATGTTACATAAGTATTAAAAACTGCTCACCTAATAGGGTAGTGTGGGACACAACACCTATAAATCCTGGACTCCAAATGCTGCAGCTTCCTATGGATATGTCAGAGATAGATGCTGGGAAAGGAAGTTGTTTCTGCGCTCTCTGGAGTCACGACAAATCATTAGTTTCAGAGTTTACCGACTCCTTCCTCAGGACAACCATACAACCACTTATGGTTGTCCTGAGGAAGGAGTCGGTGGACTCTGAAACACGTAGATAATAAACCTACATTTTTATCCATACTAATGGTTTGTCGTGACTCCAGAGAGCACACCATTGATTGGCACCTTTCTCTCAATGCACATTGTACATAGAAAGCTTCTGATCAGCGGTGTGGGCGGGGTTACACAGAGATCAGCTTTCTGAGCACTGCTACATCTGCAGCAGAGAAACAATGATATTAACTAAGTGATACATTGCTGGAATCAGGGTCTCTGTCCCTACCTCATGCTGCTCTCAGATAGAGTAGCAAAAGCCTGGTGACTTATTTTCTCTAAGAGCTTGAGTCACTCCCCCGAGTCCTCATGACCAGCGTGAAATTTAAATCACTTTCATCTCCATTTCTTTTTGACACAAGTTTGACTTGGAGCAAAATGCAAGATCTCTGGTGAGAGGAATCTAAGGCAAACTGTACTGGCTGTGTTTGTACTGAAAGACTCTGCCACTGCCATGCACTGAATGTGTTAATGCCGCCACACACTGCAGGTTCCATATAACTGCATATAACCCTGCAGGTCCGTCATCTTGATGTGGTTTTCCTGCTGTCTGTGAATCTCCCGAACACTGAATCATCCACATTGGCATCAACACACTGACTATTATACCTCCAAATATAGTAACAGTGAGCAGCCCAGCCCTGCAAAGCAGCCCTTAGACTCATGCTATATAGAACTCAGTTTGCTCCATGAAACAAGCCCCTTTCCTGGTTAGTCACACTGCCTCATTGTACAGCATCTTCAGCGAATCACTAGGGATCAGTACACACCACCCATTCACTAATCACAGGACTGTACTCTGTGTTTATTCCTTTGCCTTATAGGTTATTGGATTTCTGTGTGCGCAACAAAGTTTGTTTTCTTCACTTTTTCTTGTTTGTATCATGCATTTTTCAGTTGGTGTGTGATCCCACAGCATAAAAGCGGGAAAAGCTGAAATAATATTTTCCTACAGAACTGAAAGGCCTTCTGTTTTTCAGCAAATGAGTCACAAACACTCTCTCAATAGCACATGCATATTAACAGCTTTCAATAAGGAGAGCGGCGTACACTCATTTACAATTGTACATTACGCCCCCTTCAATAAATACCACGATCTAATCTTCTCTGCCGTTCTGATTCTAAATTATGATAAATGTTTTTAAAAAAACGTAATTAATAGTTTATTCATGTTGAAAAATACAGAATAGCTTTGTAGACAGTGATGGGGTAAACTCTGCACTAGAATTATGGATAGAATTCTAATATATAGCTTTTGCAAGTATTCTTTTATATAACTAAATTATTGAAACAAACAAAATCAAATGTAAAAAAAAAAAAATTATATGAAAAAGTTATTAGTGGTTTACAACAAGTCCTATATAGTTTATTTAGATATTGCTAAATTAAGAACCAAGCTCCAATGCACAGTGAAATGTAACTTTTATTTAAATACACTCCTCATTGAAATTGCACCACCAACATGGAAAAGTCATGGAGTTCTGGAAATCACAGAATGGATAGACATGTTAATGATAAGAAAATGAGGAAAAACGTAAAATTTTTTTATAAACATCTCAATTTATTAAGTATTGAATATGAGAACTACACACAAAAATACATGCCTTTGCACGACTTAGTTATGTAAATCATCAAGATCTGCTGCTGGCAGCTCCATTTGCAACTGCAGACCATGATTGAATGGAGAAAAGTCCAGAGACACTGCAGGCCATGGTAGCTCATGTAGGCCATGCAGGCTGCTCATCGTAGCACAAGAAACATTTGGCCTTGTTGTCATGTTGAAAAGCGGCTCCTGCTACAGTTTGAAGAAATGGCCGTACAACTGGTTCCACAACCATATCAATGTAAAGCCAAGTTGTTAGTGTGCCTGGAATAAGGACTAGAGGGATCCAGCAACCTGTACATTATGGCATCCCACACCATAATCCCAAGAATAGGATCGATGTGACGTTCCCACGTGACACGAGGATCAGTTTGACATTGCCCTTGTGGTTTCCAGACTAATTTCCAGTTATAATTGAGTCCAACACAAAGGAAGGACTCATCGATGAAGAAGATAGAACTCCATTACTCCATCCAGCATTGGGTCTCCATCTGGAAACCATATGGGCAATGCCAAGAAGAGGCTTTGACTAGGAAACATCACACCAGCCCTACACTCAGGCTTATGGTGTGGAGTGGCATAATGTATGGTAGCTGGATCCCTCTAGACTTTATTCCAGGTACACAAACAGCCCAGCATTGCAATGATTTGGTGGTGGAACCACTGGTACGGCCATTTCCCAAAGTGTCTTAGGAGACGTTTTTCAACACGACAACGCCAGGGCACATGTTGCTTGTGTTACTGTGAGCAGCCTTTATTGCCTAAACATGCTACCATGGCCCAGACTTGTCTCTCATTGATCACTTATGGGATGTCATTGGTCATCAATTGCAAAGTGAGCTGCAGCAGCAGTGCATTTTGATGATACGCATGCCCAAGTGCATTCAGAGTGGCAGAACATTCCTCAGACAAACATTAATAACCTTATTAATAGCATGCCAAGGTGTGTAACTGTGTGTATTTCTGTTCATGGCACTCATACTCAACAATGAATAATAATGAGATGTTTTGAACATTTTGTTTCCTTTTTTTTATAATTTGCATATCATTAACATGTCCATCGATCCTGTGATTTTCATAATTAGACAACTTTTGTTTCTTGGTGTTGCAATTTCAGTGTTGAGGAGTGATATGAATATCAGACGTAATTTACTGTGACTCATAGATTAAAACACCTTCAGCCAACTACATCCCCCTCAGACATGTTTTGTCTTGGTGGTGCACTCATGGGTGGTATATGAGGCTTTGAGTACGGTAGTGAGGAGAAACATATTGGGGGACTCATTTATGTAAAATTATTTTAATCATCTTATATATTGTATTACAGCCTTAAATCTTGTGGTACATATTGTGATACAGCATATTAATCTGGCAGTAATTCAGCATGTGACCAAGTGAACACTTCTGAGCATATAATCTTCTACTCTTAATTAAGAAGAGGCTTTGCTCTTCTCTAATAAAATAATGCAAGGGTGCCATGATGGTTGACTGATGGTAGAATTCTAATACACATTTGAAAAAATAAAATTAGAGTTTGGATTTTACATCCTTCTCTAAATGCAAAAATTACCAACAGCTGGAACACAATGTGTTCATTATTCCTCCTCTGCTATACTTATGTTTCCATTTTCAGTTGTGCTTGGATAGAACAACCTATTGCCAAGCAGACCAGTGGAATATTTCTCATCACACAGGACGAGTGGGCTGTTCTTGTACTTGTTCTTGACCTGTTCTTTTGTGAAGCTGTAATTATATGTGGTTATTTTGGTGACTTTGCACGTTCAAGGAAATGGAGGTAACCAGAAAGAGTATACAATGTATGCAATTTCTAAATGGTTTCAGGAGCTGCTTTGTAACTTGCAGATAGGCAACCTATTTCCTCCAAAGGCCTACAGCTATCATATGCCTTGGATTATAGTTTGTGGCTAATACCAACTTCAATGGGTTCCGCCAAAAATTCTATTTTGTATTCTGAAAGATTGATTGTCCATTCATATCTACTGTCGGTGCAACAAAGATCAGTTTTGGATTTACAATGCCCAATGTATTAACCCCTTAAGCCCCGCGGGTGGTTTGCACGTTAATGACCGGGCCAATTTTTACAATTCTGACCACTGTCACTTTATGAGGTAATTACTCTGGAACGCTTCAACGGATCCCCCTGATTCTGAGATTGTTTTTTCGTGACATATTGTACTTCATGATTGTGGAAAAATTTCTTCGATATCACTTGCGTTTATTTGTGAAAAAAACGGAAATTTGGCGAAAATTTTGAAAATTTTGCAATTTTCAAAATTTGAATTTTTAAGCCCTGAAATCAGAGCGATATGTCACACAAAAGAGTTAATAAAAAACATTTCCCACATGTCTACTTTACATCAGCACAATTTTGGAAACAAAATTTTTTTTTGTTAGGGAGCTATAAGGGTTAAAAGTTGACCAGCGATTTCTCATTTTTCCAACAAAATTTACAAAACCATTTTTTTAGGGACCACATCACATTTGAAGTCACTTGGAGAGGTCTTTTTGACAGAAAATACCCAAAAGTGACACCATTCTAAAAACTGCATCCCTCAAGGTGCTCAAAACCACATTCAAGAACTTTATTAACCCTTCAGGTGCTTCACAGGAATTTTTTGAATGTGGAAGAAAAAAATGAACATTTAACTTTTTTCACAAAAATGTTACTTTAGACCCAATTTTTTTTATTTTCACAGGGGTAACAAGAAAAAATGGACCCCAAAATTTGTTGTGCAATTTCCCCTGGGCACGCAGATACCCAATATTTGGGGAAAAAACACTGTTTGGGCGCACGGCAGGGCTCGGAAGGGAAGGAGCGCCATTTGACTTTTTGATTGTAAAATTTGCTTGAATAATTAGCGGACGCCATGTTGTGTTTGGAGAGCCCCTGTGTGCCCAAACTTTGGAGCTCCCACACAAGTGACCCCATTTTGGAAACTAGACCCCCCAAGGCACCTTTATAGATGCATAGTGATGAGCACTTGGAACCCCCAGGTGCTTCACAAATTGATTCGTAAAAATGAAAAAGTGAAAAAAAAAACACTTTTTCATTTTTACGAATCAATTTGTGAAGCACCTAGGGGTTCCAAGTGCTCACTATGCATCTAGATAGGTGCCTTGGGGGGTCTAGTTTCCAAAATGGGGTCACTTGTGGGGGAGCTCCAATGTTTGGACACATGCATCTAGATAGGTGCCTTGGGGGGTCTAGTTTCCAAAATGGGGTCACTTGTGGGGGAGCTCCAATGTTTGGGCACACAGGGACTCTCCAAATGCAACATGATATCCGCTAACAAATTGAGCCGACAATTTGTTAGCGGATATCATGTTGCATGCCGCTCCCTGCACATAGTACCGGGTGTCAGCTGTGACAATCAGCTGACACCCGGCGGCGATCGCGCCCGCACAGCCTGTGTGCGCGCGCGATCGCCATGACGTACTAATACGGGTCTGGCTCTTAAGTCCCAGGGCACAGACGCGTATTAGTACGTCAGATGTTATTAAGGAGTTAATGTTGATCCCTCAAGTAATTATTTTTTTGTATTCAAAAATCCATCATACAGTTCCAGAGATGTGGGACTTTTATTTAGTGCTAATTTTTAAGGTCTTTACTAAGTGGGCATTGATCACAGGGTAATTATGCAGAGCAGCCTAAAGCCAGAGAACCTGTGAGCATTGTCCCATTAGTAAAGACCAAAAAAATCATCACTAAATAAAAGCCCATATCTCTGCTACAGTCTGGTGGCTTTAGAAAAAAATTGATTACTCAGGGGAGCAGGGAAGCTGACCCCTAAAGTTATTTATTATCAGGGAATTCCCACAACAGACATATGTGGCACCCCAGGGGTCTGGTTACCACAGTAATAGCAATATTACGTCTGAGAGCAGGTGGGAGGTCTCCTGGTCAGGTGCCCTAAGCATGCAACACTTCCTGCCCAGTCCTGGGAGGGGAAGAACTTCCCCTATATAAACTGGGGCTGAGGCGGGGTTAGGAGAGAAGAAGAGGAGTCCCAGACAGAGACACAGTCTGGTCTGGAGTGGAGCAGATACAGGGAGAGCAAGATCAGGAGTAGAGATGAGCGGTGTTCGACTAGAACTGTTCGCCAATCTCAAATTCGAGCTGTTTTGGGTGGTGTTCGAGTTGTTCGACGAACCCGAACGATTTGCAAAAAATTCGGCTGTTCGAGGTTATGTTCGATAACTGTTCGTGCACCAAAAGCGTGTCCTGCATGTCTGGCGCTATTTAGAGCACCAATCATGCAGGGATTGTCTGCCACTCACTGTAATGCCACAGCCATGGTGGTTGTGGCATTACAGTGATTGCCCAAATCGATGGGAACAGTGCTCACAGTGAAACATGAAAAGCCGGCAATTCATCAGCGGCATACACCGGTACCCGACAATTTAGAACCGAAAGAATAGAGCTTCACACATAGATTAGATAGATAGAAACATGTCAGTCACACATATAAGAAGCACAGTGACAGTGTTGCTTACTGTACTTGTCATTTAGTGTAAAGGATTTATCAAAAAAATAATAGTGTTTTCATGCACCGTCTCTTTAAGAAAGCCGGCCGGCAATTCAGCATCTGTACCCGACAATTTAGAATAGAAGGAATAGAGAATCACACATAGATTAGATAGATAGAAACATGTCAGCCACATATATACGAAGTACAGTGACAGTGTTGCTTACTGTACTTGTCATTTAGTGTAAAGGATTTATTAAAAAATATAATAGTGTTTTCATGCACCGTCTCTTTAAAAAAGCCGGCCGGCAATTCAGCAGCGGTACCCGACAATTTATAACAGACAGAATAGAGCTTCACACATAGATTAGATAGATAGAAACATGTCAGTCACATATATATGAAGTACAATGACAGTGTTGCTTACTGTACTTGTCATTTACTGCAAAGGATTTATTAAAAAAAATAATAGTGTTTTCATGCACCGTCTCTTTAAAAAAGCCGGCCGGCAATTCAGCATCTGTACCCGACAATTTATAACAGACAGAATAGAGCTTCACACATAGATTAGATAGATAGAAACATGTCAGTCACATATATAATAAGTACAGTGACAGTGTTGGTTACTGTACTTGTCATTTAGTATTAAAATAAAGGATTTATTATTAAAAAAAATTGGCGTGGGATTCCCCGTAATTTTAGTCTCTAGCAGAGGTTAAGCAGACAGCTGGGGCAGATGTTTGAAGCCTGGGAAGGGGGTAATACCCACGGAGCTTCCCAGGCTACTAATATCAGCCCCCAGCTGAATACCTAGCCTTTACTAGCTATTAAAATGGAGGACCCCCCCAAAAAAAATGACGTGGGGTCCCCCATAATTTAATAGCTAGCAAAGGCTAGGCAGACAGCTGGGGGCTGATATTAATAGCCCAGGAAGGGAGCCATGAATATTGGCCCCCTCCCAGGCTAGAAACACCAGCCGTCAGCCGCCCCAGAAATGGCGCATCCATAGGATGCGCCAATTCTGGCACTTAGCCTCGCTCTTCCACGCTGCCCTGGTGCGGTGGCAGGGGGTAATAGGGTTGGGGTTGATGTCAGCTTATAATGCCAGCTGACATCAAGCCCAGGTTAGTAATGGAGAGGCGTCTATAAGACACCCCCATTACTAACCCCATAGTCAAAGTTAAAAGAAAACACAAACACCCAGAATAAAGTCCTTTAATTGAAAT
Source organism: Phyllobates terribilis (assembly GCF_046119375.1). Classification (NCBI taxonomy): domain Eukaryota; kingdom Metazoa; phylum Chordata; class Amphibia; order Anura; family Dendrobatidae; genus Phyllobates; species Phyllobates terribilis. The sequence goes on from NW_027362771.1 coordinate 340,778,789, forward strand.
AAAGACACATTCCTTTATTGTTCTAAATTAAACCATACTTACCATCACGCCCATTCCAGCTCAAGCCAACGATCTCCTGCAATAAAAGAAAAATAATAAAGCAACCTCATCCTTACCTTTCCATGGTTCCCATGACAGCTTCAGCTCTGCTACATCGAGATAACAGGCTGGACCGCAGCAGAACGCTGCCATCCAGCCTGTCATCCCGCAGACACTGAGAAGCGCAGGCATGCTTGCGCTCTGCAGTGTCTGGCTGTGACGGCATAAAGATGAGACGAGTTCATGTCCAATGAACTCGGCGCACCTCATGCACGTCACTGACAGCGTGGGAGAATTCTCCTGCACTCAGCACTTCAGCGTGAGAATTCTCCCACGCTGTCAGTGACGTGCATGAGGTCAGCTGAGTTCATTGGACATGAATGAGCTCACCTCATGCACGTCACTGACAGTGTGGGAAAATTCTCACGCTGTAGCGCTGAGTGCAGGAGAATTTTCCCACGCTGTCAGTGACGTGCATGAGGTGAGCTGAGATCATTGGACATGAATGAGCTCACCTCATGCACGTCACTGACAGCGTGGGAAAATTCTCCTGCACTCAGCGCTTCAGCGTGAGAATTTTCCCACGCTGTCAGTGACGTGCATGAGGTGAGCTCATTCATGTCCAATGAACTCAGCTGACCTCATGCACGTCACTGACAGCGTGGGAGAATTTTCACGCTGAAGTGCTGAGTGCAGGAGAATTTTCCCACGCTGTCAGTGACGTGCATGAGGTGCGCCGAGTTCATTGGACATGAACTCGTCTCATCTTTATGCAGTCACAGAGAGACACTGAGGAGCGCAAGCATGCCTGCGCTTCTCAGTGTCCGCGGGATGACAGGCAGGATGGCAGCTTTCTGCTGCGGTCCAGCCTGTCATCTCGATGTAGCAGAGCTGAAGCTGTCGTGGGAACCATGGAGAGGTAAGGATGAGGTTGGTTTATTATTTTTCTTTTATTGCAGAAGACATTGGCTTCAGCTGGAATGGGCGTGACGGTAAGTATGGTTTAATTTAGAACAATAAAGAATTGTGTGTTTATTTCAATTAAAGGACTTTATTCTGGGTGTTGTGTTTTTTTAAATACTTTACTAGAAATTCATGGTGGTCATGTCTAATATTGGCGTGACCCCATGAATTTCGGGGTTAGGGCCAGCTGATAATGCCAAGCTGGCCTTAACCCCTTTATTACCCAGTGAGCCACCGCACCAGGGCCCTGGATGAGTTGGGTACAGCGCCAGAAGATGGCGCTTCTATGAACGCGCCATTTTCTGGGGCGGCTGCGGACTGCAATTTGCAGCGGGTGGGGCCCAGAAAGCTTGGGCCTCCCTGCGCTGCGGATTCCAGCTCCCAGCTGCCTAGTTGTACCTGGCTGGGCACAAAAATAGGGCGAAGCCCCACGCATTTTTTTTTTAAATTATTTCATGAAATTCATGGAATAATTAAGAAAAAAAGGGCTTCCCTATATTGTTGTGTCCAACCAGGTACAAATAGGCAGCTGGTGGTTGGGGGCAGCCCGTCCCTGCCTGCTGTACCTGGCTGGACACAAATATAGTGCGAAGCCCCACGTCAATTTTTTTTTAATTATTTCATGAAATAATTTTTTTAAAAAAGGGCTTCCCTATATTGTTGTGTCTGGCCAGGTACAAATAGGCAGCTGGTGGTTGGGGGCAGCCCGTTCCTGCCTGCTGTACCTGACTGGACACAAATATAGGGCGAAGCCCCACGTCAATTTTTTTTAAATTATTTCAGGAAATTCATGAAATAATGAAAAAAAAATTGATGTGTGGCTTCGCCCTATATTTGTGTCCAGTCAGGTACAGCAGGCAGGAACGGGCTGCTCCCAACCACCAGCTGCCTATTTGTACCTAGCCGGACACAACAATATAGGGAAGCCCTTTTTTTCTTAATTATTCCATGAATTTCATGAAATTAAAAAAAAAATACGTGGGGCTTCGCCCTATTTTTGTGTCCAGCCAGGTACAACTAGGCAGCTGGGGGCTGGAATCTGCAGCGCAGGGAGGCCCAAGCTTTCTGGGCCCCACCCGCTGCAAATTGCAGTCCGCAGCCGCCCCGGAAAATGGCGCGTTCATAGAAGCGCCATCTTCTGGCGCTGTACCCAACTCATCCAGGGCCCTGGTGCGGTGGCTCACTGGGTAATAAAGGGGTTAAGGCCAGCTTGGCATTATCAGCTGGCCCTAAGCCCGAAATTCATGGGGTCACGCCAATATTAGACATGACCACCATGAATTTCTAGTAAAGTATTTAAAAAAAACACAAACACCCAGAAAAAAGTCCTTTAATTGAAATAAACACACAATTCTTTATTGTTCTAAATTAAACCATACTTACCATCACGCCCATTCCAGCTGAAGCCAATGATCTCCTGCAATAAAAGTAAAATAATAAAGCAACATCATCCTTACCTTTCCATGGCTCCCACGACAGCTTCAGCTCTGCTACATCGAGATGACAGGCTGGACCACAGCAGAACGCTGCCATCCAGCCTGTCATCCCGCAGACACTGAGAAGCGCAGGCATGCTTGCGCTACTCAGTGTCTGGCTGTGACGGCATCCAGATGAGCCGAGGTCATGTCCAATGAACTCGGCTCACCTCATGCACGTCACTGACAGCGTGGGAAAATTCTCACGCTGAAGCGCTGAGTGCAGGAGAATTTTCCCACGCTGTCAGTGACGTACATGAGGTGAGCCGAGTTCATTGTCGGCTCATCTGGATGCCGTCACAGTCAGACACTGAGGAGCGCAAGCAAGCCTGCGCTTCTCAGTGTCTGCGGGATGACAGGCTGGATGGCAGCGTTCTGCTGCGGTCCAGCCTGTTATCTCGATGTAGCAGAGCTGAAGCTGTCCTGGGAACCATGGAAAGGTAAGGATGAGGTTGCTTTATTATTTTTCTTTTATTGCAGGAGATCGTTGGCTTCAGCTGGAATGGGCGTGACGGTAAGTATGGTTTAATTTAGAACAATAAAGGATTGTGTCTTTATTTCAATTAAAGGACTTTATTCTGGGTGTTTGTGTTTTCTTTTAACTTTGACTATGGGGTTAGTAATGGGGGTGTCTTATAGACGCCTCTCCATTACTAACCTGGGCTTGATGTCAGCTGGCATTATAAGCTGACATCAACCCCAACCCTATTACCCCCTGCCACCGCACCAGGGCAGCGTGGAAGAGCGAGGCTAAGTGCCAGAATTGGCGCATCCTATGGATGCGCCATTTCTGGGGCGGCTGACGGCTGGTGTTTCTAGCCTGGGAGGGGGCCAATATTCATGGCTCCCTTCCTGGGCTATTAATATCAGCCCCCAGCTGTCTGCCTAGCCTTTGCTAGCTATTAAATTAGGGGGGACCCCACGTCATTTTTTTTAGGGGGGTCCTCCATTTTAATAGCTAGTAAAGGCTAGGTATTCAGCTGGGGGCTGATATTAGTAGCCTGGGAAGCTCCGTGGGTATTACCCCCTTCCCAGGCTTCAAACATCTGCCCCAGCTGTCTGCTTAACCTCCGCTAGAGACTAAAATTACGGGGAATCCCACGCCAATTTTTTTTAATAATAAATCCTTTATTTTAATACTAAATGACAAGTACAGTAACCAACACTGTCACTGTACTTATTATATATGTGACTGACATGTTTCTATCTATCTAATCTATGTGTGAAGCTCTATTCTGTCTGTTATAAATTGTCGGGTACAGATGCTGAATTGCCGGCCGGCTTTTTTAAAGAGACAGTGCATGAAAACACTATTATTTTTTTTAATAAATCCTTTGCAGTAAATGACAAGTACAGTAAGCAACACTGTCACAGTACTTCATATATATGTGACTGACATGTTTCTATCTATCTAATCTATGTGTGAAGCTCTATTCTGTCTGTTATAAATTGTCGGGTACCGCTGCTGAATTGCCGGCTGGCTTTTTTAAAGAGACGGTGCACGAAAACACTATTATATTTTTTAATAAATCCTTTACACTAAATGACAAGTACAGTAAGCAACACTGTCACTGTACTTCATATATATGTGACTGACATGTTTCTATCTATCTAATCTATGTGTGATGCTCTATTCCTTCATGTCTAAATTGTCGGGTACCGGTGTATGCCGCTGCTGAATTGCCGGCCGGCTTTTTTAAAGAAAGCGTCTTCTGAGCAGTTTGTCAGCTTTTGGACACCTTTGAAGGTGTTTTCTATGTGTTCCTATGTGTTTTTGTTTGCCTGCCATTGGTTTTAACGGTGTTCGACGGTGTTCTAAGGTGTTCGACGAACAGTTCGACGAACAGTTCCTCGAACATCCCGGTGTTCGACGAACCGAACCCGAATACTAAGGGGGTGGCTCAACACGATCTCCTGCAATAAAAGAAAAATAATAAAGCAACCTCATCCTGAGGAGCGCAAGCAAGCCTGCGCTTCTCAGTGTCTGCGGGATGACAGGCTGGATGGCAGCGTTTTGCTGCGGTCCAGCCTGTTATCTCGATGTAGAAGAGCTGAAGCTGTCCTGGGAACCATGGAAAGGTAAGGATGAGGTTGCTTTATTATTTTTCTTTTATTGCAGGAGATCGTTGGCTTCAGCTGGAATGGGCGTGACGGTAAGTATGGTTTAATTTAGAACAATAAAGGATTGTGTCTTTATTTCAATTAAAGGACTTTATTCTGGGTGTTTGTGTTTTCTTTTAACTTTGACTATGGGGTTAGTAATGGGGGTGTCTTATAGACGCCTCTCCATTACTAACCTGGGCTTGATGTCAGCTGGCATTATAAGCTGACATCAACCCCAACCCTATTACCCCCTGCCACCGCACCAGGGCAGCGTGGAAGAGCGAGGCTAAGTGCCAGAATTGGCGCATCCTATGGATGCGCCATTTCTGGGGCGGCTGACGGCTGGTGTTTCTAGCCTGGGAGGGGGCCAATATTCATGGCTCCCTTCCTGGGCTATTAATATCAGCCCCCAGCTGTCTGCCTAGCCTTTGCTAGCTATTAAATTAGGGGGGACCCCACGTCATTTTTTTTAGGGGGGTCCTCCATTTTAATAGCTAGTAAAGGCTAGGTATTCAGCTGGGGGCTGATATTAGTAGCCTGGGAAGCTCCGTGGGTATTACCCCCTTCCCAGGCTTCAAACATCTGCCCCAGCTGTCTGCTTAACCTCCGCTAGAGACTAAAATTACGGGGAATCCCACGCCAATTTTTTTTAATAATAAATCCTTTATTTTAATACTAAATGACAAGTACAGTAACCAACACTGTCACTGTACTTATTATATATGTGACTGACATGTTTCTATCTATCTAATCTATGTGTGAAGCTCTATTCTGTCTGTTATAAATTGTCGGGTACAGATGCTGAATTGCCGGCCGGCTTTTTTAAAGAGACAGTGCATGAAAACACTATTATTTTTTTTAATAAATCCTTTGCAGTAAATGACAAGTACAGTAAGCAACACTGTCACAGTACTTCATATATATGTGACTGACATGTTTCTATCTATCTAATCTATGTGTGAAGCTCTATTCTGTCTGTTATAAATTGTCGGGTACCGCTGCTGAATTGCCGGCTGGCTTTTTTAAAGAGACGGTGCACGAAAACACTATTATATTTTTTAATAAATCCTTTACACTAAATGACAAGTACAGTAAGCAACACTGTCACTGTACTTCATATATATGTGACTGACATGTTTCTATCTATCTAATCTATGTGTGATGCTCTATTCCTTCATGTCTAAATTGTCGGGTACCGGTGTATGCCGCTGCTGAATTGCCGGCCGGCTTTTTTAAAGAAAGCGTCTTCTGAGCAGTTTGTCAGCTTTTGGACACCTTTGAAGGTGTTTTCTATGTGTTCCTATGTGTTTTTGTTTGCCTGCCATTGGTTTTAACGGTGTTCGACGGTGTTCTAAGGTGTTCGACGAACAGTTCGACGAACAGTTCCTCGAACATCCCGGTGTTCGACGAACCGAACCGAACCCGAATACTAAGGGGGTGGCTCAACACTAATCAGGAGCTCTGTGGGAGCAGTGATAAAAGGGGTCAGAGACTGGAAGCTGTAGAGCTCGTCCTGACTGAAGAGATCTCACCGGACACGGAGTCCGAGGCTGTGGGGACTGATCCATACCCAGCAGCAGAAACCGACCGGCAGGGGATTTCAGGTCCTCTGGCCAAGAAACCCGAAGGCACGGTCACACGCAAGGGACCAGCACCGCCGGCGTGGAGCGGAGGCTACCAGAAGGCCCTGAGTCACCGGCCATACGGGTGAGCACCACACGGTACACTCAGGGACGTGGGCTACTTCTACCCGCTTCTAGCAAGGTAGCCAGGAAGAGTACAATAGTTGGGGAGGCCTACAACTCCGCCTGGCCAGGGGAGATCCTATCTGCTCACAGACTGACCAGGCCCCGATCGCTAGCCAATACTCCCGGGAGGGTCTACCTTTGCCACCAGTAAAGACCCTGAACTACACCGCACCGTCTCTGAGTGGTTCCTAGTGCCTGCGTGCAATTCTGCTATCCCCATCATCCACGTCCGCTGCCCTGAGGCCATACCCCTCCCGTTGGGGGTTATACTATCCACGCTGCACACCCGTACCACCGGCCTCAGCGGTCTGCCCTGCAGCGGCGGCTTCATAGCCGCAATCAACGGGTGGCGTAGTCGAACAATATAACATCTTATTCTAAGTTTTGCCACTTGGTTTGACACCCTGGGCACGGACCGGGTCACCGCCACGAGGACTACTACCCCTATCAGATCCGGCTCCGGGTATTCCCCCTGCACAGCAGCAGCAGCACAGGCCCAGGGGGCGCGTCAAATTTGGCGTAGTCGGCAGGATCTCGTGCCCGCAACCACCGGGTACTGCGTGCCTGAAAAAGAGACTTTTATACTTACCTGTGGTGAAGTTTCCCGCCATCCGACGCCATCTTCTGCCTTCTTCCCGCCATCCGTGGAGTTTTCCCGCCATTGGACGCCATCTTGAGGACGCCGCGCGGGAAGAAGAGGGGCGTGGACTCCGAAAGCGCGCGAGAACTGAAGCTCCGCCTCACGTCCGGACGTTGCGTAAGGTCCTGGAAGGAGCCCAGCAGACGCCGACGTCACAGGAGCGCGACGGAAGGTCCTCGACCCTGACGATCCACTGCGGAGCCGCGGCCTACGGAAGAGGATCATCGCAAGGTAGGCCACGGTCCACTAGGGGGGAGGAGGATGTCGGATACAGAGGAGAGCTTCACTGCCACAGCCACCGCCAGCGCCACCGCTGCTGCGGTCATGCCTTTCACTATGCCCTATATTCCGGGGGCAGCCTGGCTACCCCAGTACTCAGGGGAGTCACATACCCTAAATGACTTCAGAGAAAGGCTGGATAGCCTCTTCCAGGTGTACCCCCTCACAGAGGAGCAAAAAGTGAGCATCCTGGTGGCTCAATTAACAGGGGCAGCCCAAAGGGAGGTAAAGTCCTGGCCACTCGGGAGGAGGAGGACTGTCGCAGAGATACTAGCCCGGCTGAAGGACACCTTTGATACCCGTACCTCAGCCGAGATCAAGCTTAGATTCTACGGGTGCAAGCAGCGAGCACATGAGAATATAAGGGACTATGCACTAAACCTACAAGAGGCCCTGAGAGCCATTAAGCAGGCCGACCCTGACGGCGTGGGAAACGAAGACAAGCTGTTGACTGAACAATTTATAGAGGGTCTACATTGCAATGCCCACCGAACCCAGTTGCGGGCAATGGCCTTACAGGACCCTCATCTGGACTTTGCACAGTTCAAGGACAGAGCCATCCGGGTGCTCCGAGAACCGGCACCAGGTGGCGCTGTGACCCACAGACGCCCTACTACCACTTACCACCAGGAGACGGCGCCCTTGTCGGCAGGGCCTGTGGAAGCTGATGCGCAGGCTTTAAACAATGACCCGGCTACAGACCTGCACCATCAGGTCCAAGAGCTAACTAAAAGCGTTGCTGCGCTAACCCGAACTGTGCAGTCTTTACAGGTTTCTACTCCAGGGAAGATCCAGCTGGCATCCGGACCGGAGGACATCCCGTGGCGCCGACCAAGGAGGACCCCACCGGCCAGAGGAAAACCCAGCGACCGATACAACGAGGACGGACAACCCATCTGCCGCCGCTGCAATCAACCCGGACATATGGCAAGGTACTGTCCTTTAAACTGGCACAACCTGGGGTAGAGGGCCAACCTCTAGGAATAAGATCATCAGGCCCATCGAACTGGCGTGACAAATACGTGGGAGGACGTCCAGTCTTGCCTGTGGTACTGGATGGCATTCCTATGAGTGCCCTACTGGACACCGGGTCACAGGTCACCACCATCCCTTACGTGCTCTTCAAGCAGTACTGGAATGACTCGGATATAACCCGCTACCCTGACGACGACTTGAGTATCATCGCCAGCAATGGTCAGCCCGTGCCACAGATCGGATTTAAAGAGGTGACCATTAAAATCGGTAAAGTCGAACTGGCAGCTCAGGGACTGATCATTGTGGACATTGACAAGCGCGAGAGTCACCCAAAGATAACTCTAGGAACTAATGTGATTGAAAATTGTCTTGCAGAGGTGATTCTCATTTTACAGCAGGTTGCCAAGAACGCCAGTTCCGGCCAGCAGCGAGTGCTCCAAAAAGAGATCCGGGCACTGATGCGACGGCAACAGGTGGAACTCTCCTGTGGTGAGATTGGTAGCGTGAGAATGTGTGACCCTTTCCCTATTGCCATGCCCCCGAAAAGTGAAATGATGATTTGGTGCCGGGCAGCTATTGGTCTGAGAGGTAGAGATTACCAGGCAATGGTGGAACCAGTCTACTCAGACAGTAGGCCCACCATTTTGACAGCACGGGGGGTGGTCGATGTACGCCATGGGAGGGTGCCCGTTCGCATCATAAATATCGGGGAGAGAGAAGTACACCTGCCCCGGTATGCCACGCTAGCCAAATTGTTCACCATAAACCAGAATTCTGTACAGGCCGTGGAACCCTTGCCTCCATCTCAACCAGAGGAAGGTAACGGCTCTAAGCAACAAATGGAGGACTGGTGTCAGCAACTACATTTGGGTACTGACTCCACTCCCTCACACCAGAAACAGGGAGTCTATCGGGTGGTTCAAGAGTACGAGAGAGTGTTTAGTAAACACCCGTTAGACTTCGGGCGAGTAAAGGGGGTAGAACACCACATCCCCACGGGAGACCATCCTCCCATAAAGGAGAGATACCGACCCGTACCCCCTGCACACTACCAACACGCCAAGGGGATGCTTAGAGACATGAAGGAGGCTGGGGTAATCAGGGATAGCTGTAGCCCCTGGGCAGCTCCACTAGTCTTGGTTAAAAAAAAAGACAACACCATGAGAATGTGTGTAGACTACCGGAAAATCAACCGTATCACACACAAAGATGCGTACCCCTTACCAAGGATAGAGGAGTCTTTGGCTGCTTTAAAATCTGCTAACTTCTTCTCCACTTTGGATCTCACTAGCGGGTACTGGCAGGTTCCTGTAGCAGAGGCGGACCGGGAGAAGACCGCATTCACCACCCCGATGGGACTTAGCGAGTTTACCTGCATGCCGTTCGGACTCTGCAACGCACCAGGAACCTTCCAACGATTGATGGAATGCTGTCTGGGACACCGGAACTTTGAGACGGTCCTGCTGTACCTGGACGATGTTATAGTTTATTCCAAAACCTACGAGGACCACCTGAAACACCTGGCGGAAGTGTTTGAAGCCCTGGCAAACTACGGTCTGAAGGTGAAACCGTCGAAGTGTCACCTGCTAAAACCAAAAGTGCAGTACCTGGGACACGTGGTGAGTGCTGACGGAGTGGCTCCCGACCCTGATAAGATCACCGCGATTAAGGAATGGCCAAGACCCTCCAGCGTAAAGGAAGTGCGGCAGTTCCTCGGGTTGGTAGGCTACTACCGAAGGTTCATTCCCGGTTTCACCAAAAAGGCAGCTCCTATGCAGGACCTCCTGATAGGCCAGTCCAGGAAGGCCAAGAACCAGAAGCCGCCCTTCAGATGGGAGAAGCTGGAGGAAGAGTCCTTCCGCCAGCTGAAGATGGCCCTCACGGGGGATGAAATCCTGGCGTACCCTGATTACAGCCAGACCTTTATCCTCTACACCGACGCAAGTAACATCGGGCTAGGAGCCGTACTGTCCCAGATCCAGCAGGGGAGAGTACGGGTAATTGCTTACGCCAGCCGAAAACTGCGACCCACCGAAAGAAACCCTGAGAATTACAGCTCATTCAAGCTAGAGTTCCTGGCAGTGGTGTGGGCAGTCACCGAACGCTTTAGGCACTACCTCGCCTCTTCCCGGTTCACCGTGTACACGGATAACAACCCGTTGACACATCTGGACACTGCAAGACTCGGTGCCCTGGAGCAGAGATGGATGGCCCGCCTGTCCAACTATGAGTTCACAATCAAATACCGGGCAGGACGCTCCAATACCAACGCGGATGCCTTGTCCAGAATGCCGAACCTACCGGACGTAGGGGAAGATCCAGAAGAACTGGAAGAAGTTGAACTCCCCGCGTTCCACCGTCATGGGACTACCCAGTATTCCCACCGTGTAAGAGGTAAGCAATCCGCTACTTTCAACCCCTTACCTCATTACAACTGGGCGGAAACGCAAGACAGTGACCCCGCCGTCCGACTGGTGAAGGAGATGCTGACTCAGCCAGATGCTCGCCTTGACCCAGACGCTCCGGAGGAAACCAAGCAACTGTGGGCTGAGAAGAGTCGACTGTTCCTTTACAAGGGGAAGTTGTGCCGTAGAATGGTTAACTCCCGGACGCATGAACTGATCTGGCAAGTAGTGGTGCCAAGAAGAGACGCGGCTATGGTACTGGAGGCATACCACGACGGAGCTGGGCACTTCGGATGGAAGAAGCTGGAGTTCCTGCTGCACGGGCGGTTCCACTGGGTAGGCATGAGAGGAACCATCGAGAGGTGGTGCAGAGACTGTGGCCCATGCAACCTAAGAAGGAAGGACCGTGCCAGTCAGAAGACTCCCCTGCAGTCCATCGTCACCAGGCAGCCGTTGGAACTGGTAGCCTTGGATCATGTAAAACTGACCCCCAGCAGAAGTGGCTACGTCTGTGCGTTAACCATCGTGGATCACTACTCCCGGTTCTTGGTTGTAGTCCCCGTCAAGGACTTAACGGCTCAAACAGCAGCTAGAGCCTTTCAGCAGCACTTCTGCCGTCCACACGGATACCCAGAGCAGGTGCTGACGGACCAGGGACCTGCCTTTGAAGCGGAAGTCTTCCAGGAGTTCTGCACTCTGTATGGCTGCCGGAAGATAAGAACAACACCCTATCATCCGCAAACCAATGGACTCTGCGAGAAGATGAACCAGGTGGTGATAGACCTTCTGAAAACGTTGCCCCTGGAAGAACGCAGTCTGTGACCTGAGAAACTGCCTGATCTGGTGGACCTATACAACCACATCCCTGTAGGTTCTACCAACTGTACCCCGGCTTACCTAATGAGAGCAAGACCTGGTAAGCTGCCTGTTGATCTGGATATGGGAGTCCTGACACCCGAGGACACTTCACCAGAAGCAGACTGGGACACAGAGAGGCAGCAGCAGTACCGGAAAGTACAGGAGAGCGTTGAGCGAAGTCTCTGTCAAGCAAGAGAAAGACAGGAGAAGACTTACAACCAGTATGCTCCCGCTGTTCCCCTGGTACCTGGAGAGCAGGTCTTGAAAAGGAAGAGACGGCTCCACAAGTTGGACGACCAGTGGGAGAAGGACCCGTACACCGTACTGCCATCAAGCCATGAAAACCCAAAAATCTGCACAATCAGTAAGGATGGAGGAGAAACCACAGCCATTGTCTCCCAAGATCACCTGAAGAAGTGTCCCGAGCAGCTACGGAACCCTGAAGAAGATCAAGAAAACCCTCGACCCGCAGAGGAAAGGGGAGAGATGGTCAGTACTGTACTCGGAGACTTCCCTCGGTCTTGGACACAAGTGAATGGCGCTGTTGTGGTACCCGTCCTCACCTTCCTCCAGCCAACATCCCAAGTGCCTACGGAAAAACAGGTAGAGCTGGAAGAGCAGCCGGTCCAGGAGGCAGAAGACCCCACACAAGCAGACCAGGAGAATCGACCCTCTGCTTATAGTGAGCCTGCCGTGCCCCTAGTGAGCCAAAGAACCCGTAGACAGCTGCCCAGCTTACCTTTGACAGCTCCTACACCCTGTAGCTTAGGACCGGTCAGTAAGCTCCGTAGGTCTACTAGGGCCACTAGAGGCCAGTTGCCAGTACGTTGGAGGATCTAAAGTGTTCAGACTGTTTTATTGGTATTTACCTGTTTACTGTTGCTTGTAAATAATTATGTTTTCCAGTTATTTTATAGGTGTCTTTTGTGGATTAACCGGAATTCTTTGTATATATGTTTGGAGCGTAACCCAGGAATGGACTAAGACTGCTAAAGACTCGGGGTAGGACAGACCCCCACCTGGTTACGGCTCCCTGTTCTTTGGTGAAATGGACACCCTTATTGCTTCAAAAACTGCACCCGGTTGCGGACACGCTGTGACCGCCCTAACGTGTTTTCCCTTATTGTATTGTTCCTGTTTATATCCTGTTATGTTCTCAAAAATATGTTTAGTCCCGGAGTACTAAATTTTACTAGGGGGGAATGTGGCACCCCAGGGGTCTGGTTACCACAGTAATAGCAATATTACGTCTGAGAGCAGGTGGGAGGTCTCCTGGTCAGGTGCCCTAAGCATGCAACACTTCCTGCCCAGTCCTGGGAGGGGAAGAACTTCCCCTATATAAACTGGCGCTGAGGCGGGGTTAGGAGAGAAGAAGAGGAGTCCCAGACAGAGACACAGTCTGGTCTGGAGTGGAGCAGATACAGGGAGAGCAAGATCAGGAGCTCTGTGGGAGCAGTGATAAAAGGGGTCAGAGACTGGAAGCTGTAGAGCTCGTCCTGACTGAAGAGATCTCACCGGACACGGAGTCCGAGGCTGTGGGGACTGATCCATACCCAGCAGCAGAAACCGACCGGCAGGGGATTTCAGGTCCTCTGGCCAAGAAACCCGAAGGCACGGTCACACGCAAGGGACCAGCACCGCCGGCGTGGAGCGGAGGCTACCAGAAGGCCCCGAGTCACCGGCCATACGGGTGAGCACCACACGGTACACTCAGGGACGTGGGCTACTTCTACCCGCTTCTAGCAAGGTAGCCAGGAAGAGTACAATAGTTGGGGAGGCCTACAACTCCGCCTGGCCAGGGGAGATCCTATCTGCTCACAGACTGACCAGGCCCCGATCGCTAGCCAGTACTCCCGGGAGGGTCTACCTTTGCCACCAGTAAAGACCCTGAACTACACCGCACTGTCTCTGAGTGGTTCCTAGTGCCTGCGTGCAATTCTGCTATCCCCATCATCCACGTCCGCTGCCCTGAGGCCATACCCCTCCTGTTGGGGGTTATACTATCCACGCTGCACACCCGTACCACCGGCCTCAGCGGTCTGCCCTGCAGCGGCGGCTTCATAGCCGCAATCAACGGGTGGCGTAGTCGAACAATGTAACATCTTATTCTAAGTTCTGCCACTTGGTTTGACACCCTGGGCACGGACCGGGTCACCGCCACGAGGACTACTACCCCTATCAGATCCGGCTCCGGATATTCCCCCTGCACAGCAGCAGCAGCACAGGCCCAGGGGGCGCGTCACATACATAGACTGGACTTGGGATGAAACATAGAATACCCCTTTAATTGTGAATGTGTGTGTGAAGATCTGAGGTCATGGGTTGTAATAATCACCTAGGCAGGTTAACAATGCAACTGTTTTTAATTCCTGACATCCATGGTCTTAAAGCAATTCCAAGTACATGGTCACAATGCAATGTTCCCAGTTCACAAGATCCAATCCCGACGATAGATATCACGACCGTAGCACGTATATAAAACTCCAGCTGGCAACAACAGTTCTTAAGGTAGTTCCTCACATCCAGACAATAGATATCACGACCGTAGCATATGTATCAGGCTCCAGTCGGCAACAACATATAGTACAGTCCCAACCAGGGTTCTCCAAATGTCTTTGTGGGTTCAGATATGGGCAGAAGAGCAGACCTGTATTCCACTTGATGGAGCCATGGCTCCTTGGGTTCATGTCCTGAAGAGAGCGTCACGCAAGGTAAGGAAAAGACTAAGTGCAATATGAAGGGAAGAGGGGGAGGTAGCCCAAACACTAGGGAAAGGTTTGTACCTGTCTCCCATTATCTTCAAATTACTCCGAACCCGTCGCCACACAGAGGAGAGCGACAAAGCAAAATGTTCCTCCTCAGGAACTCCCGAAGCCCCTCCACCACAAAAAGTACCAAACTGTGGTTGGAAACCATATGCACCAAAGAACGGTGACCTGCCGGTAGATTCTTGGCGATGATTATTAATAGCAAATTCTGCCAACGGTAAGTAAGATCCCCAATCCTCCTGGTTTTTGGAGATAAAACACCTGAGTTCAGTCTCTAAATTCTGATTAATTCGTTCGGTCTGCCTATTCGACTGAGGATGGAAAGCAGAGGAAAAGGGACAGCTGCACCCCCAGTCGAGAAGAGAAAGCTTTCCAGAACTTAGAACTCAATTGGGTCCCCCGATCTGACACCACATCAGAGGGAACCCCGTGAAGCTTCACAATCTCATTTATAAATACCTGAGCAAGAGTCTTGGCATTCGGAAGTACCGGTAATGCGACAAAGTGAACCATTTTACTGAACCTATCTACAACCTACAGTCTTGCCTGCAGATACCGGTAGGTCAGTAATAAAATCCATGGACAAGTGTGTCCATGGCCTGCTAGGAATAGGTAGTGGAAGAAGAGTACCAGACGGACGGGTATGTGATACTTTAGAATGCGCGCAAATACTACAAGCAGACACATGTTCAACCACATCCCGATGCAACCCCGGCCACCAAAAACGACGAGAAAGGAGGTTCGCAGTTGCCTTACCACCTGGTTGACCAGCAAGCACAGAGTTGTGATGTTCCCTAATTACTTTGCGGTGCAGATTAGATGATACAAATAACCTCCTCTAAGGGCAGGAGGCAGGGGGGTCCCCCTGAGCCTCCAACACCTCACCCTCCAGTTCAGGGTACAATGTCGAAATGACTACCCCCTTCTGAAAAATCGGGGCAGGGTTCTCATGGTCATCACCACCAGGGAAGCTCAGCCAGGGAAGCTCAGCATCAGCCTTGACATTTTTGACCCCTGGGTGGAAAGTGACAACACAATTGAACTTAGTAAAAAAAAGGGACCATCTAGCTTGCCTAGGGTTGAGACGTTTAGCCGATTGAAGATATGACAGGTTCTTATGGTCTGTGATAACCGCAATAGGTTGGACAGCCCCCTCCAACCAATGTCGCCATTCTTCGAATGCCAATTTAATCGCCAAAAGCTCCCTATTAACCACGTCATAATTTCTCTCAGCCAAAGATAATTTCTTGGAAAAGAAAGCGCATGGACGCCATTTACCAGGGAACGGACCCTGAGACAACACAGCCCAAACCCCCACCTCCGACATATCAACTTCCACAATAAAAGATTGAGAAACATCGGGTTGACTGAGTATAGGTGCAGTGGCAAAACAACTCTAGGGAGGAAAAAGCCTGCAGGGCGGCATCCGACCATTTAGAAAAATCAGACCCCTTCCTTCCATGTCATGAGGGGTTTCACGATTACCGAATAATTTTGGATAAATTTCCGGTAAAAATTAGTAAAGCCCAGAAAATGCTGTAAAGCCTTCAGGTTCTCAGGACAACCCCAATCAAGGACAGCACGGATCTTCTCTGGATCCATCCGAAAACCCGCAGATGACAACAGGTACCCCAAAAACAGCACCTCCTGGACGGTGAAAACACATTTTTCTAGTTTGGCATATAGTTTGTTATCCCTTAATATCTGAAGCACCTGTTTAACATGCTGCCGATGTGTCTCAAAATCAGGTAAGTAAACCATCCAGATAGACCACCACAAACCTGCCCACCAAATGATGGAAAATATCATTTATGAAATGCTGGAACACCGCAGGTGCATTCGTCAGATCGAAAGGCCATAACCAGACTCTCGAAATGCCCCTCAGGGATATTGGACGCTGTTTTCCATTCATCCCCTTCTCTGATTCTAACCAGTTTGTAGGCTCCCCTTAAATCCAACTTGGAGAACACCTTAGCCCCCACAACCTGGCTGAACAAATCTGGAATCAGAGGAAGAGGGTATGGATCTTGGATGGTAATTTGATTCAATTCCCGGAAATCTAAACAGGGACATAGACTGCCATCTTTCTTCTTCACGAAGAAGAACCCTGCCGCCACGGGGTCTGAAGGTCTGATATGTCTCTTCTCCAGACTTTCCGCAATGAAATCCTTCATGGCTTGTCTCTCAGAGCCAGAAAGATTATACATATTATAAAGATTATACAGTCTGGACTTTGGTAGTTTAGCTCCAGGGGTCAGGTTAATAGGACAGTTACATGCATGATGGGGAGGCAAATCCTGACACCCCCTCTCAGAAAAAACGTCCTCAAAACCAGACAAAAATGTAGGTAAGGTCTCTGTAGAGACTGTAGAAAGGGAAATGTTTAAACAGTTCTCATGGCAGTAATCTCCCTATTCAATGATCTCTCTGGATTGCCAATCCACTATCGGATTATGTTTCACCAATTCACCAACCAGTGTAGACCCAGTACAATTGGAGTGGGAAGATAGCAAGGAATTATCTGACAATGAACAGACCCCACCCTCAGTCTTACATTATGTACAATCTTTCTATGAAAGTGGCGCTGAGTCGATGGCAAAAGCAAGTAAGCCCATGAGTTCATACAAACTCAGCATTAACCATACTAACTCCAGCTCCACTGTCTACAAACACAGAAATTTTCTTAGTCCTGCTCTCTAGCACCACCTCTGCTGTCAGGTCAAACCGAGAACTGCAGGTTGATGACAAACACACACCTTGATTATCCAACTCCAGACTACCAAGGGTTAATCGAGTTTTATTTTGCTTAGGAATAGAGGGACAGGCACCAATAAAATGTCCCTTTTTTCCACAAAAAAAACACACGCCCTTTTTTTTTCGGATCCCAGGGGAAACATAGGATGCAGAGGCACCCCCTAACTGCATGGGTTCTTCCACCTGCTCCAGTACTGGTTCACCCCAGACTGCTTGCCTAGAAAAGGGACATTACCCCAAAATGAGGGCTCCGGAGAAGGTGGTCTCACCCACCTATCCTGAAGGCGTCTATCAACATGTATAGCCAAAGACATGGCAGCCTTCAAGGACTCTGGGGTTTCATACACTGCCAAGGCATCTTTCAACCTTTCAGTAAGGCTCTGACAAAATTGGCTTCTAAGAGCCATGTCATTCCATTTGGTATCAGTTGCCCATCTGCGGAATTCGGAGCTATACGTCTCCACTGACCAATTCCCCTGCTGAAGGCGATGCAGCGTGGACTCCGCCAAGGAGATTCGATCAGGATCATCATAGATGAGGGCTATAGCCCTGAAAAACCCCTCCACAGACTGGAGGCAAACAGAACCCTGCGGCAAAGAGAAAGCCCAGGATTGAGGATCTCCTTGCAACAGTGAGATCACAATCCCCACTCGCTGCTTCTCATCTCCAGAAGAGTAAGGACGAAGTTTAAAATACAATTTACAAGCTTCTTTGAACACAAAAAAACTTGTCCCTACCTCCTGAAAACCTGTCCGGGAGGGCAACCTTGGGCTCAAACTAGACCAGCCTACCCACAGATATAGCTGACATTCCAGTGTCAAACACACCCTGGAGGTGACCACCCGCAATTTCAATATATAAATAAGATTTTTGAGGTCCTGCTTGGTAAATCAAAGGTGCACGTCCTGGTCTAGAAGTCTCCATATTTATTTCTATGGATCCATGTGGTTTCATAACCCAAGTTGGAAACTTTAGATATGACCGTGGTCCTAGGAATCCAAAGGATCCAGTTGTACTAGTCTGAAGTTCTGAGTGACACAAATCCCATTGTCCATGAAACTCTACTTGAGGAAAAGAACCAGAAAGTAAATCCATTTGATCAAACTTAGCTTCCATGATACAGCCATGAAATGTAGGAATATTTTCCAAAAGATCTGGAGTATTATTTCCACCAATTCCACCAAGCAAAATACTGTGGTATGTGAAAAGCTTCTGTTTGGTCCATGAGAGAGCCAAAATATTAGTGAAGTTGTCCAGTGTTAAAGTCATCTGAGACTCCGCAACCTGTAAATCTATTCTGTGGGTCTCACTATTTTTTAGAACAATCCATTTTGGCAAGGTCAGAATGGTTTCTTCTGTGCCTCTTTTCAAACGAGTCTGAAAAATAATAAAAAAATAAAACATTTCAGCTAATTGTATGTCACTTTTTATTGATTAACAAATACTTTTCTGTGAATAATGTAGCATGGAGTTTCAAAAGAATTACTCCTCTGTATACTATAAGAATATATGCACACATAGATTTTAGGGTTCCCATCTTTTCCCTATACTTTCGACTGTAAACAGCAGGCAGCTTGTAAAATGACATGCTACTTTCTCTTATCTCCTTCACGGTTTGTGAAACCTGAAGCAGTTAAAAGAAAAGACTGAGCATGTGTACAGCAATATTGTTTTTAAATTTCTGCGCATTAAGTTAATTTTTGCATTGCTTTTTCAGGCAGATTCCACGTGGAATCCGACTGATAATGACGAGGTGTGAACATACCCTTAAAGCTCCACAAAAGTGGTGCGTTTCCTGAAGTGGTTTCCACTGGAAAACAAGTTGTTTTTTACTGCCTCAAAAAAAAAATAATTATGTGTGCACATTCTCTAATTTGGGCCTTTTGGGTACACGAGTGCAGGCAAAAGTGGCCCAGAAGAAACTATCAAATCGTCTTTAGTTAAGGTTTCAAAGCTGCATTGGAAGAATTAAATCTGATGGCTGCTATGAGCAGCAGCTCCACTTTTTCTGAACTAGTTTTTATACTCATGAATCGAAGTATTTAATAAAAAAAGTTTTGGGAAGAGCCACCAATTACATTTTTGTTTTAAAAGGAAAATCAAAATTCTATTACTTAATTATACTGTGTAGTGAATGATTTTAATGCACTGATACAATGTTAAAAAAATCGAGGGACTCACCGGGTAAACTCATGTGACCACATATTTCAGTGGGTTATAAATTTACATGGCATTGGACTAGATGTGAATGATATGTATAAAACAATATGTCAATGCCAGGGTTCGAAGCGAGTTTTTGGAACCCATGAAAAATACCACTGTTCATTTTCCCTTTGCCAGTTATGTACATGTAGATTTCACATATTTTCCATGGACCTAGAGTGATATTATGTCTGCTATACTTTTGTTGGCCTGAAGTGGTTAAGTGGTTCCTGTGGTGCTTGTAGAGTGATGAAGTAAGGAATATTATTGTCACTTGCTCATAATGGCCATGGGATGTTACAGGTTAACAATATATACAATTCCAGGCTGGATTCATGTCATTCCATTTGGTATCAGTTGCCCATCTGCGGAATTCGGAGCTATACGTCTCCACTGACCAATTCCCCTGCTGAAGGCGATGCAGCGTGGACTCAGCCAAGGAGATTCGATCAGGATCATCATAGATGAGGGCTATAGCCCTGAAAAACCCCTCCACAGACTGGAGGCAAACAGAACCCTGCGGCAAAGAGAAAGCCCAGGATTGTGGATCTCCTTGCAACAGTGAGATCACAATCCCCACTCGCTGCTTCTCATCTCCAGAAGAGTAAGGACGAAGTTTAAAATACAATTTGCAAGCTTCTTTGAACACGAAAAAACTTGTCCCTACCTCCTGAAAACCTGTCCAGGAGGGCAACCTTGGGCTCAAACTAGACCAGCCTACCCACAGATACCCCAACATTAGGGACCTGCAGCTGCTGTTTCTGCTGCTGAACCTCAGAGCGGAGGTCAGTCACCTCCAGAGACAGCTTGTGCAGCTGCCTGCCAGCATTGCAACGGGATCCATGAACCAAAGGAGAGAGAAATAAAAACCACACCCCAAAAAAATACCACACACACAAATAAAACTACGTGTCAGGTTTT
Organism: Phyllobates terribilis; assembly: GCF_046119375.1. Taxonomy (NCBI): domain Eukaryota; kingdom Metazoa; phylum Chordata; class Amphibia; order Anura; family Dendrobatidae; genus Phyllobates; species Phyllobates terribilis. The sequence goes on from NW_027362771.1 coordinate 340,798,919, forward strand.
TTTTTTCTTATTTATGCACGGCCAGTGATAATGTCACGCAAGGTGAGGGAAAGACCTAAGTGCAACACGAAGGGAAGAGGGGGAGGAAGCCCAAACACTAGGGGAGTGGAGACCCCTAGGCAGATCTAATATCATCCTGCCTACCCTATCGTCCCTATATAGGTTCCACTACTATCGCCAAGCAGGAACCTATGCCCTGAATGTCCCTAGAGCTTGGCCCTAGATAGGGAGGGGACAGGGTGAGCATTAGTCATGCCCCACTAAAAACTAAAGACAACAAGGTAGACAAACAAAGGGGATACACTTAGCTTGAGCAGACACCAGAGAGATAATGCCAACTGTCCTCAAAGGGCACCAGAGAAGAAATTAGCCGACTGCTAGTGCTCCAAGCCTGCACAGAGGTACATAGAACTAACACCGGTGACTCTCTGGAGAAACTGAGACTATTTAACTACCCAGAAAGGGTGTGTCAAACAGCAGCAGAAGGTGGAGTTCTCTGCTGGGTCCTAAAGGAAGAAGGCTATAACTATACTACAGAGATGAGGGAATCAAGAAGGTGTCTGCAATGCCAAGAGCAGTGACCTTCTACAGCTGGCTCCAGAGCGACTGTCTGTCACATCTGACACACCCATGACAGAGAGGGAGCCAGAGACTTTATATCCACAGCTCCCATTCGGGACATTCCTCCACAGGATTGGGAAAGATGGGGGAAGGTAGTCCTTCACTGTTCAACTAACCTGCATGTTCGTCCTAAATTGTTTAGATCAGTAAACTGCAGAGGGCTGATGCAATACGTAGTCAGCAGGCATTAACAAATTAACATACAACAAGAGTCAACATACAGTCTCAATGGCTCAATTGAGGTGCCTGAGACACTAACGAGATTAATGCAATGATTGCTTTTGTATTTACCTTTACCAATCTCCTGTCTGGCCTTATGTATATACAAGATCAAGCAGTCTTCCTCTGCTTACTGTCACTGAATGGAAACATTGATTCCAGAGGCTGAACACTTTCCAGGTAAAATTAGTGCACTTAAGCTGACGAGCATGCAAATTTCTAATAAAACACAACAATAAGTTTGACGTAACCAGTGCTCCGTGCTGGAAAAAGTCTGTATCCCTTAGAGCCGTGGATTCCCTTGTACGTGCATTGGTCCAATAGTCTTTAGTACAAGGACAGCTCCTCACACTGTGCAACACTTCTAGACACAGCGCTGGAATAATGCAAACTATGCCTGTCATTCTAGATGGACTAATGTGATCAGTAGCACACTATGAAATGTTTATGTATGCAGTAAAATCTTTGTCATAACATCTGTCTTGTCTTAAAGGACATTCTCAGTTCACTCACAGTCTTCTTATTATATTACACATAGTAGATGAAAGCACTGTGAAAGTACAGGATATTGGCGAACACCATCTGCAGAACACCATGTTATTCTACAATATCAAGACAACTCTTGGATAGAGCACGTTTTAGATTCCATTATACAAAGGCAAAGATTACTTCTAAATTGAATGCTATAATAATAATTACATGGAACGCTAATAAATCAGGATTTAAATAGATTTATTACGCCTGTCAATGATAGGGAGTACACTTTTTACTCTAGTTTTCCATAAGCCTTGCACAATTATTTAGTATATTAAAATTTCTTCAATGCTTTATCCCAAAATGTAAATTTTAAAACACACCTGGCGGTAATGGGAACCAAAGGTATTTTAATGGCATAGTATTCCTCTTTTTGATGCACCATGAGTCAGGGGACCTGATGCCAGAAAAGCGTTGGTGGTATGGATTTTTTTTTATAAATTTGCTGTACCTATTTTAAACAATTTGAAATAACGCAGTGGCGAAATTTTAATATATATTGATTGAGTCGGATTATTCTTTCTTTGGATTTGCAAGGCACGCCAGGACAGGTGGCGAGATTTCAACCACGATTACTTATCTTTGGTGAGCTGGCTATTTTTAGTTTTACAAACCATCACATTGTGCTTTGGCAGGTACAGTTAATTCATTTAGCTTTGAAATTATAAAGTTATTGTATCTCTGTATCATAAGCATTCAATGCATATTTAAGTAGCAATTTTTACAACTAGTTTTCAAGATGTCTGATTGCAGTCTATGAGTTGCTTATATTCGATGGTTAAAAATCTGTCTCTGGTCATGGGATTAGCACAAATGCATAAATATTCATTATACAATAAGTAACCAATATATATGTTTTATTTATTGGTGACATTTCTGTAAGGATTCAGTTATGCATTTACTGGTCTATTTTGTGATACTGGCAGTATACTGTAACTACAGTGGTAGGTAAGTGTAGCACCAGGATTTACATTTTTCCTTTTTTTAGACTCTGTTGTACTCTACTCTGCACATTAACATTTCACATGTATTCATTTTGGAAGGTGTTTCAGGACCATGAGCTTTACTTTTAAACCAGTGATCACTAAGCATGTTTATCCGTTACTCTTACAGGACAAGAGAATTCAGAAGAACCTGACCCCCAGGGAGTTTCAGACATCAGTCTGCATATGACATTTGTGTCATTTCAGAATTCGGGTCTGCTATTCCTCGCTTCTGGAGAATCCCAATACCTACTAGTAGAGCTGGTCAATGGGACAATCAGGGTGAGTCTGTGTACTGTGCGGAGACCTGTTCAGCTTCATTCACAAAACAGGTTTCTGTTCAATTAAATCTGTAGGGAATCATATTTGATACTAAGACTTTACTCGTGTTGAGTCATTTTAGAGATGATCTGTTGTGGCAAATGCTTGTATTCTGCTTTCCTTCCTGGATAAATTGATACCTGCAGAATTCCATGCCCATCCTCAATAAGATATCTCACTATACAGTCCTACAATTAACAAAAACCTAAAGAAATGAATTGGAATATAAGTTGGTATGCACGCAACGTGTAGGCGCATGTTCACACTGGCCACTAAACAGACAAAACCTAAGATAAAAACAAAATGAGCAAATACCCTGCAGTAAATAAATAAATAACAATAGTGCATGAAAATAACATATGGTACTTAGTTACAATTTTGATCAAAAATGTAAAAGCCATCCCACCATGTCAAGGTGACACTCCTACGTTTGTCAACATTTACTTTTTTTGTATTTTATTTTACATTTTTTACCTAGTTTTTTATATTTTGTTTTACATATCATATACTTACAAGTGCTTCTCACTAAATTAGAATATCATCAAAAAGTTAATTTATTTCAGTTCTTCAATACAAAAAGTGAAACTCATATATTATATAGAGTCATTACAAACAGAGTGATGTATTTCAAGTGTTTATGTCTGTTAATGCTGATGATTATGGTTTACAGCCAATGAAAACACAAAAGTCATTATCTCAGTAAATTAGAATAATTAACAAAAAATACCTGCAAAGGCTTCCTAAGCGTTTAAAAAGGTCCCTTAGTCTGTTTCAGTAGGCTCCATAATCATGGGGAAGACTGCTGACTTGACAGATGTCCAGAAGGCAGTCATTGACACACTCCACAAAGAGGGTAAGTCACAAAAGGTCATTGCTAAAGAATCTGGCTGTTCACAGAGTGCTGTATCCAGGCATATTAATGGAAAGTTGAGTGGAAGGAAAAAGTATGGCAGAAAAAGGTGCACAAGCAACCGGGATAACTGCAGCCTTGAAAAGATTGTTAAGAAAGGCCATTCAAAAATTTGGGGGGGATTCACAAGGAGTGGATTGCTGCTGGAGTCATTGCTTCAAGAGGCACCACACACAGACGTATCCAGGACATGAGCTACAAGTGTCGCATTCCTTGTGTCAAGCCACTCATGACCAATAGACAACGCCAGAAGCGTCTTACCTGGGCCAAGGAGAAAAAGACCTGGACTGTTGCTCAGTGGTCCAAGGTGTTGTTTTCAGATGAAAATAAATTTTTCATTTAATTTGGAAATCAAGATCCCAGAGTCTGGAGGAAGCGTGGAGAGGCCACAATCCAAGATGCTCGAGGTCTAGTGTGAAGTTTCCACAATCAGTGATGGTTTGGGGAGCCATGTCATCTGCTGGTGTAGGTCCACTGTGTTTTATCAAGACCAAAGTCAGCGCAGCCGTCTACCAGGAAATTTTAGAGCACTTCATGCTTCCCTCTGCCGACAATCTTTTTGGAGATGGAAATGTCATTCTCCAGCAGGACCTGGCACCTGTCCACACTGCCGAAAGTACCAATACCTGGTTTAAAAACAACAGTATCACTGTGCTTGATTGGCCAGCAAACTCGCCTGACCTTAACCCCATAGAGAATCTATGGGGTATTGTCAGGAGGAAGATGAGAGACACCAGACCCAACAATGCAGACGAGCTGAAGGCTGCTATCAAAGCAACCTGGGCTTCCATAACACCTCAGCAGTGCCACAGGCTGATCGCCTCCATGCCACGCCGAATTGATGCAGTAATTGATGCAAAAGGAGCCCCGACCAAGTATTGAGGGCATTTACTGAACATACATTTCAGTAGGCCAACATTTCAGATTTTAAAAATTATTTTTCAAGCTGGTGTTATAAAGTATTCTAATTTACTGAGATAATGACTTTTGTGTTTTCATTGGCTGTAAACCATAATCATCAACATTAACAGAACTAAACACATGAAATAGATCACTCTGTTTGTAATGACTCGATATAATATGAATTTCACTTTTTGTATTGAAGAACTGAAATAAATTAACTTTTTAATGATATTCTAATTTAGTGAGAAGCACTTATATATGCTTCCCAAGGGGGTCATAAAAGACCTTTGAGGTCATTTACACATTACATATATTTTTCTGTATAGCAGTTTTTCCCTATAAATGAACCAGTCTAGATGGCAGAAGGAAAGAAGTTAAATCCGCGCCATGCATTCACAATGGCACAAGTTTAATATCATTATCCTGACAAAACAGCTACTGAGACAAAATATGAAATACAACAATAAAAGCTAAGCATTACTGCATTGTAATGCCTCAGGGAATAACTTGTATTGGGCATGTCTAAATCCAACATGCCCCATCCTTCTGTTGCTCGACTTCTGCCAGCTTTAGTTACAGAAAACACTGAACTCACTAAATATACCTTTAAGAGCTACTGAAAACAAACAAAAGAACAGATGGTAAATGGCTTCTGTGATATTAACAGGTACAGATGTAGCGGAGCATAATGAGTCATAATATCATGTGTTATATGTGCATTTTACATACTTTTTTGGGTCATCTTACTATATTACCATAATACAGAGCTCTGCTGCATCTGTATATAGAACCATGAAGCTGTTATAAACACATCCCAGAAAAGAACATTTATCTCTGAAGCAACAAAAACACAGGCAACAAAAAAAGGATATTACCAGGGGGGAAATCCTAACAAAACACACTGCTTCTTGTGGGAACCATATGAGGAAAATACACCCATTCACAATGTCTGAAATGCTTCTATTCCTGAAGATGTGCTTGCTCACTGAGATGCACAAACACAAACTTCCGCTATAAATCAGTTTGTTCCTTGAATCTTAATTAAGACCAAATGTAGGATACAGAAATTGTCCTCAGCTGCCCCCATCTGTCCATATACATGTGTACACACATTTCTTCCTATAAGTTTCCTACCAGGGAAGCTAAACACAACAGCGGGTCTCATTCTAATAATATGTGCTCATTAATTAAAATGGTTGTCTACTGAAAACAGTGAGAATTCGGCTTTCATTGTGCCAGAGGGTAAAGAGTATTGCAGCGGGGTTTCCTGATATCCAGAAACCATCTTCTTTAATGTAGAAAAAAATTAGGTAAATAATAAAATTCCACATAGAGAAGTTGTATAAATCTCTATGCAGAGAGCGCCCCCTATAGGAGGGTGCAGGCAAATTGAATTGTATTATTTATCTGCGGTGAGTTAAGGAAAGATGATTTGCAGCTATCAGAATCTCTATATAAAGATCCCTATAAGGAATTCTAGACCAACTTATATACCATTTAACTTTATAGCTTTCTACCCAAGATCACTATTCTACACTCTTAACCATCTAGAAGTTCAGGTATTAGAGGGGTTATCGGGGATTTTATTTAAATTGGGCAAAAAGTAGAGAATATTACCACTTCAGGAAATGGACCACTTTTGTGGAGTTTAAGGCTGTGTGCCCACGTAGCGTTTTTCAAGCGTATATGCTGCGGAATTTCCGCAGCGTAAACGCTTGAAAAACGCATGTATATCCGCACCCCATGGTCCCCAATGGCATTCCGCAATGTCAATGCCCATGCTGCGGATTTTTCCACAGCGTATATGCTGCGGTCAAAAATCCGCAGCATGTTCATTAATTTTGCGGAAGCGCAGCGGAATCAATGTGCGGATGGTACCCAAGTCTGGATGAGAGGAGACTCTCATCCAGACCTGGGTACCAAAGAACCTGTAAAAAAAAGAATAAAATAAAGTTTATACTTATCTTCTGATGTTTTCCCTCCGTCGCGCTGTTGTCTGAAGGACCTGCCACGTCATTGAGTCATGTGACCCACCACATGACTCAATGACGTCACCGCAGGTCCTGCACACAACAGCGTGAGCCGCTCAAGACTCCGGACGGGGCAGAGAATGCATCGGAAGGTGAGTATAAAGTTTATTTTTTATTTTTTACCATTCTGAACAAGTTGTCAAGCACTTTTCCAAGTGATGCTTGGAGAAGTGCTTGATAACCCGCATGCGGAAATGCATGCAAAGACGCCTCACAAACGCTTCTACCTGGCGGGAAAACCGCATGTAATATCCGCATGCGATTTTCCCGCCAGGGAGAAGCGTAAAAAATATGCTTCAGGTCCGCAACGTGGGCACATAGCCTTAAGGGTATGTTCACACCTCGTCATTATCAGTCGGATTCCACGTGGAATCTGCCTGAAAAAGCAATGCAAAAATTAACTTAATGCGCAGAAATTTAAAAACAATATTGATGTACACATGCTCAGTCTTCTCTTTTAACTGCTTCAGGTTTCACAAACCGTGAAGGAGATAAGAGAAAGTAGCATGTCATTTTACAAGCCGCCCGCTGTTTACAGTCGAAAGTATAGGGAAAAGATGGGAACCCTAAAATCTATGTGTGCATATATTCTTATAGTATACAGAGGAGTAATTCTTTTGAAACTCCATGCTACATTATTCACAGAAAAGTATTTGTTAATCAATAAAAAGTGACATACAATTAACTGAAATGTTTTATTTTTTTATTATTTTTCAGACTCGTTTGAAAAGAGGCACAGAAGAAACCATTCTGACCTTGCCAAAATGGATTGTTCTAAAAAATAGTGAGACCCACAGAATAGATTTACAGGTTGCGGAGTCTCAGATGACTTTAACACTGGACAACTTCACTAATATTTTGGATCTCTCATGGACCAAACAGAAGCTTTTCACATACCACAGTATTTTGCTTGGTGGAATTGGTGGAAATAATACTCCAGATCTTTTGGAAAATATTCCTACATTTCATGGCTGTATCATGGAAGCTAAGTTTGATCAAATGGATTTACTTTCTGGTTCTTTTCCTCAAGTAGAGTTTCATGGACAATGGGATTTGTGTCACTCAGAACTTCAGACTAGTACAACTGGATCCTTTGGATTCCTAGGACCACGGTCATATCTAAAGTTTCCAACTTGGGTTATGAAACCACATGGATCCATAGAAATAACTATGGAGACTTCTAGACCAGGACGTGCACCTTTGATTTACCAAGCAGGACCTCAAAAATCTTACTTATATATTGAAATTGCGGGTGGTCACCTCCAGGGTGTATTTGACACTGGAATGTCAGCTATAAAATTTCAAAACATGGTGTACATTAGTGACGGCCAGATCCATACTATTCAAATTTCTGTGGACAGTTCCAATATACAGCTGACTGTGGATAAAACTTCCATTCAAATCTCTCTTAATAGTATACGTCAAAAGTGGAATTTCCATGGTGATCTTTATCTTGGTGGTGTGGATGACGTTACTTTAGCAAAGATGCGGGAAGGTCCTCTTGGTAACATTTTCATAGATGATATGGAGTATAAATCTTTTTCTGGATGCATTATGAACTTAAGAATTAACGCTAAAGATATAAAAATACAGGATGCTTTGATAAGTAAAGATATAATTAATGGTTGTCAGGAATATGATGACTATGCAGAATATGAAGACTATATCACTACCATCATTTCCACCACAACTGCTCCAACATTTTTTGAGAATCTTTTTGACATTTGCAAGTTGGAGCCCAATAAAGCCAAAACAATATTTCTTCTGAACCCTAAACCCATAACTGTAGCCAAGGGAGGATTTGCAGTTCTTGAATGGAGACATGTTAACCCAACAATTGACTTGGAAAAAGCTGGTTTACGTCAATCTCAGCTGGTTTTTAGTATAGTTGGCAGCACTCAACATGGCCAGTTGGAGCTTGGGATACCAGGAGGTGAAACCAGAAAAAAATTTACATTGCTGGATATCAGCAGTCACAGAGTGCGATACATCCATGATGGGTCAGAGTCATATAAAGACCAACTAAATCTGGAGATGTCGTTAGCCAGTGGAATAAATGTCCCTGAGTGTCTAAGAAAGGCCCAGCTTTTCAACCTTACAATAAATATTTCTCCTTCTATTGCTACACCTGTTATTCAATTTCCTAGAGGAAACACATTTTGGATTTTGCCTTATGGACGGAAGGTTTTATCAGTGGATGATATCAAGATTACAGACTCAGATACACCGTGTGACTTGCTCACAGTTTATGTTACTGGTAATTATGAGCAAGGACAATTTGAAATTCAGGGCAAGCTTGGAGAATCTGTTCATCAATTCTCCTGCAAGGATTTGGAAACAGGTCGAGTAATGTTTGTACATAAGTCTGGACATGAGTCACATCTCACAATACAGGCCAGTGATGGAACTTCAAGAAGTCCTCCAGAGCTTGTCAACTTTTTAATAGTGGCGCCTTTAATAAATACGAGTCAGAATGCTGTTGTTGTACACCAGGGAACATCTGCGTTAATCACACCTTCCAACCTACCTGTAGTCACCAATGCGGATGAATTGGGAATGGAAATTACCTATCAACTGCTTGATATCCCCAGGCTAGGTATGTTACAAACACTAGTACCTGGAGAAGGTTGGAAAGTAACAGATACCTTCAAACAAGATGATCTGGAAAGGTCTGGTGTAAGGTATCTCAGTGCTGATTCAGAACTTCAAGAAGAGGAGTTAAGTGAAGACATGAAAATTCAACTAAAGCTAGGTACACAAGTAGTGAGTAATAACACATTTAAGGTCAAAGTAAAAAAGTCAAGTTTACAGATGATGAGGATGATTCCTATAAAGGTAGGAAAGAAGCGAGAAGTCAACTTCACAGACAAACATTTGCAAGTGGATACAATCATGAATGATCAAGAACTAGCATCATTCATATACTTTATTATTCAATCCCCACGGAAGGGAAATTTGCTGTTGGATGGAAGGAGAATAATGGAAGGATCCCGTTTTACCCAGGAAGATGTGAACAATAGGCATGTCAGCTATACAGCTACAGTGCGAAATACCATAGAGATGGAGGACCAGTTTCAATTCCAAGTGTTACATAACAGCAAGAACTCCCCAGTCTTTACATACAAGATTGTAATTGGTGCAGATCCAGATGCTCCACAACTTACTAATCAACTACTGCATGTACTAGAAGGTGAATCAGGACTTATAACCCAAGATCACCTTTTTATAAAAAGCAGCAGAAGCACCAATTTTATTTATGAAGTAATTGATGGACCTCAACATGGAATGTTAATTCGAAAGGGAAGTCCTCAGTCAGGTCAAGAAGAAGGAATAGCAGAGTTTAGTAATGATGACATTCTTGAGGGTCTTCTCTTTTACAAGCATGATGGTTCAGAGACCACTGAGGACGATATACCATTTGTAGTTTTTAGGCAGCTTGAGGGAAGTGCTTCAGACACTAGTGGAGAAGGAGAAGAGAAAGAAGAGGAGGTGGTGAGAGATGTTTTCCGTGTATCTATTCAGCCTGTTAATGACAATGCACCTAAACAAATAGTACATAAAGTATTCAATGTCATTCGTGATGGACAGAAGTTGTTGACTACCAATGATATTGCATTTTTAGACACAGATTCGGGTACAACAGACTCACAAATAGTTCTAGTGAGACACGGGGTGTCATTTGGAAGAATCGTATTTGAAGATGAGCCATCACTTGTAGTTATGAGATTTACACAGGATGATATCAGAAGGCACAGAATTCTCTTTGTCCATAGCGGTCCTGACCAAGGTTCAATACAACTACAGGTATCTGATGGACTACATCATCTTACCACTGTTTTAGAAGTTCAGGCATCCGATCCTTATATTCACATTGCCAACATCACTGCACTTAATGTGCTCTCAGGAGGAGAAGGAACTCTGACACCCGCAAACCTTAAGATTGAAACCAACTTGGACTTGCGTACAGAAGATGACATAAAATATTACATCAAAACTAAACCAAGGTGGGGAGAAGTTTTAAAGGAAGAAAAACATGTAGAATCATTTTCACAACAGGATTTAGCAGATGGGTTAGTAGTTTATCGGCACAGTGGAGAAGGAGGAAACAGGGATCATTTCAGGATTTCTGTTGAGGCTAACCAGGTAGTAGCAGTAGGTGACATCAAGGTAGAAGTAATCTCAGATTCCCCACCTGTGCCACTGAATGTGATACATAATGAGAAAGTATATGTCTTTCAAGGTGAAGCAGCAGAAATCAGGAAGGAGTATCTTTTGGTGAGTATTTCTATTTGCATGTTTTATATCAGCATTAAACACAGTATTATTACCTTATATTGGCTCACAGGCCTTCTGCATGTCACTCTCCAGCTGATGATACTAACAAATGCTATTGTGCTTGGCTGACATCAGACATGTCATAGAATTTATTAGAAGCAATTTTACAAAGAAAAAATATACATACTGTAGATGTCAGTATAATTCATGATGTTTCAGTACTTCTAAACCTTGTTCATATTGTCACAACAGACACTGGTTACAGAGCATGTCAGAAAGTAAAAAGAGCTCCTGACACTGGAGTAGTATTCACATGTAAGAATATGACAGTTTGAACAAGGTCTAAGAGGAATGAAATTTAATTTTATATGTGAGCAAATCTACAGCAGACATTTTAATACTTTGCATGAAACTTATCAGAAATAGTTTCTCAAAAGATTTGTTTTCAGTAAAATGATTAAATGGAAAGATCCATTTATGTGTTCATTTACTTATTTTAGTTAGTCATATTGTTTTATCTATCTCACCAGTAGCACAGCAGAAGTGCTATTTAATCGCTCATCCTCTACTTACCAGTCTAAACAGCACAGCTGACAACTGTACTGTGAAAATGATATGTTTCAATACTTTTAGATAAATATATAAATATATATATATATACAGTACAGACCAAAATTTTGGACACACCTTCTCATTTAAAGATTTTTCTGTATTTTCTTGACTATGAAAATTGTACATTCACACTGAAGGCATCAAAACTATGAATTAACACATGTGGAATTATATACTTAACAAAAAAGTGTGAAACAACTGAAAATATGTCTTATATTCTAGGTTCTTCAAAGTAGCCACCTTTTGCTTTGATGACTGCTTTGCACACTCTTGGCATTCTCTTGATGAGCTTCAAGAGGTAGTCACCGGAAATGTTCTTCCAACAATCTTGAAGGAGTCCCCAGAGATGCTTAGCACTTGTTGGCCCTTTGCCTTCACTCTGCGGTCCAGCTCACCCCAAACCATCTCGATTGGGTTCAGGTCTGGTGACTGTGGAGGCCAGGTCATCTGGCGTAGCACCCCATCACTCTCCTTCTTGGTCAAATAGCCCTTACACAGCCTGGAGGTGTGTTTGAGGTCATTGTCCTGTTGAAAAATAAATGATGGTCCAACTAAACGCAAACCGGATGGAATAGCATGCCGCTGCAAGATGCTGTGGTAGCCATGCTGGTTCAGTATGCCTTCAATTTTGAATAAATCCCCAACAGTGTCACCAGCAAAGCACCCCCACACCATCACACCTTCTCCTCCATGCTTCACGGTGGGAACCAGGCATGTAGAGTCCATCCGTTCACCTTTTCTGCATTGCACAAAGACACGGTGGTTGGAACCAAAGATCTCAAATTTGGACTCATCAGACTAAAGCACAGATTTCCACTGGTCTAATGTCCATTCCTTGTGTTCTTTAGCTCAAACAAGTCTTTTCTGCTTGTTGCCTGTCCTTAGCAGTGGTTTCCTAGCAGCTATTTTACCATGAAGGCCTGCTGCACAAAGTCTCCTCTTAACAGTTGTTGTAGAGATGTGTCTGCTGCTAGAACTCTGTGTGGCATTGACCTGGTCTCTAATCTGAGCTGCTGTTAACCTGCGATTTCTGAGGCTGGTGACTCGGATAAACTTATCCTCAGAAGCAGAGGTGACTCTTGGTCTTCCTTTCCTGGGGCGGTCCTCATGTGAGCCAGTTTCTTTGTAGCGCTTGATGGTTTTTGCAACTGCACTTGGGGACACTTTCAAAGTTTTCCCAATTTTTCGCACTGACTGACCTTCATTTCTTAAAGTAATGATGGCCACTCGTTTTTCTTTACTTAGCTGCTTTTTTCTTGCCATAATACAAATTCTAACAGTCTATTCAGTAGGACTATCAGCTGTGTATCCACCAGACTTCTGCACAACACAACTGATGGTCCCAACCCCATTTATAAGGCAAGAAATCCCACTTACTAAACCTGACAGGGCACACCTGTGAAGTGAAAACCATTTCCGGTGACTACCTCTTGAAGCTCATCAAGAGAATGCCAAGAGTGTGCAAAGCAGTCATCAAAGCAAAAGGTGGCTACTTTGAAGAACCTAGAATATAAGACATATTTTCAGTTGTTTCACACTTTTTTTGTTAAGTATACAATTCCACATGTGTTAATTCATAGTTTTGATGCCTTCAGTGTGAATGTACAATATTCAAAGTCATGAAAATACAGAAAAATCTTTAAATGAGAGGGTGTGTCCAAACTTTTGGTCTGTACTGTATATGTATATATATATATATATATATATGTATATATATATATATATATTTGTGTCTGTTGTGGTCAATTTTTCAGATTGACCCATGTTTTGGTTTTCACAAAGTATGCTGCTTCAGTGTTTTTAGATCTTTTAGTGAGTTATTTCTATGGTTGCTGAAGTACACTTATCAGCATTTCATGTGTTTTTAAACTTTTACTGACAGATACATCAAATTTGTGTAAAGACTCAATATTTACAGTGATGACCCTTATTTTTCAAAACATCTGCCCTTTGCCCTGACAGCTGGATCTCAGCTTCTGGGCCAAATGATGACTGATGACAACCCATTCTTACCTAATCTGTGTTTGGAATGTATCACAATTTCTGTGTTTTTGTTTGTCCACCTGTTATTTGAGTATTGACCACAGGTTCCAAAAGGTATTGAGATCTGGGGAGTTTCCTGGCCATAGACCCAAAAAGTCAATATTGTGCTCAAGCTACGAAGTCTCACTTTTGCCTTGTGGCAAGTTGCTCCAGCATGCTAGGAAAAGCATTGTTCATGCCAAAAGTACTCCTTAATTTTTGGGACAAGTTGTTCTTGAAGGACGTTTATATACCATTCTTTATTATTATTATTATTATTATTATTATTTATAGCGCCATTTATTCCATGGCGCTTTACATGTGAAAAAGGGGTATGCATAGCAAAAACAATTGCAATAATCTTGAACAAAATGTGATGGCAACTGGTACAGGAGGAGCGAGGACCCTGCCCACGAGGGCTCACAATCTACAAAGGATGGGTGAGGATACAGTAGGTGAGGGTAGGGCTGGTCATGGAGCGGTATGGTGGAGCGATGGTTAATGCAGGTTGTAGGCTTGTCGGAAGAGGTGGGTCTTCAGGTTCCTTTTGAAGATTTCCACTGTAGGCGAGAGTCTGATATGTTGGGGTAGAGAGTTCCAGAGAAGGGGGGATGCATGGGAGAAATCTTGTATGCGATTGTGGGAGGAGGAGATAAGAGGGGAGTAGAGAAGGAGATCTTGTGAGTATCAGAGGTTGCGTGCAGGTAAGTACCGGGAGACTAGGTCACAGATATATGGAGGAGACAGGTTGTGAATGGCTTTGTATGTCATGGTTAGGATTTTGAACTGGAGTCTCTGGGCAATGGGGAGCCCGTGTAGAGATTGACAGAGAGGAGAGGCCAGGGAATAGCGGGGGGACAGGTGAATTAGTCGGGCAGCAGAGTTTAGGATAGATTGGAGAGGTGCAAGAGTATTGTAAGGGAGGCCACAGAGCAGGAGGTTGCAGTAGTCAAGGCGGGAGATGATGAGGGTGTGCACTAGTGTTTTTGCAGATTCATGGTTGAGGAATGTGCAGATCCGGGAGATATTTTTAAGTTGTAGTCGGCAGGAAGTGGAAAGGGCTTGGATATGTGGTTTGAAGGAGAGTTCAGAGTCCAGGGTTACCCCAAGGCAGCGAACTTGAGGGACTGGGGAGAGTGGACAGCCATTGACGTTGATAGATAGGTCAGTTGGGGGGGTTGAATGAAATAGCGGAAAGATGATGAATTCTGTTTTGTCCATGTTAAGTTTTAGAAATCTAGCAGAGAAGAAGGATGAAATAGCGGACAGACATTGTGGGATTTTGGTTAGTAGGGAGGAGATATTGGGACCAGAGAGGTAGATCTGTGTGTCGTCGGCATAGAGGTGATAATGAAAACATTGGGACTCTATGAGCTGTCCCAGGCCTAAGGTGTAGATGGAGAAGAGTAGGGGTCCTAGAACTGAACGTTGGGGGACACCGACAGATAGGGGGTGAGATGAGGAGGTGGTGTGTGAGTGGGAGACACTGAATGTCTGGTCTGTCAGGTATGAGGAGATCCAGGATAGGGCCAAATCTGTGATGCCGATAGATGAGAGAGTCTGTAGTAAGAGGGAATGGTCCACTGTGTCGAAGGCAGATGACAAGTCCAGGAGGAGGAGGACAGAGTAGTGTCACTTGGATTTGGAGGTTAGTAGGTCTTTGGTGACTTTAGTCAGTGAAGTTTCAGTAGAATAGTGCGGTCGGAAACCAGATTGTAGGCGGTTGAAGCCGGACGAGAGGTGGGAGGACAATTCAGAATGGACGTGTTGTTCCAGTAGTTTTGAGGCATAGGGGAGAAGTGATATGGGGTGATAGCTAGTCAGAGAGGATGAGTCAAGGGAGGGCTTTTTGAAGATGGGTGTGATCGAGGCATGTTTGAAGCATGAGGGGAAGACACCAGTTGTTAGTGACAGGTTGAAAAGGTGGGCTAGGGTTGGGATGAAGATAGTGGAAAGGTATGGGATGAGGTGGGATGGGATTTGATCAAGTTCACAGGTGGTGAGGTGTGATTTGGAGAGTAAAGAGAAAAGGTAATCTTCCGTAATGGTGGAGAAGGTGGTTATGGAGGAGGATTGAGTAGGTGTGGGGAGGGGCTGTGGGGACTTTAGGCAAAAGCTTTGTATGATGGTGTCAATCTTCTGCTTTAAGAATGAGGCAAAGTCTTCGGCTGACATAAGAGGAGAGGGAGGAGGCACTGGGGGATGGAGGAGAGAATTGAAGGTGTTGAATAGCTGTTTAGGGTTGTGAGACAGGGAGGATATGAGAGATGAGAAGTATGTGTGTTTTGCTGCAGTGAGTGTGGACTTGAAGGTAGTGAGGGACTGTTTGAATGCGATGAAGTGCTCATTGGAGTTGGATCTTTTCCATCTACGCTCAGCAACCCTGGAGGCTTGTCGCAGTTCTTTAGTTAGACTGGTGTGCCAGGGTTGTCTGTTGATTGTGCGAGCTTTGGTATGTGTGAGGGGGGTGACCGAATTGAGAGCTGCAGCTGTTGTGGTGTTGTATAAAGTGGCAGCAACATCTGCATCATGTGAGAACCTAATGACTGTAAGAAGGAGAAGGGATTCAGAGAGTGAGTGTAGGCCAAGGTGTTTAAGATTTCTGCGAGGGTGTGCAAGTTTGTTGAGTGGGGATTGGTGCCCTGGAGAGGAGAGGATAGAGAATGTAAGTAGGTTGTGGTCAGAAAGAGGGAGAGGTGAGTTAGAGAGGTTAGATGGGGAACAGAGGCGGTTGAAGATGAGGTCCAGTGTGTGGCCATCTTTGTGTGTGGCTGCGGAAGACCACTGATTAAAGCCGAAGGCAGAAGCGAGGGATAGAAGCTTAGAGACAGCTGAGACGGAAGTGTCAATGGGGATGTTGAAGTCACCCATGAGGATATTGGGGATGTCAATGGAAAGGAAATGAAGTAGCCAGGTGGTGAAGTGGTCAAAGAAGGTGGTGGTTGATCCAGGGGAGTGGGAAATGACAGCCAGTTGGAGGTTGGATGGGTAGTAGATGCGCACACAGTGCACCTCAAAAGAGTGGAGATTAATGAAGGGCGGCAGTGGGATTTGGGTGAAGGAGCAGTTATCTGATAGGAGGAAACCTATTCAACCACCATGCTTGCCGGTAGGGCGGGGGGTGTGGGAAAGGTGAAATCCCCCATACAAAAGTGCAGCAGGAGAGGCAGTGTCGGAAGGGGTGAGCCAGGATTCAGTGATGCAGAGGAAGGAGAGCTTGTTAGTGATGAAGAGATCATGGATGTAAGAAAGTTTGTTGCAGACGGAGCGAGCGTTCCATAGAGCTCCTGTTAGAGGGACTGGGGAAGTGGGGCCGAGGGGATGGGTATAAGGTTAGAAGAGTTACGAGAGTTTGAGATAGATCGTGGGTAGGAGGTGGAAGTGATTGTAGGGATATGGTGAGGAGGGCCAGGATTTGGAGAGATGTCGCTGGCAGTGAGGAGGAGCAGAGAATGTGTTAGTAGGTGGGAGCAGGAGAGGGCATGAGGTGGCTGTCTGTGTTTGGAGACAAAGGATAGAATGTTAAGGAATAGTTCTGAGGAGGAGGTGAGATGAATGGGGAGGATGGAGGGAGAGATGAAGAGTTCATTACTAGGTGTAAGGATTAGGGGTGGTTGTAAAAAGTGAAGGATTAAGGGGGTGAGAGTGAAAACAAACACAAACATTGTTTACTGTGACTTAGTATCCAGTTACCTTCAGTTCCCTTCAGGTTCAATTCAGGTATAATTCATATTTCTCACACTTAAGCAATGGACACATTTAAGGTGATGAACATACTCCTAGTTTACAATATATTTGTAACAGAATGCATTCAGCTGTGAACCAGAGGGGAGTGGTCTGTGCTCATCTTGATCAGCTGATTAAGGCTGAAACAGATGTTGAATAGTCAAAGGCTGACTAAACAAGGTCATAAATGAAAGTGGGGGTAGCTGGTGTTACTTGAAAAACATACCATTAGTATATAGGGGCAGAGAGGCAGAGAGAAATCTGCATGGAAATCAGGATGGGAAAGCTGAGTCACGTACCTGTAAGAGGAATGGATAAACAGATGCTGATTGGAGTGCGATGGTGGCAGGTAACAAAGTACAGTCTGCATGCATCATATTATTCAGGATTAATTCATATTTTTCACACTTAAGGTGATGGACACAGACTAAAGTCTAACAGGCTCCTAGTTCACAATATATTTGTAACAGAAAGCAAATTATTAATGGCAATGTTCTTAGGCAAAATTATGAGTGAGCCCACTCCTTTGGATGAAAAGCAACCCCACACGTGAATGGGCTCAGGATGCTTTATTGTTGGCATGACATAGGACTCAAGGTAGTGATCACCTTTATCCCAGTCCTTTAAAGTCCACTCCCATTACTTCCTGCAAAGATATTTTCTCTGAAGAAGCTCCCTTAAGACTGTTGGGTCATCTGGGAGAGTGATTGCTCGGAGAAGAAAAGGCGAGGACTACTATGAGTCTTGTGTCATGCTAACAGTAAAGTATTCGGAGACCATTCGTGTGAGATTCCTTTTCATCCAAGGGAGTGGGATCATTAACAATTTTGCCTAAGAACACTGCCATTAATAAAGTATGGTATCTAAACATCCTCCAACAGCAACTTCTCCCAACAATCCAGGAGCTATTTGATAATGAACAATACTTTTCCCAGCATGATGGAGCACCATCTCATAATGCAAAAGTGATAACTATGTAGGTTGCTGAACAAAATATTGACATTTTGGGTCCAGGAAACTCCCCTAGAATATAAGTACTAATTGGAACCTGTGGTCAATCATCAAAACATGGGTGGACAAACAAAACTGCAAAAATTATAATAAACTCCAAGCTACGATTAGGCAAGAATAGGATGTCATCAGTCAGGATTAGGCCCAGAAGCTGATATCCAGCTGCCAGGGTGAAGTGCAGAATTCTTGAAAAATAAGGGTCATCACTGTAAAGATTGAGCCTTTACATAAACTTGATGTATTTATCAATAAAAGTATGAAAACGTATTAAATGGTTCTAATTGTACGTCAGTAACCATATAAACGTCTGAAAAAAAGATCTAAAAATACTGGAACTACAAACTGTGTGAAAACCAAAATTTATGTCAGTATCAAAACTTTGTTACATCTTGGTACAACTCTAAATATAACAGAAATAATTCTATAAGTCACACAGGCTTTCTTTCTTTTGCAGTTATTGATTTAAAGAAAAGTTCCACTTCAGTCCTTTATAAAAAGAAATATAAATCTTTTCAGCTCCTTGAGCTAAAATACCATAATAATGTACTGATTAGATGCTTAAAATAGGCAAAGGGAGAATTTGCTGTACATTTTATGAATTGTTAAGCCCCTCAGAGTATGGATTTTCACTTGAATCCAAATATATTGCTATCTCCTTGGAAACTAGCAAATAATCATTTAGAAATATGATACTTCACATTTCTGTATACTTACTTATTGGAAATGATTACTACCTCTATAACGGTTGTCATCTTTAAGCAATAGAATGGTTCAGGATAATTGATATTATATAATGGCAAAACTACTACCCTAGAAACTACTAAGGGGCCTCAAGGCTGATGGACCTCTTTAGGTCCCATACCATTGTGAAGATGCTTTAATATGGGATATATGACACTACTCTATGTCTTTTAGTGGTGAAATAACTATATTTCTGTTTATTTTCAATAAGGTCAGGCCCAGTGCCTGTTCGCAGAATACAGGCCTCTTTTTCTCTATTACCACCTATAGGGCAACAATAATGACCTCCACATGTAGAGGAAGCTCAACAGTAACATAGTATTTGTAAATTGCTGAGTATACCAATAGAGCTTCACTTTAAATTGAACCTGTCACCGTAATATACTACTTAAGGGGACATGTCTGCTCTAATGTAAGCCTCCAAAAATTGTGCTATTTGGCTAATTGAGACTAATAAAGAATACAGTGGACTCATAGTTTTGAGTCCTCTGTTTGCATGAAGGGAGCACCAATGACAATCTGTATTTACTGTGCTGCAGCAATGATATCATATCGACACATGTGATTGCTGCAGGCAATCGCTGGCCTCAGTACTGTGACTGTGTGACAGATTTCAGACTTCTGCAGTCACATATGAAGACGGCACATCATAACTTCAGCACAGGAAACAAAAGCCTATAGGGAGCATCAGAAATTAGCTCTGTATCTAACAAGTAGGAAATGCTTTTTTATTTTATGTAATTTCCCTGTTTTTTTGTTAATCCTAGAGAACCCATTTAAACATTTTTTAGAATATTGGTAATTTTTTGAAATTTCCATATCACTATCTATATTTACTTCACTAATGAGTCTCACATTATGCTGACACTTCCTGTTAGGTAGAAATAATTTTTTAGTAGTTATCTCAGTATCATCAAAGGCAGGACTATAATTAAATACCGTATATACTCGAGTATAAGCCCAACAGAGTATAAGCCGAGGCACTTAATTTTACCACAAAAAACTGGGAAAACGTATTGACTCGAGTATAAGCCTAGGGTGGGAAATGCAGTAGCTACTGGTAAATTTCCTCATGCTGGTAAGTATTGCCCACTCATCCCCAATCCTGGTATGCATGGCCCCCTCATCCCCAATCCTGGTATGCGTGGCCCCATCATCCCCAATCCTGCTATGCATGGCCCCATCATCCCCAATCCTGATATGCATGGCACCCCTAATCCCCAATCCTGGTATGCATGGCCCCATCATCCCCAATCCTGGTATGCATGGCTCCCCTTAACCCAATCCTGGTATGCATGACCTCATCATCCCCAATCCTGGTATGAATGGCACACCTCATCCCCAATCCTGGTATGCATGGGCCCATCATCCCCAGTCCTGGTATGCATGGCACCCCTCATCCGCTATCTTGGTATGCATGGCCCCATCATCCCAATCCTGATATGCATGGCCCCCTTATCCTCAATCCTGGTATGTATGGCACCCCTCATCCCCAATCCAATCCTGGTATGTATGGCACCCCTAATCCCCAATCCTGGTATGCATGGCGCCATCATCCCCAATCCTGGTATGCATGGCTCCCCTCAACCCCATCCTGGTATGCATGACCTCATCATCCCCAATCCTGGCATGAATGGCACCCCTCGTCCCCAATCCTGGTATGCATGGCCCCATCATCCCCCATCCTGGTATGCATGGCACCCCTCATCCCCAAACCTGGTATGCAGGGCCCCCTCATCCCCAATCCTGGTATGCATGGCCACCTCCTCCCCAATCCTGGTATGCATCGCCCCCTCATCATCAATCCTTGTATGTATGGCACCCCTCATCCCCAATCCAATCCTGGTATGCATGGCCCCCTCATCCCCAATCCTGATATGCATGGCCCCCTCAGACCCAATTCTGGTATAAATGGCCCCCTCATCCCAATCCTGTTATGTATGGCCCCCCTATCCTGGTTTGCATGGCCCCCCATCACTGCACACATTAATAAAAATAAACAGTCATACTCACCTTCCTCCCCTCTGCTCCAGCACTGCTCCTGTTCTGCCAGCAGCAGCTCGCCTCCGCATCTGAGCAGCGCATGACATCACTGCCATGCGCTCTCAGACGCCGAGGTGAGCTGCGGGGATATTCACTCCTCTCCACGCCGGGACTATGTGCTTGAAGAAGAGTGAATATCCCTGTTCTTTAATGGCGTGCGCACAGTGTCAGCAGGGCCGCAGCTCCCGATGCGGCTCAGCTGTCTTGTGTGCCCGCTACTAGAGAGAATGCATATTTACCCTTCTCCACTCCCATGGGCGTGGAGAAGAATAAATATGCATTCTCTTTAGTAGTGGGCACAGAGGATCACTGAGCCGCAGCGGCAGCTGCAGCACTGCTAACACTGTGCACATGCTATTAAAGAACTGAATATTCACCCTTCTCCACTCCCATGGTCGTGGAGAAGGGTGAATATTAATTTCCCTTTAGCAGCGGGCACAAGTGGTAGCTTCAGCAGCCGGTTACTGAGTGTGCCCCGCTCCTCCACGGCCGTAACCTCCCCTCCCCCCACCACTACCCACCACCAGACTATGTATATACTCGAGTATATACCCGAGCATAAACCGAGGGGGGCTTTTTCAGCCTAAAAAATGGGCTAAAAAAGTTGGCTTATACTCGAGTATATACGGTATATCATCTGTATATTGATAACACAATGATGGTCATGCAACATGGTAGCTGGTTCAGAACCAGGCGGTCAGCGAAGGGACAAAATTGTAAGGCAGGAGTAGTCAAAAAATCAAGCAGAAGCCAAAATCAGGATTGTCCACTCGAAATACAAGCAAGATACACAGAAGTTCAATGAAGCTAGTCAAGTTATAACTGGAAGTGGACAACAGGATTTCAGGAGCTTAAATAGGTTGCAATCCCCTCCATCTTCCCAGGCCACACAGAAGGGAGCAACCACTGGCATAATTTAACTCTAGATCTCTCAACCAGGATGGAATTACTGGTCCCACATGACACAGAACTAAATTTGTCACCTGCAATGACAGTGCGGTGCCACCTGGCAACAGGAGCAGAGACAGGAAAGGCAGGCACCGATACAGATGTCACAGTTCACAGTTCACCTCATCCCTCTTCCTGCATACTAAATGCCTAAAACACTGCTATAAAAGTCCATGATATTCAGACTACAGGTTCCTAAGGTTAATGTAGTGGATGTAAAGCATGACTCCAAATACTGTTGACAGAAGGAGTGATCTCTCTCTCTCTCATGTGCAGAAAATAGAAAAACATTATCATCACAAAATAAAAAAAAACAGATTAGGAAAATGAATGTACATCAGTATGTGGTTCTAATTAGTAAAAAATATCAGTCCTACATTTCCTTTAAACTGTATAGAAACTGTGATGCTTATCGTTATACTATTTTGGAAGCTGAAAGCAATTTTGGAACTTTACTTATAAGATTATGCACTGACGAGTCATAATTTATCTTGTGTCATCAGGTCTCTGCAGAGGGTATATTCCCAAATAAAATTGCATACAGTCTGATGGGTTCTCCATATTTTGGACACTTGGTTTCTGTTAGTGGAGAACTATCTTCTGATGGATCACCAAGTTTGGACTTTGTATATACCTTTACTCAGGAGGATATTAACAAGGGAAGGATCTTGTATTTGCACTCGTCCACAGACATGCTGCCTGACCAGATGATGCTAGAAGTGTCTGCAGGTGGAACAACTCAAGAGATAGTGGTTCCTCTTGAAATATTATCTGTTAACATACCATTGGAAGCTAATGAACTGAAGATGGTAGCGGGTGGAACAACTGCCCTATCTAACAGCATTCTCCAAGTCCCCAATGACTATTACTTGGGTCTCAACTTAGATGTTATAATACTTGAAGCTCCAAAAAATGGTCGTATTATCAATCAAGAGAAAAATAATTTACGAGACTTCAATTGGAATGAGGTATGGATCGCATTTACATTTTTTATCACTTGTATTAAGATTATACTACTCACATTAAAGGGAGTTGCAGATCTTTCTACTCATGTTTGTAGGGAATTCCAGTTTGTACATAGTCAAGGAGATTTTAAAAGCGTATTTAATGGTTGTGGACCATTCTTGTAAGACTTGTCATCATATAAAGAATTTGAGTATCCCAAGGCACTTCTGGAATGAGCACAATGACGGCCCCAGATGTTTGACATTTCAAAGTATTGAAATGTTTTGTAATTAAAAGCAGCTTGGACAAAGAAAGTCTTGAAAACTGGATCCTAATGATTAGAATGATTCTGTATTAATCACTAGGATTACATAATAAAAACATATTTAGTCTGCCTATAGATGAGATTTTTTGATTCATTTATATGATGTCCATTCAATGATTCTATACTAATATGATTTTGAACATTTCTCTCCAGCTGGACCAAGGGCGAGTATTTTATGAACATGATAGCAGCAAGACCGGAAATGACAGTTTCACTGTTATGGTTAATGCTTCAGATGTGAACCACCATAGCCGGCCGGTAACAATCAGTGTCATTGTCCAGGCTGTAAATTATGAGAAGCCACATGTGGTCACCAACAATGGCCTTCAGGTAAGTTTAGGCAACTTTGATAACTGTGCTCTTGGCCTTGCAGGTGGCTGATCACTATTCACTATTATTTAGTAAGGGCATAATCAGTATTGTCTGTGTGCTGTGCATTTTATCTATGGGACTAATTACATGTAGGTCTTTTTTCGGAACAATAGTCTGCAAAATAAAAGGAGCTATGCCTGGTCTGTTTTGTGGACAGAACTCAAGCGAATGGGTCTGCAATAAAGATGGATAGCACACTGATGGCATTATTGTGCCATTTGTTTTTCACGGATTGGTTGCTTGTAGACACTTGGAAAACATCCATTTTTATTTTGCACACAAGAAAAACAAATGGTAAATCGACACAAAATTCACAAATCAATGAAAAACTAACCACCTCACAGATGGAAAAAAATGTAAGATTTTTTTGCTGATGCCTTTAACTTTGACAAAGTCCAGGGATTCCCTTCTACCTTGAGCACATACGTTTCTCCCTACTCATTGACCTGACCTCTAGCTTCTGGAGCATGTGCAGACACGCATGATTGTAGGATGGCCGTGGTGAGATGGATGTCCCAACACAGCCCCATAGTGATCAAGGTTTAGGGGGGCTCAATTAGAAAGAGTAAGCAAATCCTTAGGTGCATGGTTTTTTTTCAATACTGTCATACAAATAACAAAATAAAATAAGTGGTACAAATCGTTTGCACCTTACATCTAACACATGTAACAAGACTTTTCTGATAAATCTGAACTACTTCTGGTTCCTGTTTAACTTTTTACTCATCTGTGATGAACATTTCCCTCACAGGTCGTTTACGGGTGTATAGCAAAGCATGCCTCCTAAAATAGCTCTAAAATAAACCCTTGTAAAAAATAAAGTTACTTGTTGCAGGGTTAAATAAAACGACCACAATATTGGATAAGATTTACTTGTTTCTTTGGAGTCTATGAGGCTATATTATAGATGTATTAAACAAGCAACAATGAAAAAAGTATTCGTTTGCTGCTGGTTTTCTACCTTTCACATGCAAATTGTGAACTTCACCATATCCGCATCAGTATTTAGTACTGCGGCATTTCCGCTGCATGAGGTCTGCTGCCGAAATGTCCTATGGAAACTTACAACTAATATTCAATCTTAACCCCCCGTGTGTGAATGAATGATACGAAAATATATCACTGAGCCATGATTGATCCACAACTGGGAGAACTAAATTGACTATTCCTGTAATACAGGCATGTATCCACTAGGTGTCCTCATTGCTCCTTATTATAGAATCTTCTACTATGTCTGCACCATTTCACTAGTCACAATGATATCCAGTTTGCCCATAGCAACAAGACCAGCTGACAGGTTCACAGCACAATTATTGGTAGCCGGCGTGTAACACTCATATACATTAGGAGATTGAGTATCAGCAGTTGCAATCTCAAAGAAAGGAGCAAGGTTTGTTTGTACACGATTTTGTGGGGGAAATCCTTCCAATAGCAGTTTCATAATTCATCAAAAACTGCTACAGTATTTCTTCTAGTAAGCAGAACTGGAGCATTAGAGATCAGTGAATATATATACAGTACAGACCAAAAGTTTGGACACACCTTCTCATCTAAAGATTTTTCTGTATTTTCATGACTATGAAAGTTGTACATTCACACTGAAGGCATCAAAACTATGAATTAACACATGTGGAATTATATACTTAACAAAAAAGTGTGAAACAACTCAAAATGGGTCTTATATTCTAGGTTCTTCAAAGTAGCCACCTTTTGCTTTGATGACTGCTTTGCACACTCTTGGCATTCTCTTGATGAACTTCAAGAACTAGTCACCGGAAATGGTTTTCACTTCACAGGTGTGCCCTGTCAGGTTTAATAAGTGGGATTTCTTGCCTTATAAATGGGGTTGGGACCATCAGTTGTGTTGTGCAGAAGTCTGGTGGATACACAGCTGATAGTCCTACTGAATAGACTGTTAGAATTGGAATTATGGCAAGAAAAAAGCAGCTAAGTAAAGAAAAACGAGTGGCCATCATTACTTTAAGAAATGAAGGTCAGTAAGTGTGAAAAATTGGGAAAACTTTGAAAGTGTCCCCAAGTGCAGTTGCAAAAACCATCAAGCGCTACAAAGAAACTGGCTCATATGAGGACCGCCCCAGGAAAGGAAGACCAAGAGTCACCTCTGCTTCTGAGGATAAGTTTATCCGAGTCACCAGCCTCAGAAATCGCAGGTTAACAGCAGCTCAGATTAGAGACCAGGTCAATGCCACACAGAGTTCTAGCAGCAGACACATCTCTACAACAACTGTTAAGAGGAGACTTTGTGCAGCAGGCCTTCATGGTAAAATAGCTGCTAGGAAACCACTGCTAAGGACAAGCAACAAGCAGAAGAGACTTGTTTGGGCTAAAGAACACAAGGAATGGACATTAGACCAGTGGAAATCTGTGCTTTGGTCTGATGAATCCAAATTTGAGATCTTTGGTTCCAACCACCGTGTCTTTGTGCGACGCAGAAAAGGTGAACGGATGGACTCTACATGCCTGGTTCCCACCGTGAAGCATGGAGGAGGAGGTGTGATGGTGTGGGGGTGCTTTACTGGTGACACTGTTGGGGATTTATTCAAAATTGAAGGCATACTGAACTAGCATGGCTACAACAGCATCTTGCAGTGGCATGCTATTCCATCCGGTTTGCGTTTAGTTGGACCATCATTTATTTTTCAACAGGACAATGACCCCAAACACACCTCCAGGCTGTGTAAGGGCTATTTGACCAAGAAGGAGAGTGATGGGGTGCTACGCCAGATGACCTGGCCTCCACAGTCACCAGACCTGAACCCAATCGAGATGGTTTGGGGTGAGCTGGACGGCAGAGTGAAGGCAAAAGGGCCAACAAGTGTTAAGCATCTCTGGGAACTCCTTCAAGATTGTTGGAAGACCATTTCCGGTGACTACCTCTTGAAGCTCATCAAGAGAATGCCAAGAGTGTGCAAAGCAGTCATCAAAGCAAAAGGTGGCTACTTTGAAGAACCTAGAATCTAATACATATTTTCAGTTGTTTCACACTTTTTTGTTAAGTATATTCCACATGTGTTAATTCATAGTTTTGATGCCTTTAGTGTGAATGTACAATTTTCAAAGTCAAGAAAATACAGAAAAATCTTTAAATGAGGTGTGTCCAAACTTTTGGTCTGTACTGTATATATTTTTGGCATGAAATCGATGAGGTTATTTATGGTTCTCTGAGGAATGTTCTGCCATGCTGAACGCACTCAGGCACGGAAATCATCAAGATCCGCTGCTGGCATTTGTCTTTACAATTGCTGACCAATGACGGCCCAGATGCAAGACAACCTCAGAGATGCTGCAGGCCATGACAGCACGATTAGGCCACTCAGTCACACAAGCAGCATACCATTTGGCATTTTCATGTTGAAAAACGTCTCTTGTGACACTTTGGAAAGATGGCCGTACCAGTGGTTCCTTGATTGATCAATTCTGTACTGTAAGTGAAATTGGACGTCACGTACCAAGCCTTAGGCGTCAAACAGTGTCAACACAAACAGTCACAAGGTGTTTTACAACATTGGGCTTTGAGCCAGACATCCAACTACAGGTTTTTCCTTGACCTCCCCACCGCTCTCAAAGGCTGTCATGGTGCAGAGCAAGAGGGCAATGGAGGCTGGAATGGAGGTTTATCTTGTTCATCGATGAGTTCCACTTTTGTCTTGATGCAATTATAAAAAGAGATTGGTTTAGAGACCTCGTGGATAACGCCTTTAAGAGGCCTTCACAAGGGAAGAGGGAACGTCACGCCAGTCCTACTCTCAGAATTATGGTGTGGTAGTATATATTAAAGAGGTTGTCCAGTACCCTGATTCAGTTACTAGCTTTGCCATAAATGCTTAAAGGGAATCTGTCACCACATTTGACCTATCTAAACTATTAATATGGGCATACAGGTTATAGACTGTGAGGAGAGTGATACCTCTATGTCTTATATCACATGCCTTTTGATTTATAAATCATCTTTTATCACTTTATATAAATGATCTGTTCCGGGCTCTGGAGCGGACACTGTCTGGAAGATAACTCTGCCTCCAGAGATTATTATACATAAAGGAGGAGTTACCAGTGTGATGTGTGATGGTTACCAGTGTTACCAGTGTGATGTGTGATGGCCGCTCTCTGCTCTCCTGATCTCACTGCAGAGCTGTGTGTGATTATACCTGACACATCTGCAGGTTCCTCTCAGCTCCATCTCACAGGGAGACAGGGTTGCAATATTATTCACCAAGTCCAAGAAAATTCTAAACACTAGACACTGTGAAAATATCACTATACACTTAATCCCATGTGGTTATTCATTTCAAACCCATCGGATAGCAGAGACTCTAGTTTAAATAAAAAATTAATATTTTTATTTGTTATTCATATTAAAAAAACAAAAACAAGAAAATAGAGAAATGACAGGGGACATCCAGGAAAGAGAGATGCAATATACAGTACAGACCAAAAGTTTGGACACACCTTCTCATTTAAAGATCTTTCTGTATTTTCATGACTATGAAAATTGTACATTCACACTGAAGGCATCAAAACTATGAATTAACACGTGGAATTATATACTTAACAAAAAGGTGTGAAACAACTGAAAATATGTCTTATATTCTAGGTTCTTCAAAGTAGCCACCTTTTGCTTTGATGACTGCTTTGCACACTCTTGGCATTCTCTTGATGAGCTTCAAGAGGTAGTCACCGGAAATGGTTTTCACTTCACAG
This sequence comes from Phyllobates terribilis, assembly GCF_046119375.1. Lineage (NCBI taxonomy): Eukaryota > Metazoa > Chordata > Amphibia > Anura > Dendrobatidae > Phyllobates > Phyllobates terribilis. The sequence goes on from NW_027362771.1 coordinate 340,827,182, forward strand.
GTGTGCCCTGTCAGGTTTAATAAGTGGGATTTCTTGCCTTATAAATGGGGTCTGGACCATCAGTTGTGTTGTGCAGAAGTCAGGTGGATACACAGCTGATAGTCCTACTGAATAGACTGTTAGAATTTGTATTATGGCAAGAAAAAAGCAGCTAAGTAAAGAAAAACGAGTGGCCATCATTACTATAAGAAATGAAGGTCAGTCAGTGCGAAAAATTGGGAATGCTTTGAAAGTGTCCCCAAGTGCAGTTGCAAAAACCATCAAGCGCTACAAAGAAACTGGCTCACATGAGGACCGCCCCACGAAAGGAAGACCAAGAGTCACCTCTGCTTCTGAGGATAAGTTTATCCGAGTCACCAGCCTCAGAAATCGCAGGTTAACAGCAGCTCAGATTAGAGACCAGGTCAATGCCACACAGAGTTCTAACAGCAGACACATCTCTTCAACAACTGTTAAGAGGAGACTTTGTGCAGCAGGCCTTCATGGTAAAATAGCTGCTAGGAAACCACTGCTAAGGACAGGCAACAAGCAGAAGAGACTTGTTTGGGCTAAAGAACACAAGGAATGGACATTAGACCTATGGAAATCTGTGCTTTGGTCTGATGAGTCCAAATTTGAGATCTTTGGTTTCAACCACCGTGTCTTTGTGCGACGCAGAAAAGGTGAACGGATGGACTCTAGATGCCTGGTTCCCACCGTGAAGCATGGAGGAGGAGGTGTGATGGTGTGGGGGTGCTTTGCTGGTGACACTGTTGGGGATTTATTCAAAATTGAAGGCATACTGAACCAGCATGGCTACCACAGCATCTTGCAGCGGCATGCTATTCCATCCGGTTTGCGTTTAGTTGGACCATCATTTATTTTTCAACAGGACAATGACCCCAAACACACCTCCAGGCTGTGTAAGGGCTATTTGACCAAGAACGAGAGTGATGGGGTGCTACGCCAGATGACCTGGCCTCCACAGTCACCAGACCTGAACCCAATCGAGATGGTTTGGGGTGAGCTGGACCGCAGAGTGAAGGCAAAAGGGCCAACAAGTGCTAAGCATCTCTGGGAACTCCTTCAAGATTGTTGGAAGACCATTTCCGGTGACTACCTCTTGAAGATCGTCAAGAGAATGCCAAGAGTGTGCAAAGCAGTCATCAAAGCAAAAGGTGGCTACTTTGAAGAACCTAGAATATAATACATATTTTCAGTTGTTTCACTCTTTTTTGTTAAGTATATAATTCCACATGTGTTAATTCATAGTTCTGATGCCTTCAGTGTGAATGTACAATTTTCATAGTCATGAAAATACTGAAAAATCTTTAAATGAGGTGTGTCCAAACTTTTGGTCTGTACTGTATAGCTAGGTCATATCACATTCAGCATGATTATATAGCAAAAAACTAAACCACCTTGTTCACATGATGTATATTTAGACCAGTACTATAGACATATGTAAACAGATTTGACAAAGTGCAAATTGTGCAATACTCAGTCGATCAATGTAATAATGAAATAAAATAGAGTATGGGGAATCAGACATTTGAATCAATGATCATAAAGTGCTAAGTGCTTATATTTAGAAAGAAAATGCCTGCATTGCCCCATTCCATTAATTAGACCGAAAACAACTGTTTACAAATATGCCAAGTGCCATGGGATAGTTAATATGCCTATTGAAAATTGCTACAAACTGACCACATTAACAGCATTTACCTCTCAGAACCCAGACGCCGTTTCGCTGTTAAGCTTCTTCCGGGGGTGTGAAACAGCGTAGGGGTTCTGAGAGGTAAATGCTGTTAACATGGGAAAAGGTCATTTATATCAAGAGATAAAAGATGATTTCTCAACTACAAGGCATCTAGTATGAAACATACACAGGGGACTTTTCTCAGCAGTCTATAACCTGAATGCCCATATTAATAGTTTAGATAGATTAAATGTGGTGACAGATTCCCTTGAAGGACAATGCCCCTTAAAGAGCACCTGTCAGCAGGATTGTACTCAGTAAACTACATACACTGTCAGGTGGACGATATTACACTGATTAAAATGATACCTTGGTTGATTAAATCCGTCCTGTGGTTCTTGTGTAATCTTTACTTTCAGTTTGGAAATAATGATAAAATAGGTTGCATGTCAATGAAGGCACAGTGAGCTGCCATAAGAGCATATAGATGAATATGTAAGCAGAGCACCAGATGGAGCGCCCCCCACAGGCCAGCCCGGAGCACGAGCATATCATCTCCAAACTGAAAGTAAAGATTACACAAAAACCACAGGATGGATTTCATCAGCCAAGGTATCATTTTAATCAGTGTAATGTCGAACACCTGACAGTGTATGTAGTTTACTGGGCACAACCCTGCTGACAGGTGCGCTTTAATAACCCCATATACCTTTTCTGCCAAGTTTCATGTTGTTTTATGCCTTTTGCTTTACTTCATGTGCCTTGGCACCAGCTCTGTTGTCATAGCAATAATTTCCTCTTCAGCAACTTCTGCGCCCTTCTGACTACATTTCCCATTATTCCTTGTGCTAGGCTGCAAGCCAGCAGTGAGCACAGACCTGTAACGCCACCTAAACTCCTCCTTCTCCTGTCCCAGCATCACAAACAGCATCAGCACAATCTCCTGTATAGGACACTGCAGGGGCTAGAAGTAATTACATAAAGCATCATTACACCACAGCCCTAATAATAAATATTGTCTCCTACTGCCCCTCACTGACATAGATGATGGGATGGATCAATGGATGGGGAGAGATCTGAATGCAAAGAATCTTTGCACTATTAGTATCATGAAGACAACTGCTTAATAAGGCAATGCCACTCACCAAAGACTACTGCTTAACAGGCAATGCCATTCACCAAAGACAACTGCTTAAAAGCAGCAACCCAATTAAATTACTACCAATAACTGAAAGTTTAAAAAAGCATCTAATAGGTAAATGATGGCTGTATCTCAGGTTAAATAATAAAAATAAGGTTGCTAAATAAAACAAAATATAAATAGCAAACTAAGGTGAGAGATGGTAAGTTAATTGCTCTCACCTCATGTGTAATAAAAGTTCAGTGTCGCCATATCATGTAGATATGACGCCTCTGTCACTCCCGCTCTATTCCCCTACCAGCACCGCCTCCTCGTGCTTGACTTACAGCCTCTATGCTGTGTGAGTTCAGGCAAAGGAGATGTCAGTCAAGCAGGATCAGGTGGAGCTGGATGGTGAATAAAGCTTGAGGGACACAGGCTTCAGATCTACCATAGCTCTTTCACCTCTTTTGCATATCAATTGAAACGCTGATTTCTCAGTAATGGAAAAACAGACTGGCCATGTAAAGGTATAGCTGGACTTATCTTTGAAAGAGCTACATGTGCATTTAAATAGTTTGGGGTGTGAAATCCTGATGATAGATTCCCTTTAAAATTCTATTTTTGTATAATGGGTTGTTCACATCTTCACAAGTTTTCCCCTATCCACAAGATGGGAGATAACTTGGTGAACACTGGGAGCCCCAATATTCATGCATTCATGAGACTTTGTTGAAATGTTTGCAATGGGCCTGCATGATTGTCAATCGGACTTCAGGAGGTAGTTGAGCGCTGCACTTGGCCATCTCCATCAGTCCCATAGACAATAAGTGGAGCAGTGCGCACATGTGTAGCCAGTCACTCTTCCATTACAATGAGGCATTTCCAAGGGGAAAATCAGTGGATTCCATCCCAGAGAAATTAAAGTCTTGGCTTCCAGTAAAAGCATGTAGAATAATTCTTGGTTGTATATCATCAGGGGTGGGAAGCGAATGTTTAAAAGCAAAAAGCATTATTTGTGTGGGAATTATAGTACGAGAGCTTGTCTTCTGAACAAGGGCTGTGATCTCTAACTATAAATATCCTCTGACAACAATAGCTGCTAGAGGCGGAAAGCGTAGCTTGTTTGCATGCAGGTTTGATGTACAGGACGCCTGCCTACCTTTTCTATGCTCTGGTAGCTGCCATAAAGTTTAGTCTTATACCGGGAAACATATTATTTTATACCCTTTCATTAAACCAGCTTCTTGCATTGTGTTCCTTGCGAAACCTATTGAACTGTAAGGTAAACCATCACATGATGAGCTACATTTCATAAAAACAGGTTCTGTAACTACTGTGGCCATTACCTGAAAGGACTACATGCTATTGCACAATACCTGGAAATCTGCTTATTTCATGTGAATCTCCAATTAGAAACAACTTTAAGGATTATGGAATATGATTGTTCTCGAATCCCTGCCATTATAAGTAGGAGCAATTCTGACAATGAAGGGCAGTGTAGAGGTTGAAATTTCTTGGTGTTCACCTGACAGCATTTATTCAGTAAATGTGTTACACACACTTACACACTCACCCTATAGAAATAAACGTGTACCCCTGGTAGATGGTTGTCCGCTGAATGGCCAACCCCAAACAAGGTGTACATCTGTAAGGAGCAGGGTTGACAACCGTACAGAAATTCCTGGACAGTCCGGAAAAACAGGACACTTTTTTTCCCCGTCCGTGATTTTTTTGAAGTTGAAAAAAACTAATACAGATTATTTTGATTGCAATTATCATCATTTTACAGTTTATAATGAATGCAGATGATGTCTTCTTATCAGAATTATGGGCTGTAGCCATGGATCACTTATATTCATAATAATTTATTGTGTGTCCATAAAAAATATTGTCTGTCCGTGATTTTTGGATAAGCTGCCCAGAAAAAAAATAGAAAGTCAAATTGGCAACCCTGGTAGGAACTTGGATATACCTGACAGTGTTCACCACTACAGTCCCGTACATTAATGTGTCTGTAAAAAAACTGTATCTGAGTAGTAGGGTCTGTAAGTAAGGTCAGGTTCAGATGGACGTATTTCATGGTCTGCAGCAAAATCACAATGTGTATGAAGGTGTAGATTTAGGTCTTGAGACCTGGGGTCATATTTTTGGGGTTTGTTTTTTTTAGCACAGCCACCATCCATATCAATATTTACATGTATACAATTATACATGACACTACTCAAGCCAGATAGGGTGTGGAAATAGATTTGGGCTGTGGTTTGGATCTTCCCAAACCCTCATATTAAGGATAAACATATATATGCCAGGTTATTTGTTGCATGATGAAACTACTGCTGTGTAACCTGTGATCTATTTGTGCTACTTTGGATTCATGTTAGCTAACTTGGCATGGGTTTAGGTAGGGTCACTTTTGAGACATATTTATGAAATAGAAACTTTTAAAGTCACAAAAAGATGTTTTGTACTCTATAATCAAGATGGTGCGAAAGGTAATCCACAAAAGTAGACCTAAAGCACCACGTCGCTTTTAAGGGTTTGTCCATGACTACAATAATGATGGCCACAGCGCCACACAGTGTATAGTGGTTGTTCTAGGGTACTACAGTTCAGTGAAGTGAATGAAGGCTGAGCTGCAGTACTTGAGAACGGCCACTACATAGTGCACAAAACTGTTGCGTTCCAGTTCAATACACTGTATACTCCTGACTGCCTTGGGACCTACTAATAGCTGAGTGGTGCAGGTGCCAGATGTTGGATCCCCTTGGACCCCACTGATATTGATCAGCTATCTCAAAAATAAATCATCAACATAGTAGTCCTGGACAGTCAGTTTAATATAAAATACATCATAGCTAACAAATATTAATAAATGCAAGTTACATCACATGCATGAGAAATCTCACAGTAAATCTCTACGCATCAGATACTCTTGCCTCAGTGCCTCATATGCAGTGATATTGAAAACTTAGTCTGATAATCCACAAAATACACACATGGCTGAAAATTTGTACTGACATGGTTTTACTGCAATTCAGTGAGGTTTTCAAGCTGATTATTATTGCCAGTGCTTCTTTACAGGTAAGCAGCAGTATTGCTTGGCAAAAAACAGTGAGGGCATATCTATCAATTAGAAGAATAGACTGATTTGCATTAAAAACACATATCACCACAGTTTTGAACCGTACTGGTGGTTGATATGCGCGTTTCTATCTAAAGTGATTTTATACCTCCCAACTTTGAAACACAAGAAAGAGGGACACATTCAGTGGATATAAAAGTCTACACACCACAGGTTTTTGTCATGAAAAAAAATCAACCCAATAAGAATAATTTTAGAACTTTTTCCACCTTTAATGCCACCTGTAATCTGTGCAAATCCAACAGAAACAATCTGAAATCATTTTCAGGGGGAAATAAAACAAATAAAAGAATGTGGTTGTATAAGTGTGAACACTCTCTTATAATTGGGTATATCGTTGTGTTCAGAATTAGCCAATCACATTTAAACTCATGTTAAATAGTAGTCAGTACATAGCTGCCATTATTTACAGTGATTCAGAATGAGCACATATAAAATTTAGCTGTTTCAGTCCGATTTTCTTGCCATTTTCTTAGTTACATTTTACAGCAAAAGCCATGGTCCATAAACAGCTTACAACACAGCAAAGGGATCTCATTGATAAAAGCTATCAGTCAGGAGAAGGGTACAAAAAAATATCCCAGGCTTTAGATATAACATGCAACACTGTGAAGACGGTCATCAAGAAGTGGCTTAAATTTGCATGACAGTGACATTACCTACAACTGGACATCCCTCAAAAATTGCTGAAAATACAAGAAGAAAAATGGTCCGAGAGGCTGCCAAGAGGCCTACAGCAACATTAAAGGAGCTGAAGGAATTTTTGGCAAGTACGGGCTGTGCCAAAAGTATGTGGGAAAACGTGTTATGGTCTGATGAGACCAAGGTTTTGGCCATAGTTCCAAAAGGTATGTTTGGCACAAAACCAACACTGTGCAACTCCAAAAAGAACAGCATACCCACAATGAAGTATGGCTGAATCAGCATTATTAATTGGGAATGTTTTAGGCAAATGCAAGATTCAGGACTTTGCTAAAAAGATGAAGATGATGTACAATTTCAACTTTCATCACGACAATGACCTTAATCATACCTCCAAATCAACAAAAAAATGGCTTCGCCGGAGGATCAAACTTTTGCACTGGCCCAACCAGAACCCAGACTTTGATAAAATTGAAAATCTGTGGTTTGACCTGTGGAAGGCTGTACACAGTAGATGTCCTCTCAACCTGACAGACTAGGAGCATTACTGCAAGGAAGAGTGGACAAAGATTGCCAGTTCTAGATGTTCCGTGTTGATAGACTCCTACCCAAAATGTCAGAATGCTGCCTTGAATACAAAGGGTACTTCAAGAAAGTATTCTTTAACAATGTTTATATTTATGAAACCACTTTATTTTAGTTCTTTGTTTTTATTTTCCCACCCAAAAGGATTTCTTTTTTTTTTCAATTGAATTGAACAGATTAAATGTGGAAAAAGTTTTGAAATGGTTCTTCTTGATATGATTTTTTATATGACAAAAACTTGACATTTTAGTAAACCTGCCTGAAGAAGGAGTCACTATGCTCTGAAGGCTTCCAAACATAATTTTATGTATCCAATGTATTTATAGCGTACAAAGCGAGCCGTGGCAATTTCTCTAGATTGGTGAAAAAAATAGCTTAACAGCAACATTATGACAAAAGTCCAAAGTTTATTAACACATTATAAAGGACAACGTGTAACATTGAAATATATCAATCCTTGGTAAACCTAAGCGTTTCAAACTCAACCGTTCTTGAGCAACCATGACTAAGAACGGTTCAGTTCGAAATGCATAGGTTTATCAAGGATTAATTTGTACCAATGTTGCTCGCTGCCCTTTGGACTTTTATCCTAATGTTGCTGTGAAGGCGGGTTTTTGGCACATTTTTATTGATGCTGTCACAACATGCTCCTGTTACATCCCAGGCTCCAGACATTCACGGTATCATGGTGTGGTTGGTTTGAGCAAATTAAATTTATTTTTTAAGGGAATTTCTTTATCACAACAGTCCACATAAAGTATTATGCTCTCCATAGTACCCCATAGTATATTCCTCCATTGCTTAGTATTATGTCCCCACAGTCACTCACCCACAGTACATTCCAAAATACAGAATGATGCTCTCACACAAAGAATGATGTCCACAATTCCCCACAACACAAACACAGTATGATGCCCCCCACAGCCACCCTACAAAAAAAGATGCCCACCACAGTGACCCACACACAATAGGATGCCTGCAAACTCCCTTCCACATGATTCCCCACTGTTCCTGTATTACTGAACTGGTCTCTGCCGCCAGCCCAGGTACTGCCTGAAGGATCTGCCAAGACATTCAGGTCATGTGAAATTCTCAGGTCACTTGACATAAGGCTAAGTGCCCACGATGCAGAAATGCTGCAGATTTTTTCTGCATGTCCCTGGCAGGAAAAACGCATGCAGATTTTACATGCGTTTTTCCTGCCAGGTAGAAGCGTTTGTAAAGCGTCTTTGCATGTGTGACGCCTCTACTCGAAAGCCCCTTTTTACCCTGGGAGATGGGGGACTCGGAGTCGGTTCCTGTGATGGAGAGATGGGGTACAGCCATGGCCCGAACTCGCTCCGTACCCAGGGCCGTCACAATTAAAAGGATGGTATGGGCTTATCCGGGTTGAGTGGGTGATCTCGACTACGCCACCTGTGGCACCTGGTGATGGCCACCAGCGCTGCTGCAGTCCGCTGAGGCCTGGTGTTAGGGCAGCCGGCGTTGTTACTACTCCCCACAGGCAGAGCAGGGCCTCAGGGCAGAGGGACAGGATGAAGGGGGTAGTAGTCCGGGAGGTCTGGTGCCGCGTGATGTGGTGTAATGCAGAATAAAGAGTCTGGAGGCCATTAGGGGTGAACTTCCAGGGTTTTTACTCACGTTGTAGAGTACAGCTGCAAGGCTTCTCCCTGCTCCTCGCAGAGTTCTGCGGTCACCTGAGACGGGGGGGTCCGACAACCTCCGAGTAAGTCCAGTGTTCAATCAGGACACCACACCAGAGTGTTCCTAGACTACAGACCGAGTGCTTTTGACGCGCCCCTGGGCCTGTGTCGCGCTGCGTTGCGCACGCGGGAGCTTACCCGGAGCCGGATCTCTTGAGGGTTGTAGTCTCGTGGCGGTGATCCGGTCCGTGCCCAGGGAGTCAGACTAAGTGGCGCTGTATCAGCGGTAGATGTTGGACGACTACGCCACCCGTTGAGTACAGCTAAGGAGCTGCTGCTGCAGGGCAGACCGCTGAGGCCGGTGGTAGGATTGTGCAGCGTGATAGTATAACCCCCAACGGGAGGGGTATGGCCTCAGGGCAGCCGACGTGGATGATGGGGGTAGCAGGAACCACTCGGAGACGGTACGGTGTAGTTCAGGGTCTTTACTGGTGACAAAGATAGACCCTCCCGGAGTACTGGCTAGCGATTGGGGCCTGGTCAGTCCTTGAGCAGATGGGATCTCCCCTGGCCAGGCGGAGTTGTAGGCCTCCCAAACTGACTGTACTCTTCTGGCTACCTTGCTAGAGGCGGGTATAAGTAGCCCACGTCCCTGAGTGTACCGTGTGGTGCTCACCCGTATGGCCGGTGACTCGGGGCCTTCTAGTAGCTTCCGCTCCACGACGGCGGTGCTGGTCCCATGCGTGTGACCGTGCCTTCGGGTTTCTTGGCCAGAGGACCTGAAATCCCCTGCCTGACGGATTCTGCTGCTGGGTAGGAGTTAGTCCCCACAGCCTCGGACTCCGGGTCCGGTAAGAAATCTTCTCAGTCAGGGCGAGCTCTGCAGCTGCCAGCCCCTGACTCCTTGTAACACTGCTCCCACAGAGCTCCTGTTGTTTCTTCCCATAGCTGCTTCTCTTCTCTGTCTCTACTTCTGGCATGGCCCAGGAGCTGGGCCCAGCCGGAGCCACAGCTCCCTGTCAGCCCTCCTGGCTGAACTCTCCCTCTGAACTCCCTAACCCTGCCTCAGCCCCAGGTTTATCTAGGGGAAGTTCTTCCCCTCCCAGGACTGGGCAGGAGGTGTGGCATGCATAGGATTCATGACCAAGAGACCTCCCACCTGCTCTCAGACATAACATTGCCGTTACTGTGGAAACCAGACCCCTGGGGTGCCACATTCCCCCCTAGTGAAATTTAGTACTCCGGGACTAAACATATTTTTAGAAAAACATAACAAGATATAAACAATAATAATACAATAAGAAAAACACATAAAGATGGTTACGGCGTGTCCGCAACCGGGTGCAGTCTTTGAAGAAAAGCAAGGTGTCCATTTCACCAAAACAGGGAGACGTAACCAGGTAGGGGTCTGTCCTGCCCCAAGTCCTTAACAGTCTTTAGTCCATTCCTGGGTTACGCTCCAACCATGTACAAAGGATTCCCGGTAAATCCACCAAAGACTCCCATAAATTACTAGAAACACATAATTATTTACAGGATATGGCCGCTCTCAGTCCTCGGCCAGTGGGGATAAGGAATGGCTGCTCACAGTCCTCAGCCTGGTTTAAGATAGGGGCACATGGGGAACAATTCACTAATCCCAACGGGGACCATATTTTAATTAGCAGCAGTCCTTGTACCCTTACGGGTAACTATTTACAGCTCTTTATTCACGCTACTTCCCTTCAGTAGCTATGTCCTCTTTGTGCTCCCTCCTGAGGGTAGTCCTCAGACCCGTCCGGGTCCTCTTGGCTTTCCTCGTATTGGTAGTACTGCAGCTCCTCCTCGGTTAGCTGGGTTAGTATCTCTGCGACAGTCCTCCTCCCAGGTGGCCAGGACTTTACCTCCCTTTGGGCTGCCCCGGTTAATTGGGCCACCAGGATGCTCACTTTTTGCTCCTCTGTGAGGGGGTACACCTGGAAGAGACTATCCAGCTTTTCTCTAAAGTCATGCAGGGTATGTGACTCCCCTGAGTACTGGGGTAGCCAGGCTGCCCCCGGGATATAGGGCATGGTGAAAGGCATGACCGCAACAGCGGTGGCGCTGGCGGGGGTTGAAGCGGTGAAGCTCTCCTCCGTATCCGACATCCTTCTCCCCCCTAGTGGACCGTGGCCTACCTTGCGATGATCCTCTTCCGTAGGCCGCGGCTCCGCAGTGGATCGTCAGGGTTGAGGACCTTCCGTCGCGCTCCTGTGACGTCGGCGTCTGCTGGGCTCCTTCCAGGACCTTACGCAACGTCCGGACGTGAGGCGGGGCTTCAGTTCTCGCGCGCTTTCGGAGTCCACGCCCCTCTTCTTCCCCCGCGGCGTCCTCAAGATGGCGTCCAATGGCGGGAAAACTCCACGTATGGAGGGAAGAAGGCTGAAGATGGCGCCGGATGGCGGGAAAACTCCACCGATGGCGGGAAGGAAGCGGAAGATGGCGCCGGATGGTGGGAATCTTCACCACAGGTAAATTTGAACAGTCTTTTTCAGGCACGCAGTACCCGGTGGTTGCGGGCACAAAATCCTGCCGACTACGCCAAAAGTTGACGCGCCCCTGGGCCTGTGTCGCGCTGCGTTGCGCACGCGGGAGCTTACCCGGAGCCGGATCTCTTGAGGGTTGTAGTCTCGTGGCGGTGATCCGGTCCGTGCCCAGGGAGTCAGACTAAGTGGCGCTGTATCAGCGGTAGATGTTGGACGACTACGCCACCCGTTGAGTACAGCTAAGGAGCTGCTGCTGCAGGGCAGACCGCTGAGGCCGGTGGTAGGATTGTGCAGCGTGATAGTATAACCCCCAACGGGAGGGGTATGGCCTCAGGGCAGCCGACGTGGATGATGGGGGTAGCAGGAACCACTCGGAGACGGTACGGTGTAGTTCAGGGTCTTTACTGGTGACAAAGATAGACCCTCCCGGAGTACTGGCTAGCGATTGGGGCCTGGTCAGTCCTTGAGCAGATGGGATCTCCCCTGGCCAGGCGGAGTTGTAGGCCTCCCAAACTGACTGTACTCTTCTGGCTACCTTGCTAGAGGCGGGTATAAGTAGCCCACGTCCCTGAGTGTACCGTGTGGTGCTCACCCGTATGGCCGGTGACTCGGGGCCTTCTAGTAGCTTCCGCTCCACGACGGCGGTGCTGGTCCCATGCGTGTGACCGTGCCTTCGGGTTTCTTGGCCAGAGGACCTGAAATCCCCTGCCTGACGGATTCTGCTGCTGGGTAGGAGTTAGTCCCCACAGCCTCGGACTCCGGGTCCGGTAAGAAATCTTCTCAGTCAGGGCGAGCTCTGCAGCTGCCAGCCCCTGACTCCTTGTAACACTGCTCCCACAGAGCTCCTGTTGTTTCTTCCCATAGCTGCTTCTCTTCTCTGTCTCTACTTCTGGCATGGCCCAGGAGCTGGGCCCAGCCGGAGCCACAGCTCCCTGTCAGCCCTCCTGGCTGAACTCTCCCTCTGAACTCCCTAACCCTGCCTCAGCCCCAGGTTTATCTAGGGGAAGTTCTTCCCCTCCCAGGACTGGGCAGGAGGTGTGGCATGCATAGGATTCCTGACCAAGAGACCTCCCACCTGCTCTCAGACATAACATTGCCGTTACTGTGGAAACCAGACCCCTGGGGTGCCACACTTTCCTGTCTGTGTGTGTAGATAGGCCGGGTCTCCCTCTGAACTCCTCTCAGAAAAAGGGTACGGGTGGCAGCTCCACTCCTTCCGTTACCTGGTGCGATCCTCAGGGCCTACCGGGCTTTCCCGACCAGGACATGGAGTAGCAAGGTCGGGTGTCGGGGGCCGGGACCCCTCTTGCAGCCAGACTCCCTCTGAATATATAAGGTTGGCGAGGACAGGTGGCGTATACCGCTCCGTCTGCATCCTCCCTGGGATCCATTTGCTGTGGAGCTACACTCTTAAGCTCCGGGCCTTCTTGGTCATGGTCCTTGACCGGGTTGAGACATTCATTATCTACAACCTGCCCCTCGACTCAAGGCTAAGGTACGAGGGCCGTGTCTCCGTCCTCTGCAGGCCCACACAGGATCCACGCTCAGGGAGGGAGATCACAATCCAAAGACAGTCAAAAGAACCCAGAACCAAAATGGCTCTTTTTTAAATATGAAATTTAAAGTGTCACTAAAATGTGAGTCCTCCACCCTCACCCACTAAATGGTTCCCCTAACTCTTGGTTCCCCAGTCTCCCTGTAACCAGGAGGGCAGCACCTAGTGCCTTCTAGCCCCCTCTGGTGGAGACATGTGGTGTTGGATGTGGAGGTGGAGTCCTGACCATCGCACTGTTCTTACCTCAGAGGAGGAACACTACACTCCATTAAAGAAGTGCAGCATCCCTGTGGCGGTCGAACCCTCAGGGGCGCCACACATGCATTTCTGCATGCGGGTTATCAAGCGCTTTTCCAAGCGATTTTAGCATCACTTGGAAAACTTCTTGACAACTTGGTCACACTATTTAAATCCATGCAACCGGCATGGATTTATATAGTGTGACCAAGTAATAGTTAAAAAAAAAAAGAATAAGAATGGTAAAAAATAAACGATGTACGATGCGTCCTGGCTCCCCAGTGGCTCGTGGTGGTGTAAAAGGACCTTCCATTATATAATTTAGTCATATGACAGGTCATGCATCGTACAGGAGACCGGGGGACATCAGAAGGTAAGTATAATGTATATTTTTTATTTTAAATTCTTTTTTTTACAGGTACTATGGTACCCGGGTCTGGAGGTACCATAGTACATTGAATCGCTTAATATTCGCATGTGCACATATAGTCATGCGGATATTAAGCCATTCAGTGCAAGTCAATGGAGGCAATTACGCTGCGTGTCCGCAAAATTAATGGACATGCTGCGGATTTTTCCACATTGATAATCCGCAGCAGAAATTTCCGCAGCATGTGCACAGCACATGCGGATTATCATTGGGGACCATGGGGCACGTATTACCAAGCGTTTTTTTAAGCATTTTCGCTGCGGAAATACCGAGGCAAAAATGCTTGAAAGACGCATAGTGGGCACGCAGCCTAAATGTCCTTGCAGGACTTTGAGGCTCTACCTAGACAAAATGGTGAAGAAACGATCTGTTGGCTGCTTGATCAACCACTTTATTCAACTGTATGTGTTTTATAAGAATCCAGTCAAATGCAGTTGAAGTCTGAAAATACTCCCGACCTCCCGGGACAGCCCCTCAAAATTTGTGCCTATCCCACTGAATCTGGAATGATTGGTATTAGAGATGAACATATCATGCAAAATTTAAATTTGCCTGTTTTCGCAGATTTTCCTGCCAAATGCGATTAGTGGAGGAGTTATTCTCCATAAATTGAATGTCCCTTGTTATGCTCCAGGTCCAGGAGAGACCCTGGAGCATAATAAACTTAATATGTATAAAATAAGGAAAAACCTTATACTCACCTCACCACTCACCTTTTATGCCCCTTTGCGCCTCACTTTCACACGTCTGGTCCTCGTCGCATCTACTAATCCCCAGCGTTCATGCTGAAGTTCCCAGAAGGGTTCTGCTTAAGCATTCGAAAGGGTCACAACGTCATGGTGTGCCATGCCGTGACCTTGCTTGCTCATGAGCAGAACCGTTCTGGATCTCATCAGAGCCAGAAGTCTCTGCTCAGTGTGGAAAGACCAGGGATTTAGTGCGAGCGGCATCTATCAGAAGATTCGACCTGGACGGGACAGGTGACAGTGAGAAGTGGTGGAGCCAGAAAATATAACTATTTTTTAAAACTTTTGATGGCTCTTTACAGTTTACAAAAATGTCACCCAGTGGACTCCATTTTGTGAAATTAGAAGTCGATTTCAAATCTACTCAAAATTAGTTGCTCATCTCTAGTTGGTAAGTATGGTGTAAGCCTGATTACAAACTGCACTTGCTCTATTTCTAGTCATGACAATATATTCAAGTGCATTGTATTCTTCTCCACCAGAGGTCGCACTGATTGCTAAAGCTGTCGGATTGCACTTCTGACTCTTCCATCATCAGTGGGAGGACTCAGTCACCAGCAATAAACAAACTCTCCTGCTGTCTTGCACCTAGAAGCTAGTAAACACTTCTTAAAGAGAATCCAGAACGGATATTACTGATGGCATGCACTAGAAGCAAAACGCTTACTGTCATGTGCATAAAAGAAGTACGCTGCTCCAGAAAATTAAGGGATAACTTAAGCATCACAATATAACCCCAAGTCTGTTAAAGGGTATATATCATTTTATTTTCTATTTTACACCTAGTCCCTTACTAAAATGTGCAGCAGATAAGTGGAGTCTGGGTCCTAAGACCCCCACTGAGCACTTAAAAAACACTCGAGTGCGCTGAACACCAGACAGAAGGCACTCAGAGCAGTGTTTGGGCTCAATAGAAATACTTGTACAGGGTATGGGCCATAGACTTTGTATTAAGCCTATTCACCACTCTCTGTACACTCTCACAGAGGAGTTCAGCGCTTTAGAGCGTTTTGTTTTTAGTGACCGGTCAGGGGGCTTCAGGATTCAGACTGTCAGCTGTACCTTAAGAAGTGGCTTGATATTATGTAAAAAATAAATTGTTCATTATGATGAGTTATTGGACTGCAAAGGGCTCATATATTGTGCTTGCACAGGGGTCCTTTTCTGTCTTTGTCTGCTTCTTAACCCCTTCACGACATATGACATACATGTACGTGATATGTCGTGTCCCGGCCTTTGATGCGGGCTCACAAGCTTAGCCCGCATCCTTCCCAGCAAATGATGGCTGTTAACCTGTTAAATCCCGCTGTCAAATCCCAATGTCAATCTCTGACAGCGGCATCTAACATGCACCGGCAAGCGGCCCATCGTTCCACGCTCCCATCGGCGCACCGTATATCTGTCTGAGATGATTTAGTGAATCCTGCTTTGTGCAGGGGGTTGGACCAGATGACCCAGGAGGTCCCCTCCAACTCTACCATTCTATGATTCTATGACCATGACGTGATCCACTGGCGGACACAGACACAAGAGGGCCCCTGTGCAATAACACTATATGGGCCCTTTTCAGTTCAATAGCTCATCATAATGTACAATTCCACCTGATTTGGGGGTGGAAATGGGCCCCCATTACCTCTTAGGTTTCCTGTGTAGCTGCACAGGTTGCACCAATGATATGTCCGCTTCTGACGTGATCATCTGTGCCTGTCATTACGATCCTCCTGAGAAGCCAGCCCGTGGCCGGCGTTCATAGGAGATCGTGATGTTCACTATATATAGCGTTGCTGATGCATTGCCATGTATAGCACAAGCAATCTCGCAACTTCAGATCCCCTAAGGTGACTAACAAATACAGTAGAAAGGGAAAAAAGTTTTAAAAAATATGAAGAAAATAAAAAAAAACACAAGTTAAATCACCCCCTTTTGCCCCATTAAAAATAAATAAAAAGTATACATATTTGGTATCACTGCGTTCGTAAAAGTCCGATCTATCAAAATATAAAGTAAATTAATCCGATTGGTAAACTGCATAATGAGAAAAATAACAAACACCAAAATCATGTTTTTTTTGGCCGCCGCAACATTGCAATAAGATGCAATAAGAGGCAATTAAAACATCTTATCTAATTCAAAATGGTATCCGTAAAAAGATCAGATCAGGGCATAAAATAAACCCTCTCACAGTCCCACATCCTGAAAAATTGGCAAAGTCCTGTAATACGCATGTGCGGGGAAAGGTCACAAGGTGTTGGCTTATATGTACTACAATACCTTGCTCTGCGCTCAGCAGTGCAGAGAGAAGTGCGCCTCCGCAGGAGCGCGATGGAGGACACTGTGCGGATGATGTAGGACGCTTCATCCACACAAAGCAAGAAGGACAGCGATTGCAAGAAAAGAGGAGGTGCCAGATCAAGACCTGCGACGTCCATCAAACCGGACCACTCTGTAGGGGAGTATAATAAAATCTCGTTTTTTGGTTATGCAGAGTGCATTGGGAACATATTTAAAGCATTCTAGAATGCTGAATATGAGGGCTAATAGGTGGATGCTGGCCCTAATTTATATGACAAAAACCTGGTGACTGGTTCCCTTTAATAGTTTACAGGCTCCTTGCTAAACTGTCATGGTGTCATGAGGATCTAAAGTCTTGTAGAGGAACCTGTGTTGAGTCCAAGCATCTGCCATTTTTATTTGCATTCGCTAGAGAAATCCAAAATTGTCAGGTCCTCTATGGGCATCTAGTTCTGTTCACACTGAGCACATGTGAAAAATGTGAGAGAGTCTGAAAATCTATGATAAACATTATGCCGTCTGCTACATCATCCAGCATGACTGGTTTGACTCTGGGTCAGTGATGGTTTGGTGAAGCATATCCTTGGAAGGTCACACAAACGTCCATGTGACAAAAGTTCCTGGGGTAGAGTTTCAGACCCTACATTGATTGATTGATCAGCGGCCCCGATTTCATCTTAGTACAGGAAATCGTGTAGCCAGTTCATGGATGATGAAGACATTGACGCTATTGACTTGCCCTCACTATCCTGAGAGTTGAATCAATTGAGAACCTCTGAAACACTATGTATCAAAGCATCAGATGCCATCAACTAGCGTCACAAGCAGTTCAGAAGTTCATTGATTCCGCGTTCCAGTGTAACGTGGCGTGGGGCAGTAGCCGTGGGCGAGGTACTCATCTCTTACACCCCAGCACGTTACATAAAGGTGGGGGGTCTTGGCTGGGTATTTGGACTTGTGCTATGGGGATAATACGCCATTGCAGGACACATGTTACTGATTACTTTGGTTGGCCAGAACCAGATGCTGACTACTTCAATGAGGGAGACCACCAGTTGACAATAAACAGTTTTTTACTAAACAGCAACTTGGTGGGAACTATGTACATTAGATAGAGGGTGCAAAACTTCATAAACATTTCCTTTAACAGATGGAGCATCTTCACATACATTCTTCTTGTCCTTCTCAGAATGACTCAGTTCTGCCTTACTCAGTCTTATATCTTCACCACCACCCAGCACAGTACTACAGTCCAGTAAGTGAGAGTCCTATTCTCAACCCGCAGTTCCGCATCCTCTTCTCTCTTAAGGGAACTAGTTTGCCAATATGACTGGCACTTAGCTTCTCTGCCTTTGACAACTTACAACTCCTGCTCCAGGCACTCTTCATCTCACGTTCTCTGTACCGTCCCGGCCCTTTACCGCTCTAAGTTGTAAACTCGGGACCATACTGCTAGGCGTCCTTTCCCAGGATCCGTCTCCAGTGCATAACTCCGTCCTTCGGTCACTTCTCTCTTCACTCAGGATCACGCAATCCACTGTCTCGGTCTCCACTCACATCAGGGACACCCATGTCATGCAGCTCTGCTCACTAGTCAGACCATTGCTCTGCTTTTACTGCACACTGGGCTCTATCGGAGTTCCTGACAGCAAACTGTCTCTGTCCCTTCACCTTACCCCCTCCCACTCTGGTGTACTCACAAATATTAACCCTAACTCTCCCTATTGTCGGGCAGAACACAACACCATCACCAAAAACGCATGTCAATAAACAATAGAATACACTTCAACAATACACGTCTCTTCAAGGGGGAACGTGGGCAGTATTTCCATCTCTTTACACCAGGTTTGGGAGAAAATCCCCCAGGACACCATCCACCATCTCATCAGAAACATGTCCAGATTTCAGGAGTGCATGGCGGCCATACAGGATAATGAGACACTTTATGGGTTGCCATGATAAAATTCACACAGATTGGATCATGCTGTGAATTCTATTTTTTACCTTGATTTTCAAGGGTAATTTGGAATCCAGTCCTCAGTTGGTTAATGATTTTGGTTGCCATTGACCATTCATACGCCATTTTGTTTGCAACTAATTACCGTGCACAATTTACATCAGTAAAGAATTTCAACTTGAATCCTTTACTCATCAAGATCTTTAATATTTTTGAGCAGTTTAATGTTGGAAACATCTTTGGCTGACAAATAATATATTTGGTGACACTAAAACTAATGATCGCACAAAAATGAATAAAATATAAATAAAATTATATAAATTCAACATCATACTGACCACAGAATAAAGTTAACACTTTATACACCTTGTAAATAGTGTAATATTTTCAATGCAAAAAACAAATGGCAGAAATGCTGTTTTTTTCCCTACTTCGCCCATTAAAGAGTAAATTAAAGGGGTTGTCCACTAGTTTTACGTTGATGCCCTATCCGTAGGGTATCGGTGCCGGCAGCGGCAGCCGCCGGCCGGAAGTGCTCACCTGTGGGGCTCCGCCGTCAAGTGGTAGTGGCCACCGCGCTGTACTGCACATCCGCCTCCTATTCAATTGAATGGGATAGGGCATTGAATACAGATAGGGCATCAATGTAAAAGTAGTGGACAACCCCTTTAATTCAGTTATATGTACCTGAAAATGGTGCCATATACAAGCACAACTCATCCCACACAAAGAAAAACAATCGTTCATACAATAAAAAAATAAAATGTTGGCTCCTGAAATGTGACAATGAAAAAAAGTTTGGTTATTAAAGCCAAAATATGCCCTGGTTCTTGAGGGGTTCTAATCTGCAACATCTGTTTATATATACAGGATATTAGTTTAGTTTTTTTCCTCTCCATTTTTAGCTTTTGCTAGTTTAATGAGTTAATCTTTTCCTCGTACACCATCCAAGCCATTAATAATAAAAAATGAGCATCACCATCACCAAAAACGCATGTCAATAAACAATAGAATACACTTCAACAATACACGTCTCTTCAAGGGGGAACGTGGGCAGTATTTCCATCTCTTTACACCAGGTTTGGGAGAAAATCCCCCAGGACACCATCCACCATCTCATCAGAAACATGTCCAGATTTCAGGAGTGCATGGCGGCCATACAGGATAATGAGACACTTTATGGGTTGCCATGATAAAATTCACACAGATTGGATCATGCTGTGAATTCTATTTTTTACCTTGATTTTCAAGGGTAATTTGGAATCCAGTCCTCAGTTGGTTAATGATTTTGGTTGCCATTGACCATTCATACGCCATTTTGTTTGCAACTAATTACCGTGCACAATTTACATCAGTAAAGAATTTCAACTTGAATCCTTTACTCATCAAGATCTTTAATATTTTTGAGCAGTTTAATGTTGGAAACATCTTTGGCTGACAAATAATATATTTGGTGACACTAAAACTAATGATCGCACAAAAATGAATAAAATATAAATAAAATTATATAAATTCAACATCATACTGACCACAGAATAAAGTTAACACTTTATACACCTTGTAAATAGTGTAATATTTTCAATGCAAAAAACAAATGGCAGAAATGCTGTTTTTTTCCCTACTTCGCCCATTAAAGAGTAAATTAAAGGGGTTGTCCACTAGTTTTACGTTGATGCCCTATCCGTAGGGTATCGGTGCCGGCAGCGGCAGCCGCCGGCCGGAAGTGCTCACCTGTGGGGCTCCGCCGTCAAGTGGTAGTGGCCACCGCGCTGTACTGCACATCCGCCTCCTATTCAATTGAATGGGATAGGGCATTGAATACAGATAGGGCATCAATGTAAAAGTAGTGGACAACCCCTTTAATTCAGTTATATGTACCTGAAAATGGTGCCATATACAAGCACAACTCATCCCACACAAAGAAAAACAATCGTTCATACAATAAAAAAATAAAATGTTGGCTCCTGAAATGTGACAATGAAAAAAAGTTTGGTTATTAAAGCCAAAATATGCCCTGGTTCTTGAGGGGTTCTAATCTGCAACATCTGTTTATATATACAGGATATTAGTTTAGTTTTTTTCCTCTCCATTTTTAGCTTTTGCTAGTTTAATGAGTTAATCTTTTCCTCGTACACCATCCAAGCCATTAATAATAAAAAATGAGCAATACATTCCTTGTTCCATTTGCGCATAAATTCTTCATTCCAGAGATAATGTCCAGCCGTGATGCATCTCCCAGTCTCCTTGGTGCAGTTTGAGCAAAATCAACAACCCCCAAATTTGTAGTATTCAATGTTCTGTTTAGGGAATTTAAAGTCAATTTCCTCTAATTTTTTGTATTAATTTTTTTAGGACAAATGTATTTATTTTTATCCATCCACTCACAAAACAGAAATGTAGAAAGAACTGACAGCAGGTTGTTCTAAAAACGAACATAGGTGGAGAACGTCTTTAATATTTGTAAACAAGGTTATAAGAGCGGAGTGTTCAGTTGTTTCTTCCAGGAAGCATTTCATTACCTTATCACAAATGATAAGGCTACAGCAGATAAGCTGACGTTGACATTGACTTCAGAAGTCTTGTTTTCCTGTTCTCAGAGGCTATTTAAAAGACAATGAAAAGATTTTCCTTCTTTTTACATACCTAAAATAGCCAAATGATGTATAGTTGCTGTCTATCGGTGAAGATAACAACTTGTACTAGGGCTCCCAGATTTTTAAGAATTTGCTGTGAAGCTTTATCTATGTTACACAAAGAATCTATTCTGGCACAGAAAACAATGGTGGAGTTGGGGAGTGATAAAGAGCATAAGTAATAGGTTTAAAGGGGCTATCCTCCAAATGTTTTGCAAAAAAAATGGTCAAAAATGTTTAAAAATAAAAAAACAAAATACAGTATAGTATAGTTTACGGATCGCCCACACTCTTCCTCTCCACCATCTCACTATTTTTTCTTTTGGCATGTAACCACTGCATCCAATTACCGGGTGCAGCAGTGTTTGTGTAACCACTGCAGCTGGTGATCGGCTGCAGTAGTCATATGTCTATATAACAAGAACAGGATGTACCAAAATTAGGTATTTATGGTATATCCTGTGTAAATGTCTTATATTAGAATACTCCTTTAAAGGAACAATCTAGGAACACTTAGCTATAGGGATTTGAAGTATTTTACTTATTAATGGAAGCAACTTGTTTCTGCAAAGGATTTGTACAATGTCTGTCAGAAAATGTGGAGATGTAAGTTACCATTAGTGATAATCTGATCATAAAGTACATAGTCTTCCTCCAATAAGAAAAATATGTTAATGAAAATGCCATTGCTGTCTGGAAACATCCTTTTGAAAAGGCCTCCCTGATACATTCAATGACAGATTTTCCAGTGGTCTCTCCTAATAGGGCAATTTCCTAGTACAGGAAAAAGGTCATTAGTAAAGGCATTAGCCAGATGTAAATACTTTCTCTGCATATGTGTAAGAAAATCTGCCATTTTCAAGAATGAAAAATACTAAATAGAGGTATATTCAGCCCAAATAAATATATCACAAACCTCCTGCCTAGTGATAAAATTACACTTGTTTGCAGGTTGTAGTATGTTTAGCTTCATATTTAAAGGGATTGATAACGTGAGCTGTAAACTGAGCTGTAACGTGAGCTGTAACCTGAGCTGTAAACGGAGCTGTAACGTGAGCTGTAACCTGAGCTGCAACCTGAGCTGCAACGTGAGCTGTAACCTGAGCCTTAACCTGTGCAGTAAACTGTACTGTAACCTGAGCTGTAACGTGTGCTGTAACGTGTGCTGTAACCTGAGCGGTAACCTGAGCTGTAATGTGTGCTGTAACGTGTGCGGTAACCTGAGCTGTAACGTGAGCTGTAACGTGAGCAGTAACGTGAGCTGTAACCTGAATTGTAACCTGAGCTGCAACCTGAGCAGTAACCTGAGATGCAGCCTGAGCAGCTTTTCTGGTCACATGATCTCCAGCTGAAAATCTCCTGCTTCCTGTGATGTCACGTCAGATTGTCCCTCACTTCCGGGCTCTGAAAATTGAGGGTGGGGTGTGATCTTCAGCATGGGTGGGTGGGGCTTGTTGCATGAGTGGGAGTGGCTTCATTCAGCAGAGCTCACTCGTCATCTGTGAATGTTGCGATATAGCGGTATCATTAAACAATCAGTGATGTGCTTGGCAGCTCCAGCTTTAGGCTAACGCAATATGACAGCACGTTTCATGTGACAGCAATGCTCAGAAAAGTCACACGACAAAAGATGAACAAAGATGTAATTTTGCTAAAAACAAATTGACTATCACAAACAAGTCAGATGTAAGTTCAGTGTCGGACAGGGGTGCCAAGGGCCAACCAGTAACCAACTCCAGGGCCCCACATTTCAGCTACATGCAAATGTTACATTATCACCAATCACAAATGAACCCCTTTCCGACCTGGTCAGTAATAGTACGTAGCTATGCCCTGAGCCTATAGGGCCAGCTACGTACTATTACTTGCGCTGCGATCGCGCCCGCACACAAGCGGTGTGGGGCGATCGCCGCCGGGTGTCAGCTGATTGTTACAGCTGACACCCGGTGCTATGTGCAGGGAGCGGTCCTCGAAGTTGATCGCAGCATTGCGGTGGCAAGGGGAGGTGATCACTATACTCACCTCTCCTGCCGGCGTCCAGCGATGTCTGCTGTGGCTTCCGGATGTTGCCATGACGACCCGATGTCGTCATGACAACATCCGGGTCACCAGGAGGCAGGACGTTACTTTGGTCATGCGCAGTGCATGACCAAAGTAATGTCTCCCTGCGTGCAGCGCTGACAGGCTGCATGGCACAGGGAGCTGCTGCTCTCTGCCATGCAGCCGATCAGGCTGCAAAAAGTGAAAGTCCCATAGTGGGACAATGTGTAAGAGTAAAAAAAAAAGTAGAAAAGTGAAAAAAATAAAATAAAAAAAATGAAAACAATAATCCCCAAAAAATAAAAATATATTGAACCCATAATATTTATTATGAAAAAATAAATAAACCAATAAAAGTAAACATATTTGGTATCGCCGCGTCCGGAACGACCTGACCTATAAAACTGTCCCACTAGTTAATCCCTTTAGTGAAGACGGTAAATAAAAATAAAAAAACGAAGCAAAAAACAATGCTTTATCATCCTACCGCCAAACAAAAAATGGAACAACACGCGATCAAAAAGACGAATGTAAATAAAAATGGTACCGCTGAAAACGTCATCTTGTCCCACAAAAAAACAAGCTGCCACACAGCTCCATCATCTGAAAAATAAAAAAGTTATAGCTCTCAGAATAAAGCGATACAAAAAAAATTATTTTTTCTAGAAAATAGTTTTTATTGTGTAAAAGCGCCAAAACATAAAAAAAGATATAAATGTGGTACCGCTGTAAACGAACTGACCCGAAGAATAACGCTACATTATCAATTTTATTACACGTGGAACGGCATAAAAACGCCCCCAAAAAAACAATTCCTGAATTGCTGGTTTTTGTTTATTCTGCCTCCCAAAAATCGGAATAGAAAGCAATACAAAAAATGTCACATGCCCGAAAATGGTACCAATAAAAACATCAACCTGTCCCGCAAAAAACAAGCTGTCACATGACTCTGTTGGCCAAAATATGGAAAAATTATAGCTTTCAAAATATGTCTTTGCAAAAAAAGTGTCATTTAGTGTGTGACTGTCAATCATAAAAACCCGATATGAATCTGGTATATCTGTAATCACACCGAAGAATAAATTCGTCTAATCACTTATACCACACGAGGATCGGTGTAAAAAAATAAACTCTAGGATTAGGGTTGTGCTAGAGTTAGGGTTGTGGTTAGGGTTGGGCTGGGGTTAGGGTTGGGCTAGGGTTAGGATTGGGGTTGGGGTTAGGGTTGGGGCTAGGGTTGGGGTTAGGGTTGGGGCTAGGGTTGGGGCTAGGGTTTTATTAGGGTTGGGATTTTTTCAAAAGTAAAGAAAAAAAAATGATGACAATATGGCGACCAGTGTTGAGCGCAAGTGCTCGCTACTTGAGTTAGCATCGGGTGCTCGGGTATGCACTGAGTATCGCAAGTGTTCGAGTGACATGCTCGAGTCTCTGTCCCATATGCTTCGCGGCCAAAAAAAAGTTGCTGGGATGGCCTGCCATGCACGAGTGATCCCCGCATGTTTTTTTTTGGGTGTCTAACAACCGTGAAACATGCGGGGCAGGGACTCAAGCATGTCACTCGAGCACCCGTGATACATGGTGCATACCTGAGTACCCGATGCCAACTCAAGTAGCGAGCACTTGCGCTCAAGACTAATGACAACTTATTCAATATGATGACCTAATGTTATCAAATTCTGTCGTATCTCTGGGTTCAAAATGTACACTATACCCCTTGATAAAATCCTTGAGGGGTCTAGTTTCCAAAATGGAGTAAATTGTGAGGGGTTTCCACTATTTAGGCACATCAGGGGCTCCCGAAATGCGACATGGCATCCGCTCTTGATTCCAGCCAATTTTGCGTTCAAAAAGTCACACAGTGCTCCTTCCCTTCTGAACCCTGATGTGCACCCAAATAGTGTATTTTCCCCACATATGGGGTATTGGCGTACTCAGGAGAAATTGCACAACAGTTTTTAGGTTCCATTTTCTCCTCTTACCCTTGTGAAACTAAAAAATTTGAGGCTAAAAGATCATTTTTGTGGAAAAAGTTAGATTTTTTTATTTTCACGGCTTCATGTTCTAAACTTCTGTGAAGCACCTCGGGGTTAAGGGTGCTCACCACACATCTATATAAGTTCCCTGAGGGGTCTAGTTTCTAAAATGGTGTCACTTGTGTGGGTTTTCCACTGTTTAGGCACATCAGGGGCACATCCGCTCAATATTCAAGCAAATTTTACATTCAAAAAGTCAAATGGCGCTCCTTCCGAACCCTGCCGTATGCCCAAGCAGTGGTTTTCCCCCACATATGGGGTATCGGCTTACTCAGGAGAGATTGCACAACAAGTTTCATGGTGCAATTTCTCCTGTTACTCTTATAAAAATGCAAAATTGGGGGATGAAAAACATTTTTGTGGGAAAAATTTAAAAATTTTATTTTCACGGCTCCATGTTATAAACTTCTGTGAAGCACTTGGGGGTTCAAGGCGCTCACCGCATATCTAGATAAGTTCCCTGAGGGGTCTAGTTTCCAAAATGGTGTCACTTGAGGGGAGTTTCCACTGTTTAGGCACATCAGGGGCTCTCCAAACGCAGCATGGCATCTGCTAATTATTCAAGCAAATTTTACATTCAAAAAGTCAAATGGCGCTCCTTCCCTTCCGAACCATGCCGTACGCACAAACAGTGGTTTTTCCCCACATATGGGGTACCGGCTTACTCAGGAGAGATTGCACAACAAGTTGCATGGTGCAATTTCTCCTATTACCCATATGAAAATGCAAAACTGAGGGCTGAAATACATTTTTGTGGGAAAAATGTGAAAGTTTTATTTTCATGGCTCCATGTTATAAACTTCTGTGAAGCACCTGGGGGTTCAAGGTGCTCACCACACATCTAGATAAGTTCCCTGAGGGGTCTAGTTTCCAAAATTGTATCACTTATGGGGGGGTTTCCACTGGTGGGGCACATCAGGGGCTCTCTAAACGCAACATGCCGTTCACTAATTATTCAAGCTAATTTTACATTCAAAAAGTCAAATGGCGCTCCTTCCCTTCTGTGCCCTGCCGTGTGCCCAGTGTTTTTTCCCCCACATATGGGGTATCTGCATGCTCAGGGGAAATTGCACAACAAATTTTGGGGTCCATTTTTTCCTGTTACGCCTGCAAAAATAAAAAAATTGGGGTCTAAAGTAACATTTTTGTGAATAAAGTTAAATGTTCATTTTTTTCTTCCCCATTCCAAAAATTCTTGTGAAGCACGTGAAGGGTTAATAAACTTCTTGAGTGTGGTTTTCAGCACCTTGAGGGGTGCAGTTTTTACAATGGTGTCACTTTTGGGTATTTTCTGTCATAAAAGCCCCTCAAAGTCACTTCAAATGTGATGTGGTCCCTAAAAAAATGGTTTTGTAAATTTTGTTGGAAAAATGAGAAATCGCTGGTCAACTTCTAACCCTTATAGCACACTAATAAAAAAAATTTTTGGTTCCAAAATTGTGCTGATGTAAAGTAGACATGTGGGAAATGTTATTTATTAACTATTTTGTGTAACATCTCTCTGATTTAAGGGAATAAAAATTCAAATTTTGAAAATTGTGAAATTTTCAACATTTTCGCCAAATTTCCAATTTTTTCACAAATAAACGCAATTGACATCGAAGAAATTTTACCACAATCATGAAGTACAATATGTCACGAAAAAAAACAATCTCAGAATCAGGGGGATCCGTTGAAGCGTTCCGGAGTAATTACCTCATAAAGTGACAGTGGTCAGAATTGTAAAAATTGGCTTGGTCATTAACGTGCAGACCACCCTGGGAAGTCTGCACGTTAATGACGTTCATATAAGAGGGGGTGGCACAGGGGCCCACTGGAGGATTCTCCTGTTCTCCTATGGGCCAGTCCAAGCCTGCATAAGTTGCAGTCGCATGTGACCTGAATTGAAGTCAATTGCAGATGAGTCGCGTGCAACTTGCAGCCAGTGACAGAAAATCCAACACATTTGGAAACATTTGTGACTCTGTGTCCCAGGAAGGTGCAGGTCGCAATGTGCCACGATGGGAAATCAATGTGACACTGCCACTTCAGTATCCCATGGCACATGTCGCCGTGTAGCCCTTGCCTTAGCCCTTCCATCCCATGTGTCCCTGGAAGAGATATTTACAGCAGAAAGTTGCATGTATTCTCAGCAGTAATGCTATGATGAGTTTCCAGCATGATAGCACATACATCCAGATATACAGTATTTCGATGCTACACAATGGATTCACTTTATTTCTCTCACAGCACATCAGAAAATTGCATTTTGTAATCAAATATCTAAAACAAAGTCCATTAGTTTCGATAGATGGCTCACGGATTGGATGACTGATGGACAAATACATCTGTCTACTCCATCTGTCATAAACAGCGCAAATGAGAACCCAGCCTAGGGATATGTTCACACGTGTACTGACGATGTGGAAGTGATCGACTGCAGCAGCTGGTACAATACTTTTCACTGCAGCAAGCCTTACCCATCACACGTTTGCCATATTTTTCCTCATTTACTTCAATAAAAGAAACTGCAGTATTAAAAACCTTGTGAAAAAAAAACAACCCCAAGGTTCTAATGAATGATAGCCACCAATTATGGTTGATACTGCGTGTACTTACTTTGATTTTCCTATAGTTTGTGTTGTGGTCATTAGAATGGCATATCTCATCCTTGCATCATATGCAGATAATTATAATAATTATGTATTACTTGTTGCTTAGCTCATGTTTTGTATAGGTAATCTGTACGTGCCCTGGTTGTACAGTGCACTCACTATCCTGGTTACCATGTGTGCAGAGCTCTCCCTTCTGTATACAGAGCTTATTACTTTGTTTATCGCTGCAGCAGAAGACTATTGTCTCTCTCCTCCCGCCATCAATTATCCACCTGCTACAAGTCATGTGAGCCCTTTCCGAAAACTGACCTGGGAATCTAAGACCAGGGAGCAGCGGGTGATTGATACAGGTGTAGGGAGGGGCAGAAACATGTTAGTATTGTAAAGGGAAACTGTACTGTCCTCGGAAACTTCAGAAAATTAAAAACTGTTTTTCTTTGCAACATTGCATATTGTTTCATTATAAAACTAGAGAAAGAAAAAAGGGTATTTGCGATATGTGCACTGTTCAATACACTCAACGAATTCACAAAACTACCAAAAATAAATGGCAGAAATAATAAAAGGCCCATATAGAACCAAACATTTAGAAACAAGGCCGGAAGTGATGGTTGCAGAATGCGGGGGGTGATATGTCCCCTCTCCTCTCCACTGACCCTATTCTCTGGTTGTACCTTGCCGCTACTTATTTCCATGTATTGTAGGTTCACTTTGTCTACTATTATTTTTTGTTTTATTAAGTAGCATTCTGCAGACATCACTCCGATATCTGGGGATGTTAATGGGGTTGTCCGGTCCAAAGTGATAAGTCTGCAGTCATTCTGTGTGACTGCAGACTTATGAACCCCCCCAGCATGCACTGTGCGCTGCAAGGATTTGCTGGTTTCTGAGCCGGGGCTGTAGGGTATGTATTTATTATACATGCTCCCGTCCAGAGGCCAACTAGTGGCCGTGGTCTCGTTACACACACTTGTATTCAGCGAGGCCGCGCCCAGTCTGGTGACACGACCGTCTAGAGGACGTGGCCGTCCAGTGGGTGCTGCCTCGCTCCATACAAGTATATGGAGCAATGCAGCACCCACTAGTTGGGTTTTAGCCGGGAGTATGTATAACTCATACATACCTGCCGGTCTGGCTCAGAAACAGGTGAATTCCCACAGCGCACAGTGCCATTAATAAGTCTGCAGTCACACAGAGTCACTGCAGACTTTTCATTTTGGACCAGGCAACCCCTTTAACCTTACAGTATTGTATATGGAGGGAAGGATTTCGGAATTGTGCACTTATTAGGGTGTGGACTCTTGGTAATATTTGGTCTTTTCTTCTGCTCTTTTGTTTTTAAATGGTCCTTTATGTGTTTTGGAATAATATTTATAATTCTTGGCATTAGTTGTAGTAGTTTTGTGTATTCTCTGAGTGTATTTTCTAATCCTCATTTCATAAACTGCTTTTTTTCTTTTTAGTTTGGTTTTGCATGTTATTTTGGTGTGGAACTCTATATCTAGTATTAGGACTCAACATTTTGCCCATTATAGTATAAATAGACATTTTAAATGAGAAAATTTGGCATATTGATGATAATTCTACTGTACACATAACATTTCTTGTTTGCATGCTAGATACTGGAAGGTGACACTGCCATTGTCACCAGTGACACCCTGCACGCTATTGATGATGACTCTGCACCTGAAGACATTGTATATTCTTTCATCCCTCCGTCCAATGGAGATGTGATTGTGAGGGGCTTTCCTGGTAGAGTTTTAAGCTTTTCACAAAGAGATTTGGAACTGGGAATGGTACAGTTCACACATAAAGGTGAGATGCCTCAACTGTCAAAGTATATAGAAATATCTCCTCTATATCTTTTCAGTCATCAGAAATAGGCCCATGGGTGAGTGAATGATAAAGTGGTTTTCGAGGAATAGGTTATGTGCCGGTGTCTCCAGTGTTTGTTGACAGCAGAGGAGACTTATAGATGATTTTATTATTTTTACTTAGAGGGAGGCTATGGGGATAAAAAAAAATGTATTCCAGGAAAAAACCCTATAATGAGTGCAAGCTAGGGTAGACAGATGGAATTGGGGTAATAGGGCAGTAATATAATGAGAAGCAGGCCAGTGCTTGTAGCATATCCTTTCTTATGGATTTAAATGATAAGTAATAGGCTGTAAAAATGTGTGGATTAATCTGATAGTTGTGCCAATATACATGCCATTGGTGTGCCAGAACATGCCATTGTAGTACCACCCCAATCATTACAGTTCTGATAACAAATAACCTTAAGGATGTAAAATGGTCAATGAATGGATAAAGCCAATAGATATGTCATTGATTAAAGCAGGGCTGTGGAGTCGGAACCCATTTTGGTGGAGACAGAGTCGGTAGAAAATGGACCAACTCCGACTCCTAAAATTTATAATAAATTGGGTACAGTAGTTCAATGCAGTTTGTGGGGAATATTTTTTCATAAGAATTTGGGAAAGTTCTGAAATGTCCTATAAATGTCTGTCCTATTCCTGATCTAAGGGTCTAGACTTTTAGAGATGAATCTGTGCTGCAGTAAATTTATCACTTAAACATGAGCCATGTATGAGGGAGTCCGAGTCGGAGTCGTGGAGTCGGAGTTGGAGTCGATGTCATGGAAATTGAGGAGTCAGAGTCGGAGGTTTGGCTTACCGACTCTACAGCCCTGGATAAGAGGAAGACAACTGCACTGTAATACATAAGTTGATGCCACAATCAAAAACAGTAGTAATAGTTTGGTAGCATTTAGTCTGTAGATTTTGAGGGAAATTGACTAATTCTGGCACTTCATATGCCAATCTTAAATAGCAGAGCACAGGTATAAACTGAACCAAATTTATTTATAGGTGTACACCTATCGCAAGAAAATTAACCTCCAATGAACTGGCATACATTTTATTTAGAATTTTTGCCAATCTCTGTTGTAAATTATAGCAGATTTATTGGGCCAACAATTTATCAGTTTTGAAAAGAGAGGGGATCAGCACAAAGTGGTTATTCAGTTTTTCTGCTAAAATGCATGATTTTCCTACAATCACAAAAGTTGCATAAAGCCCTAGATATGTTTTTCCCTAATGTTTTAATACTCCAGTTAGGATATTTTTGTAATAATTTACCAAATTATATTTTTAATCAAATTTATTTTCTATCATTTTCACAAAACCAGATACTTTTAAAATGAAGTGGGTAGAGCAATAAACTTGATCCCTAGCAATTCTAGAGATCCATTTCTCCTGCAGCAGCTGTTGCAGAGTATAAAAGGCCATCCATGTATAATGTATGGACATGCCAGGTCAGCCAGGAAACTCTTCAAATGATGTTGAGCAATTTATAAATACCAATAAGTGGATGGAAGAAAAATAATATTTGGGAGCTATAGGTAATGGTTTTCTAGTAAAAGAAAGGTTGGAATTAACTACTAAATAACTAAATTAAAGTCTATTTTCCTTTTGTTCAGGAGAGTTGGATGGGGGATTCTTCTTCAAAGTTTCTGATGGAGAAAATGAATCAGAACAATTGTTTTTCCACATTCGAGCAACACCAATCACAATCATTATGGAATCACTACAAAACCTTATAGTTTGTCCACGTAAGAAACAAAAAATTTCTTCATACCTCAATAATAGAACCTTTATTCTTACATTTAGAATATTTCTTCTTTTTTCATGGCAGGTTCCCTTCAACAAATTACCAAGCATTATCTGAGTGCAGTAACCAATGAGCAGAAGGGATCCCAGCCTGTACTGGTGTATCATATAGAAAACCCCCCACTGATTGGTAAAATTGTACACGGAGGAAGCAGCGAGGTGTTGACCAACTTTACCCAAGAAGAGGTGAGTAGAGTATCCTGCTGCACCCGTTTGTATGTTCCTTACCGTATGTTAAGTCATGACACACAACTCATTTGCATTACAGGTAGATTTAGGTTTAGTGTTTTATCAACATCTGGAGTCACGTATCCCATTTTGGAGTGCTCAAGATTTCTTTTCATTCCATGTGCAATCTCCACGGGCAAATTCCCAGCAATTTATATTAAATGTGACAGTGACATTCCAGAGTTTTTGTCCACAGCTGCATACAAAGCTCTGGAAGAACACAGGTAAGATTCATTTATGATCCTTTCATCTACAGCATTTGTCTGGCCATGCATATTATAGTAATGTTGGCTGAGGCCTATGATTTAGGCAAGACTGAATGGCTATCTAATGGGGCCTTAGGACACTGCCCTGATGGGAGATGGGTGCAAAAAAAAAAATCAGGCAGTTGGGTTTAAGTTACCCAATTCTTTTTTTTCGATAGAGAAAACAATATTAGAGGTGCATGGTAGCTGTATACACCTTCTCCTGATTGAGAACATAAGAAACCAGGCATGCCTGGGGCAAGGAGTTGGGAGGAATGGCTGTCAGCTAACATGTATAGTCTTTATAAAATATAAATTCTCTGAACACAGAAATGCTAATTACATGTGTTCTGTGTGCATGAGTAAAGAGCAAATAATAGGATACAAGCTGAGATAGGTTAACTATTGTCTGTTCATGATAAAGCACAGGCTAGTCACTCATCAGTGTCTGCTGGTCACCCCAGTTAATCTATGCATGGCAAAGTCTTAAAATTCAACTAATCTGTGGCTACGTCCAAAGTTCAGCTCATGCCATGGGTGTAGTTCACAAGGTCTGTGTGACATGCTCCAAATAAAACATATACAGTTGCACCTACTTTACAAACTGAGCAAGTATTGTTTAACAATATGATTATTATCAATTCATGCACCCTGTCAAAATCGGAATATTTTGCAATAAGAATGTGCTTTGTGCTATAAAATTCAAGATGATGGAAATCAGATTAAACTAACCAGCACTGTTTTGTGATAATGGGGAATCTTAAACTAGAACAGTGTATTTTTAGAAAATAAGTAATGTATTGATTCAATATTAACTTAGTGTTACCTCTTGTGTCTACACAGGTCTCAGTATTCAGCAGGGTGGTTCTTCACCGATAACGCTAAACTCCCTGGATGCTTCCAACCTTCTGGCAAATTCAAGCTTCACAAAACTCACACATGATACAGTTTTCTTTGTCATCAGTTTTCCTTCACATGGTCATCTCTCTATTAATGGTATCACTCTGAACACAGAAAATCCATATTTCTTACAATCTCATCTGGAAAATGGAAGTTTGGTCTACACCAACGCCAAGTCTGAGAGCCTGGTTGACAGCTTTCAGTTTATGGCACAGTTAAGGCCAATATCTACTTCTGTTCATGAAGCCAACAATGTGATAGCCATAAAAGAATACTTTAATATAACCTTAACCAGTGCACCCATTATTCCTTCTGTTATATCTCCACCAAAGTTGAAGTTACACTTAGCAGCGGGCTCAAATATTTCACTTACTGAAGATCACTTATCAATAGATCACTCTCTTGCCTCTTCAGGTAACATACTTTATACAATACTGGATTTACCACTAGGTGTATCAATAGACACAAGTGGAAACCAGTCTACTCCAGTCCTCCAATTCACACAGGAAGACCTTACTAAATCAAACCTCATCCTCTTGGCTAACCAAACTGCAGTGTCAGGTGAAATCAGATTTAATATAACAGATGGACTGCAAACTCCTTTTCTAGGAAATCTACCCATAAAGGTTCTCCCAATCCATCAGGCTATTCTTGAAATCAAACAGATATCTGGAAAGTCCAACATTACACTAGGACATATCTCACCAACACTTGACAGAAAGGCAAATACATTTGTGTATAAGATAACAAAAAAGCCAACTTATGGCCATGTTGTTGTTGCCCAAGTACCGGTGTCACAGTTTGAATGGGACCAAGTAAATAACAATGAGGTATCCTATGAATTTACTAATTTCCTCTCCACCCAAGATGAATTTGAATTTGTTGCCATCGCCCATATGGATGAAGAATATATTGGAAAAGTGACAGTACAAGTATCTGCAGTTGTGAAGATGGGAGATAGACAAAAGTGGCCTAGAGGATGTACAATTAAACTAGGACCTGAAGTTATCGATACAAATGAACTAGGTACATATACAAAGAGCATACCACAGTTTATAGTACTTCGTCATCCAAGAAAAGGGAGGTTGGTAAGATTTCCCTATGAAGGTGGCAGAGGAGACAAGACGAGCACTAATGTCTTCACACAAGGAGAGCTAGAAAGGGGACTTATTGGTGTGGAGTTATGGGCAGATGACCAGGATGGCCCAGACATACAAAACGATCGCATTAGTCTGTTGGTCAGTGCCAGTGGTGTGCCTCCTGCCAATGTTACTGTAAGATTCAATACCATACCATACAATTCTTCTGACGTAGACAGTACTATTCTGCTCAGTGCTCCCGAGAGCTTGTCAACCACCACAAGTTCACAAACATCCAGGACCGAGGAAGGCAAACATGAGATGCATGTAACTCACATACAAATTACAAGTACAGAGCCAACCACTCTTTTAGAATCTATGAGCAATGAGCCAACAACTCAATTAGAAACGACTACAGACTCACTTTCAACAGTATCTGATAAAGTTGTCACCATAAACATGGTGCCAGCTACAAATTCACCACAAAAAACTGAGGTGTCTACAAGAATTTTTCCAGTTTTAACAAATTCTACACATCCTAACACCTTATCCCCAGACCTTTGGATGTCATCAAAATACCTAAGTGACATCACAACTCAGGATTTTATCTTAAATAGTTCATTGAGTATAAATGCATCCAGCTCACCTCATCCAGCCCTGGAGGGTACATTTCTTGGTCTTAACTCGCACATGTATAGCATTGTACTTCCAGTCTGTCTTATATTGCTCTTGATCTTACTTGGTCTTCTTCTTTTGGCTTACTTTGTACGCAAGAAAAAGATGGGAAAACATCATGTCCAGAAAGCAGCAACATCAGCAGCAAAGACTGAAAATGGAGCTTCAGAAAAGCAAACATTTCGTCCAACTGAGCCCGATAGAGGGTTCCCTCTCCATGATGTTGGAGATCATAGAAGTAATGGTGCGACTGTACAACCTGGTAGCCAGTACTGGGTATGAACACAGAATGAAAGATTCTCTGGGTTGGCACTAAACGCGGGATATTTCCTCCCAACAACACTCAGGATGGAAAGTGGGATTACAAACTTAACTACTCAGCACTTTTCTTACAAAAGCAGTGCCATGTTAACCTGCTATATTAGGCACTAAAACTGGGATTCATCCTACTGGACTCAACATTTTCTTGCAAATCTTCCCTGAACATGTAACTGGTTTTGCAGCTATTTGATATCTATACAACTGAAAATGTGCATTGTATTTTCCTGCGGGTACAAGTAAAATATGATGGAGGAACATTAGATATTTTGTAAAACAACAATAACAGATCCATCTTTGAGATACTGAGGCCTCCATACAATAAGTTAGAGGTCAATTCTAACTTAAATATACAGTGTGCATATTTATTGGCCTTCTAAATCAAGTTGCTGGGAGGAAACCTTTCAGTATCTTGAAGCTTTTATTATTCTATACAATTTTACTAATTGCCTTGTGTCCTCTATCACATTCTTCTTATTTTTGTGGCAATGTTCAGGTTTTCTTCTCTGCTGGAATCATGGGATTTACAGTACTGAGAGACTTATTGTTACAGGGCAGAGAGGACAGCCATCCATTGTTTCAGATTGTGCCGGACACAATTGTCTTCGAGATGCATCCAGTGCGTTCCCTTCCTACTGTCAGCTTCACTTTGTATCAAGGAATGCTGTTCGGTCTGAGTGGCTAAATAGATGAACAGCTGCAGGTTCCAGCAATAATTGATCAGCACCTTATTACACCTAACTCGGCATACAGCAAAGATAAGGGGAACCAATGCAGCCAAAACTATGTCCATATGTGGGTTCTCAGTTAAAGCTGCTGTATACCGGCACAATGTCGCCATGGATCTTGTCTGCTACATACGACCATAACCTAAAGCAAAAGCTTGACTTGCATTGAATCGCTTGGATTCCGCATCACTGCATCTGTAGATGCGGAATCCAAACGTTTCAATGTGCAGATGGTACCCGGGTGTGGAGGACAGGAGACTCTCCTCCTGACCCGGGTACCATAGAACCTGTAAAAAAAAGAATAAAATAAAAAATAAATATTATATTTACCTTCTGATAGCCCCCGGTCTCCTTGTCTTCCCTTGCCGGCAGATCGCGGTGGACTGAAGGACCTGCGCTGACGTCATAGTCATGTGACGGTAGGTCCTTCAGTGTAGTGCACTGCGAGCTGCCTGCAAGCGAGGACGGAGCGAAGCAAGACTCCGGAGGGCCATCGGAAGGTAAGTATAGATTTGTTTTTTTATTTTTAAACATTCTTTAAGGTCATACTATATAAATCCATGCCGTTTGCATGGATTTATATAGTGTGACCAAGTTGACAAGCACTCTCCAAGTGATGCTAAAATCGCTTGGAAAGCGCCTGACAACCCGCATGCGGAAATGCAAGTGAAGAACGCTTCACATCCGCATGTCCCTGGCAGGAAAACGAATGTACAATCCGCATGCGTTTTTTTCTGCCAGGGAGATGCAGAAACGCTCAGGAAAAATCCAGAGCATTTCTGCATCGTGGCCACATAGCCTTACATTGAAAGATTATCAGGAATGAGCATTCTTCATTGTTCACAACAATCTTTCAGTATAAACAGGCTAACGACTACCCGATGAACGAGCAAAATACTCGTACATGGGGTGAAATGTTCTATTGGGCAGCGCGAAAGATCACAGTTCTCGGTTGTGCATCGTCCAGTGTAAATGGGACTCACATTGCCGAGAGCAATGGCAGCCTATGCGCTCCAAGTGCGCATTGTCTACCATAGTGTATTAAACAACCACCAATCAGTAAATGTTTAGCCATCATCGATCGTTTAATGGAAAAGGATTCTAAGCCACTGTCATACACTTTTGGCAGCGACTAATCTCCCCTGAGAACTAAAAAAAAAATCAGGCATGTAAATATCCATCAGCCCATTGTATCCCTTTGACACCTCCCGAGAGGGTAAGCCAGGGCATCCCCAAGCACATTATTTTTATTATTTATTATGACGCCATTAATTCCATGGCGCTTTACATGTGAAAAAGGGGTGTGCGTAGCAAACAACAAGTACAATAGTTTGAACAAAAACAAGTCACCGACTGGTGCAGGAGAGAGGACCCTGCCGTGAGGGCTCACAATGGTTGTTCCTTCTGAAATCAGTGTATTTGGTGACTGTATTGTAAAAGGTTGGCCTGCTTTTAATAATAAACCCAAGATAAATTCTAAGGAGAAAGGAAACATACAGTAATTCAGATATCCAACATCATTGTGATGCATTAGAAGGGTTTTCTGGGACTTTACGGTCTCTACCGATCAGCAGAATAACAGAGCCAGGATAGACTTTCTAGAGCACCACAGTTCCTCATTTTGCTCATTACAAAAGGTATCGTCCAAATATTGGTGGCAGATCATAAGGACAGGCCATCAATAGTAAAGTTCTTAAAACACTTTTAAAGTTGAACATTTTACAGATATACAAACTAATAATGAGGCAATTACTTATCTTTATAAATCAAAATTGGAGGTACATTTTAACAAACCCTTAAAAGCATCTTGTAAGTACAAGAAGTGGATTGACGGTCAGAAAGTTAGCACGCTACTATTCTTACTCAGGGTCTGTTAAGCCCCCGTCTCACATAGCGAGATCGCTAGAGAGATCGCTGCTGTGTCACGGTTTTGGTGACGCAACAGCGACCTCACCAGCGATGTCGCTATGTGTGACACTTTGCAGCGATCAGGCCCCTGCTGTGAGGTCGCTGATCGCTGCAAAGTGTCCTGGACCATTTTTTGGTCGTTGCCCTCCCGCTGGTCAGCACACATCGCTGTGTGTGAACAGCGGAAGCAGCGATCAGGCTGGTAACCATGATAAACATCGGGTTACTAGGGGCACACGCGCACCTCGTAACCCGTTGTTTATCATGGTTACGAGCCTGCTAAAGTGAGCAGTAACCTCCCGCTCACCGTAGCAGAGTGGTAACCATGATAAACAACGGGTTACTAGGTGCGCGTGTGCCCCTAGTAACCCAATGTTTATCATGGTTACCAGCCTGCTCCTGCTTCAGCAGGCTGGTAACCAGGAGCAGGACATCGTGGAAAGATTCTTTCCACGATGTCGCTGCTCCCCTGATCGTTGGTGAGCCTGCCTGTTTGACAGCTCACCAGCGACCACATAGCGACGCAGCAACGATCCCTGACAGGTCGTATTGTTGTCGGGATTGTTGCAGCGTCGCTAAGTGTGACGGGGCCTTTAGTGGCTGAATATTGTTCCCATCCAGAGTCCTGTAAACATGAGAAAACTGATATCACAGATAACAAAAGGTGCTTAGAAACTAGTGTGTGAGATTACTGATCACAACTAAAGGCCATCACACACAGAGGAAAGTCAGTCTAAACAACTCATTTTGACCATAATGAGGATCATCGGTTGCCTCATTGAAGCAAACAATTCTTTCTCTTGACCGATGGCCTACTGATGATCACCTGTCATTCTTCAAAAGACCAATTGGACAGGTTGGATTTTTTAGGCTGACCATAAGCACTGGCTGTATCATTAGCCGAAAAAATCCAATACGTCTGATGAAGTCCGGGATGCTTTTTTTTTACATGTTTGCGACTGTTCTCCACCTCACGAATGACAGTTTTTCGGCCCACATATTAGCTAATGTATGGGGGCCTTACTACATCTCGGCAATCTTGATGTGTATATTAAGGATAAAGGTCAACACCCCCATATAAACAGTGACTAGACAAGATTGGTCATTTTAGGACTGTATCGATCTCTGTATTACATGAGGTGGGCATCGCTGCCAAACATCTACTTTACCCAAGAATGCAAAATCAATTACTTATATTTATCTATCAGCAATGTATGTAATGTATATGGCCCTCATAATTAGCTATATCCATAATTTCACATCCACAACCAGTGGATATTCTATATACAGGCTTGCCATGATGTTCTAAGAGAGTATACAATTAATAGTGACAAACTAACTACCTCAATATAGTATATGAATAACCAAAAAGCTTAAAAAGGAGGGAATAAAGGTTTATAGCTCTGAAAACCAAAGATAAATGTTGCAGCTTAGATAGTGATTTTTACCCCAGATATTTAACCATGAGGAAACACTGTATTCAGCAGATGCGCCTGACTGAGATATGTCTGTCCTCTTTGTGACGACATAAAGTAGGTGTAACAAGACTACTTCCAAAATTACAGTCTCTCCTCAGAAAGTCAAAAACAACACGTATAAAAGAAAATGTATATATAGGTGAAGCGGCCTCATTTATCAAGACTGAGAGTTGATAAAGGAGGCCCAAATTATAGATAAGAACTAGTGCAGACAAGTGTTAA
Organism: Phyllobates terribilis; assembly: GCF_046119375.1. NCBI lineage: Eukaryota > Metazoa > Chordata > Amphibia > Anura > Dendrobatidae > Phyllobates > Phyllobates terribilis. The sequence goes on from NW_027362771.1 coordinate 340,866,468, forward strand.
TGTCAAAGTAGCCAGGTTATAGCTTTAAACTTCCCATTGTGCGTTGGAAGATAAAAGAACGGACTGCCGCTGTCTGCACTAGTACCGATACATCAGGCAATAAGTAGGTCTACGGCGTTCACCCCATCATGCTAATTTATTTTCCATCACGTAGTTTCAGGGCCTACCATTTAGCAGTAAACATGTTTCTACACAGGCTGCCAGTACTTCATGATGACTACGCATCTCTCATCTCATGTCCTGTCATTATCTGCTATTTGTATGTATTGTAAACACATATCATAGTACTGTCTCATCAGCTTACTTTCCGCCATTTCATTAAAAAAAGAAAAAATATCTGTGATGTCATCGATACGCTATATTTGTCAAATGTACTGAAATATAATGTACACATAATGTACCAATAAAATGGAATACGAACAAGAAAATATGTCTTTAAATTACAGGTCACGGATCCGTGCGTTCTAAATTATACACGCAGCGGTCTACGGTAGCACACGGAGAGCCTGTCTGTAATACAGGACTGTAGCGACTGCATGTGCCTCACACAGGGTGGCGGCATAGGGAGCAGTGTGGCCTGTGTGACCCCATAGGTGCTGTAGTATGCTCGTATGCAGGAGTCTTAATTCAACAATCAGCCTGTGGAAGGGCATAAATATGAATTACCAGTGGTCTCCAAATTTATGTGGAAGCAGACAGCGCCGGCTTTCCTTCCTGGGGGCATGCAACAGAGTGGCTACATTCATCACTCATTATACTGAGCAATGGCTGTAAACATATTCTGGCACTTTGATTGACAGCTCTCTCTGCACAGATGTGCTGCAGACCAAGGTGTCAAAGTGCCGGTGCCGCCACTTAAAGTATAGTGAGTGATGACTAATCTGTGCACGCCCCATGACTAAAGGACAGTGACTGCTGGAAGAAAATAAGTTCATTTTGCACAGTGGCCCAGTGAGTCGCAAGATAACCTTGCAGTGCTGGGTTTCTGGGTTCAAATCCCACCAAGGACAACATCTGCAAGGATGTTCTCCCCGTGTGTTTTCGTGAGTTTCCTCCCACACTCCAAAGACATAGGGATAGGGAACATCGAGTGTGGGCAGTGATGATGATGTCTGTAAAGCGCTTCAGAATATGATGGCGCTATATAAGCAATGAAAAATAAATAATAAATGTTCTCCTGATAGCCGCACTTTCATTAAGGTGGCCAGGAAGCATTGTAACATTATTTACCTGCAGATTAACCCTATATCTGCAGGTAAATAGCTTTTTTTCCCCCTGAGGTGACAGGTTCCCTTTAAAGGAAAAAGTCATGTTGTTTCTCTTAAGTAAGTCATTATGCAACATATCCAAGAAAATAGCTGTAGTTAAAGTATTATTCCCATCAGTTTCGTCAGGAGCGCACTGATACCCAGCCTCCTGCTTGACTAACAGTTTGGATCATCGCCATCATTTATTTTAACCACAAGACTGAACTGCGAGCTCCCGATGCTGCTAAATGAAGGATCTTTACCTTTGCAGCTTTGAAGGAGTGCAGGGGCACTGAAGCTGGCTGGGGACGGGCGCCAACACTGCACTCCAGCGTTCTGTACTACTTCAGAGCGATGCTATATCGGAAAGAGCGTGTAAACATTGCGCATTTTGGCTACCACCGATTGATTGCAGCGGTGGCTTGTAAACTATGAAATGAGCTGAAAAACAAAAAATAAAATTGTATATAGGAGAACGCTGCATAATTTTAATGGAAAGAAATTGGAAAGTTGCTTGCTTTTACAGGCACTTCTCAATTATACCAATTCTTTTAAGATGGGAACAACCCTCCAAGGCTTAGTCACAAGGATGAATAGTGCTGCAGCTTTCTTTTATACCGCACTTTGTATAATTTTGTTTGCATTCAGAAGATCTTTGCTTGCAGACATGGAATGGAAAGAAACCTTCATTTTCTCTCCATCCTTATATTTTTTCAGGTTAACATTAGCTCCTTATAGTCAATCCTTTCCAATGTAAAGTTAGTGCATATTTAATAATCTATATTTTAGAATGGTAATCTCCAGAAAATGCTCTGCACAGTAAAAGTTGGAAGCTCCTAATGTCATATTATAGCAGTTTTTGGTGTATATTTCTAAAAATAATTGTCAGCTAACAGTAAGATAAAAATAGGGGGGGAAAAAAGTGTCAGTTTTTACGGATAAAAAAAAAATTATGAAAAACTGGGACTGTGATGAGCCCTTCGTGAAATTATTTTCAAGGGCTAGAAGATTAAATATGACTGTATGCTGGCATCTGCTTCACAAAGGCATATGTACATAATACCATTAGTATACAATTATATTAGAGTCAGTTGTGGACATTACACATTCTGAGGATCTGCATATTATATATTGTGTATATACTGTATATCAGCTCTTTCTTGCCACGGTCATCCGACCTAGTGAAATATAAGGCAGCTGTCTAAAGTGAAATACACCTGCTCATGAATTTTTAAGGACTGAAGAAATAGTCATGCATGACGAGTGGGCAGACTGGCACAGAAAGTGTTAGTGATACACTGTTTTATGAGTGGCCTCACCTATGGAGCCATCAAAAATTCTTCCACCTGACCCCTTAGAAGCTCGCCACTTTTTAAAAGAACAACTATTTTTAGCAATAATCTGAAAACTATTCTCCAGCACTGAAAAGATGCAACTTTTTTCCTCTCTGGCATCTTTTTTACCACCAGTCTATAACAGTGAATTATAAATCTCGACTCCATGATGAAGAGTCACTGACCGACTGCGGCATCTGAAGCCAACCAATGACTCAAAGCAAACTTGTGCTGCTCCTTCTCATAGATCCACACACAAACATCATCGGAGTATGTAAAGTACATGTAAATGTTAGTTTCCCTTTATTATTTACATTAGGCAATTGCATAACTAATAATTCCCCCAACTAATAATGCTGCTGTCTTCTTCCAGTGTAAACCTGATGCGGAGTGCATTCTGCTCACATCTGCAGAGCAATGGTGAAGAGATTGAGATTTTTCCACAGCTTTATAAGCGGGGTATTCCTTTCTTCAAAATTTAAAAGGAGTTTTTTTGGCATTAGGAAATTGATAAACCATATCCCGAAATATGAAGCTGAGCTGCATTATCCAGGAACGGTCACTACATAGTAAATGGAGCTGTGCTCGGTTCACTGTCTACATATAATGATATGGTTTGTGGGGGGTCTGAACATCAGATCTCCATCAATCTGATATTGATGATCTATCCTATCCCCTTGGTACATACACATCAATGATCATGTCCAGATATTGAATGAGGGAAGTGGGTTGCTCCAGTGTCGTTGACTGCATAGCAATGTGGAAGTTGGAGTAAAATGGGGGGTCTGAAGCTGCTGCAGATTGACAATAAAGTACCTTACCAACCAGGGTCTACAAAAAAACTTTTTCTTCAGGTGCCAAGGTTTTTTGAATGGATTTTGGGTATTTTGAGGGTGCGGAATTCAAAAATCCCATTACTTTTGGCTGAATTGGTTTTAGTTTTTGAGATAATTCATCAATGAAAATAATGCATTCCCCAAATGTGACTTGTGTGTGATAACAAATGCAATAACTTCTGGTCTGTCTTTTGACTCTTTAACAGTGTCTTAAGTAATAAAATATCCCATAGAATTATTTTGTATTTCAATAGCTTACAATGCAACTTTTTGAAGCCAGAATTCTACTATAATTAAATATCTCAGAAACTGGAGCCAATCTGGCAAAATCAAAGTCATTTTCTTAATCAGTACCATAAACTTAATATAAAACCGTTCAGACATCGTTGGCACCAAAATCACTGTATACCAGTGCAATAGGTGTAGGCGTTGCGTTTGAGCCCACGCTCACGTGCCTCGGGAGGAACACAACGGTCCCTTTGACTCCTATGAGAAGACCAATATTTATACAGACCTGTAATAGTTGGAGACCACGTTGAAGATTTTGTACTGGGGCCCATGAGCTTGAACTTACACCACAAAGGGAACATGTCAACAGCTTTTTGCTATGTAATCTGACAGCAGTATGATGTGGGCACAAAAATCCTGATTCCAGTGATATATCACTTATTGGACTGCTTGCTGTAGTCTTGATAAAACCACTGTTTTACCAGCAGAAAATTACTATTAGAGGACTACAGTCATGGCCAAAAGTATTGAGAATGAGACAAATAGTACATTTTTCCAAAGTTTACTGCTTCATTTTTTGTAATGGCAATTTGCATATACTCCTGAATGTCAAAGAGTGATCAGCTTAACAGCAATTACTGTACTTGCAAAGTCAATATTTGCCCAGAAAATGAACTTTAACCCCTAAAACACATTTCAACATCATTGCAGTCCTGCCTTAAAAGGAGCAGCTCACATCGTTTTAGTGATTGATCCATTAACACAGGTGTGGGCGTTGATGAGGACAGGGCTGGCGATCAATCAGTCATGATTAAGTAAGAATGACATCACTGGACACTTTAAAAGGAGGCTGGTTCTTGGTATCATTGTTTCTCTTCAGTTAACCATGGTTATCTCTAAAGAAACACGTGCAGCCATCATTGCACTGCACAAAAATGGCCTAACAGGGAAGAGTATCGCAGCTACAAAGATTGCACCTCAGTCAACAATCTATCGCATCATCAAGAACTTCAAGGAGAGAGCTTCCATTGTTGTCAAAAAGGCTCCAGGGCGCCCAAGAAAGACCAGCAAGCGCCAGGACCGTATCTTAAAACTGTTTCAGCTGCGGGATCGGACTACCAGCAGTGCCGAGCTTGCTCAGGAATGGCAGCAGGCTGGTGTGAGTGCTTCTGCACGCACTGTGAGGCGGAGACTCTTTGAGCAAGGGCTGGTTTCAAGGAGGGCAGCAAAGAAGCCACTTCTCTCCAGAAAAAACATCAGGGACCGACTGATATTCTGCAAAAGGTACAGGGAGTGGACTGCTGAGGACTGGGGCAAAGTCATTTTCTCTGATGAATCCCCTTTACGATTGTTTGGGACATCTGGAAAACAGCTTATTCGGAGAAGAAGAGGTGAGCGCTACCACCAGTCTTGTCTCATGCCAACTGTAAAGCATCCTGAAACCATTCATGTGTGGGGTTGCTTCTCAGCCAAGGGAATCGGCTCACTCACAGTCTTGCCTAAAAACACAGCCATGAATAAAGAATGGTACCAGAATGTCCTCCAAGAGCAACTACTCCCAACCGTCCAAGAGCAGTTTGGCGCCCAACAATGCCTTTTCCAGCATGATGGAGCACCTTGCCATAAAGCAAAGGTGATAACTAAATGGCTCATGGAACAAAACAGAGATTTTGGGTCCATGGCCTGGAAACTTCCCAGATCTTAATCCCATTGAGAACTTGTGGTCAATCATCAAGAGAACGGGGGACAAACAAAAACCAACAAATTCTGGCAAAATGCAAGCATTGATTATGCAAGAATGGACTGCTATCAGTCAGGATTTGGTCCAAAAGTTGATTGAGAGCATGCCAGGGAGAATTACAGAGGTCTTGAAGAAGAAGGGGCAACACTGCAAATATTGACTTGCTGCATTAACTCATTCTAACTGTCAATATAACCTATTGGTACTCATAATATGATTGCAATTATATTTCTGTATGTGATATAAACATCATACAAATAATAATAATAAAAACCAGAGGCCAGCAGATCATGCGAAAATATAATTTTGGTGTCATTCTCAAAACTTTTGGCCATGACTGTAATAAACCTGATGCCATGTAGTCTTGCATATTTCTGGGCTGTATATAACCCTGTCCACACCAATGATTGGCAGCTTTCTGTGTACACTGTGCATAGGTAGAAAGCTGCCAATCAGTGGTGTGGGTGTGGTTATACAGAGCTCAGCATTCAGAGAACTGCTAGATTTGCAGAAGATAAAACTGTGAAGCAAGCAGCCCAGTAAGTGATACATAGCTGGAATCAGGGTCTCTGCCACTACATCATGCTGCTCTCAGAAGGAGTATCAAAAACCTGATTACAAGATTTCCTTTAAAAGTACCATCTGTGAAAAAAGGCAGCCACTGAGTATTAGAGTATGATCACATTACAACCATAAACGAATTGAACAGATAATCCAAAAAAAATTTCTATATCGTGTAAATTAAGAAAACCTGACTCTTTGCACTAAATACATGTACATATTTAGGTACTTTTGCAAAACACAGCCAAATATTTGATTTGGTGGAGCTGATTACTAAAGGATCGGGTGACATGAGACAGAGGCTCTATGTGACATAATACAGTTCTTAGAAATCTATTCCTCCCCCAGCAGACTGGCAATGACCCATCCACACAGAAGTCCTATGCTATGTATCCTAATTATTCTGCATGGGGATGGTCAGACAAAAGAAACAAACAGAGCACTTCCAGATGTTATAGAGACTGTGGCAATAAAGAGGGGGTGGTCACATTCCATAGATGCCAACATTTACAACACACGCTACTGTTGTAAAGCACACCTCTATGCCAAGTACGTATCAATGCACACATCACTCATGTCACAGCAGAACAGCACGATCTGGGAGAAAAAGAATTAAGGAAGGGCTCTAAAAATATTGTATTTGTGAGCTTACAGGGCATAGATGCCCCTTAATCAGGCTAGCTTACAATAAAGAGAACACATCACATAAGCCAGTATCGTGCGACGAACTAAGGAAATTAGGTGTATTAGAATCATATAATGTTAGAGTTGGAAGGGCCTCCAGGGTCATCGTGTTCAATGCAGGATTCACTAAACCATCTCAGACAGATATCTGTCCAGCCTCTGTTTGAAGACTTCCATTGAAGGAGAACTCACCACCTCTCGTGGCAGCCTGTTCCACTCATTAATCACCCTCACTGTCAAAAAGTTTTTTCAAATATCTAATCTGTGTCTCCTCCCATTCAGTTTCACCCCATTGCTTCTAGTCTTTCCTTGTGCAAATTAGAATAAAGCTGATCCCTCTACACTGTGACAGCCCTTCAGATGTTTGTAGAAAGCTATTAAGTCTCCTCTCAGTCTTCTCTTTTGCAAGCTAAACATTCCCAAATCCTGTAACCGTTCCTCATAGGACATGGTTTGCAGACCGGTCACCAAGTTCTGGTCGCTCTTCTCTGAACTTGCTCCAGTTTCTTCATGTTCATGTCTTTTTTAAGATGTGGTGCCCAGAACTGGACACAGTATATTTTTGCATTAGTTAACAGGAAGTATAAAATATGTCCGAAGATCATTAAAAGGGGTGGTCATGTCAAGAAAGCTAGCCATCCCAAATTGTAAAGTAGTAATAGATGCTTGCTAGTCAAAATGAGTAGCGGATCATGTAATACATGGAAAGTTGAGTCCAAAGCAAGAGCAATTTTCTGCCTTAGGACCGTTGTAGAGGTCTGTGACAATCGGTCCGAAGTCGGATTACAATGCACGGGCTGGCCGCATATCTTCTGATGCGAGCATGATAGCTTCATATATTTCTATGAAGCAGTCACGCTCGGGTCAGATGTGTGGCCAGCCCACACATTGCTATCAGACATCGGACCGATTATCATGGACATCTGAAACAGCATTTTCCTGGCACACATTGATGTATTAATGCAACTCCTCTATGGGTGCTTTCACATTGCGTTCTGTGTCCCTGTTGGGGCATAAGTCCGAAATCCCCTACAAAACTGCATCCGGACGTATGCACCGATGGGGCCATAGACTGTAATGATGCAGACAGAGCGAACGTGCTCTCTGACGTGCATAATTTTCGGGAGTGTACGCCTACTGGAGGCAGACACTTAGACATAATAGACACAAAACGTAATGTGAAAGCATCCTAATAGATCAAGGTGTAGAAAGTGTGTAAAACACACAATTATTATGGTGCTAGTCTTGAAAGAGAGTTTCTTGGAGTGAATTGGATAGAGATTTACCAACAATTCTACCCTACTAGGATAACTATTGCTGTACTGAATAGTCACAATTTACAACTAAAATGAATAATAAAGTTGTCTTTGTGCAAGGAAAATTTCTAGGCACGCTTCTTACAAATACTCCAAAAATATGCTCAGACTGGTATTGTTACAATAAGTCCACGGCCCCACTATCAGTATTTGGTCAGTATTTTTTCTCAGGAGTGGGAGACAAAACCATGAGTGGGTGATAAATGCAGAATTGGTGACTTGTTTCTATTATACCTTTTCTCTGGATTGTTCCTCACCTGGTTTTGGTTCCCACTCCAGAGAAAAAAATACTGACCAAATACTGATAGTAGGGCCATGGCCTAAGGAGAAGGGTCACAGACTTTCATACATGCACACTCATGAACCGGCTGTCAAAAAGAGGAAGATGAAGACCAGGACCCAAATATTATAGGTTGTTTGGGAAGCACAAGAAGAGGATTTTGTGTTCCCTGATGGAGTGAACCCCCGCACTGAGACCCCATAGCAGCCGCTATGGCTACTGTTCTGCCACTGCTGCTCACCTTACCAGACAGAGCTTAAATGGGTTTTACAGGTTCCACATTAAATTTGGCAATCAGCTTATGCAGATTGCCAAATTCTGACAATGTGCAAGTTGCACATTTTTAGGAAAATATGTTTGTACTAGATGGTGGCCCGATTCTAATGCATCGGGTATTCTAGCATATGTCTCCCGACCCTCCTTTATAATGCCCCATGCAGGAAGTCACATCCCCCGTATATAATACCCCATGCAGGATGTCACATCTCCCGCATATAATGCCTCATGCAGGAAGTCACATCCCCCGTATATAATACCCCATGCAGGATGTCACATCCCCCGCATATAATGCCCCATGCAGGAAGTCACATCCCCCGCATATAATACCCCATGCAGGAAGTCACATCCCCCGTATATAATGCCCCATGTAGGATGTCACCTCTCCCCCATATAATGCCCCATGTAGGATGTGACCTCTCCCCCCATATAATGCCCCATGCAGGATGTCACATCCCCCCCATATAATGCCCCATGTAGAATGTCACCTCTCCCCCCCATATAATGCCCCATGCAGGAAGTCATATCCCCTGTATATCCATCCCCCCATAGTGCCCCATGCAGGTCCCCATGCAGGAAGTCATATCCCCTGTATATCCATCCCCCCATAGTGCCCCATGCAGGTCCCCTATGGCCCCATACAAAAAAAAAAAAAATCCAAAAACTCACCTCCCTTCTCAGCTGCTTCTCTGGACTCCAGCGTAGCCTGCATGTTCACGCTGTGCGCTGTGACCGGTCAGGAGAGAGCGCGGTGTAAAGACGTCACCGCACCCTCTGACCTGAGACGTCACAGAGCATCAGCGGAAGACACAGGAGCTGCTGCGGAGGCACGGGGAGGGGTAAGTATGACGCCGGAGCCGGGGTCCTGATCGAGCGGGGGAAGGGACGGGAGGAGAGGGGAGGGACGGGAGGAGAGGAGAGGGGAGGGGGGAGGAGGGGAGGGGTAAGTATGACACCGGGTGCGGGGTCCTGATCGAGCGGGGTGAGGGACGGGAGGAGAGGGGAGGGGAGAGGAGAGGAGGGGAGGGGCGTCACACTTGTCCTCGGGAGATGAGCGGCCGTAGCCGCTGATCTCCTGACGATAGCCGCATGTAGGTCAGCGGCGTCTGCGGTCGGGGGACTTATGCTGCGAGTAGCTGGCTGCATCGCCGCTGACCTCCGTGCCACACATGAGCCGCTAACGGCTGCCATGTTTTTCAGAAATGCCGCATCGCTGATTGGCCGCAGCCGGACCAATCAGCGACCTGGGATTTCCAGGACAGACAGACAGACGGGATAAGACAAATTATATAGTAGATGGCTACATATAAATACCATCTTACAGTTTACATATAGGAAATTCTTAAAAAAAAAAAAGGCATAGCCTGTGTTATAGCCTAGAGAGATACATTCACATCCCTATGGGCTTTAGAGATGAAATCAACCAGAATTTCTTGCCGGTTGTGTCATGATGTAAAACCTCTTCTGCATTATAGGAGCTTAGTTAAAGGGTTATTCTCATTTCAGACATGTATGACATATCCACAGGATTTAACATTTCTGAAAAAGTTGTGAGTCCCAGAGTTATGACCACCATCCATCTTGAGAAAGGGCCCTGTGTGTCTCATGGCTGTTGTGAAAGGTGAGACGGCCAGGCATGCAAGTCTCTCTCCATACACTTCTATGGAAGCTAAAAAAAAAAAAAAAAAAAAAAGTGGAGTGCATCTTCTCAAGACAGATGAAGGGTCCAGAGGTAGAACCCACATCTTTCAGACTTTTATGATCTAATCCATGGATGAAATGAGAATAAAGCCCCCTATTCACAGACTAATGTTGCTGATCCTGCCTATAAGATCATGTTTGGCCAATAGTCTAACATATATGGGAGCCCTGGACAATTGATTGTTGGGGGAGATAAGGATCCAGCGTGTTTGAGTTCGGATTTCTGATCCTTTTGCTCTCCCTGAGATAAGCCGTCACCAGAGATGTATGGCAGCGGCTTTCTCAGAGCATCCAGGAGCACGCGGCAGAGCAAGAGCTCCTGTGTATGGGAGAGTCAGGGGAGCCATCTGCTGGCAGATCGATCAGCTGAACCATCATTTGGCCAACAGCCGTATAATGTATATTGTGGGCTTTAGTCTTTTTCGCTGTTCAGGGTGTGTCTGTTAACGGTTTCTCATAACAATTAGTAAAAACATAAGTGATTGGCTGCGGTGATCACATGCTGCAGTCGTGACATCATGGCTGCAGCCATGTGAAAGACATAGGACAGCAGTGGAGATCTGACACTGGAGCCGCAGGGTGGTGGTGGTTAGGAAGGCTGACTATTTCACACAGTGGAAAATACCTTGAAAACCCTTTTAAGTTTATGCTTTTGAGTCATGTCATTATAAAGACGATCCGGAGGAGATTAGTCTAGACTTCTAACATGTAGCACTCAATAAAACGTACAACTTGAATCAACAAGCAGCTTTGCTCCAACAACCTCCATTGCAGATTTATGAAACAGTCTCAAAGAAAAACTTTCATTTCCCATAAAAACCAATCACAGAGCAGGTTAGTTTCCCAGAATCAGGGCTGTGGAATCGGAGTTGTGGAGTCGGTGTCCATTTTGGTGGCGTCGGTATAAAATGGACCGACTCCAAAAATATATAATAAATTGGGTACAGTAGTTCAATGCAGTTTATGGGGAATATATTTTTTTAAGAATTTGGGAAAGTTACAAAATGCCCTATAAACTTCTGTCCTATTCCTGATCTAAGGGTCTAGACCAGGGGTCTCAAACTCGGCTGGGTATATGGGCCGCACATGGAAAAAAATTAGAATTTGGGGGGCCGCATTTTTTGTTCAAGGTGACAATTTTAGTGATACCATTTTTTTTGTATACACCTTTTGAACATTTTGCCGTGTTTATTTTTTTTATAGCTTGGGTCGTTATGGATGTGGCGATAATAAACGTCCACTTTTTTGTGTTTACATATAAAACAGCATTTTTAGTGCCCAATATTTTTTCATGCTTTATTTTTATTTTTTTGATTTTTACAATTTTGTTTCCCCCAATTGGCCACATACAGTAATATTGTCTTACAATTAGCATCATATAGTAATAATGGCAAACATCTTGTAGTAATGTTCCCGATCCAGGTCGCCATCCTGTGGCTCTGTGCCCCAATCCAGGTCGCCATCCTGTGGCTCTGTGCCCCAATCCAGGTCGCCATCCTGTGGCTCTGTGCCCCAATCCAGGTCGCCATCCTGTGGCTCTGTGCCCCATCCAGGTCCCCATCTTGTGGCTCTGTGCCCCATCCAGGTCCCCATCTTGTGGCTCTGTGCCCCATCCAGGTCCCCATCCTGTGTCTATGTGCCCCATCCAGGTCTCTATCTTGTGGCTATGTGCCCCATCCAGGTCCCCATCTTGTGGCTCTGTGCCCCATCCAGGTCCCCATCTTGTGGCTATGTGCCCCATCCAGGTCCCCATCTTGTGGCTCTGTGCCCCATCCAGGTCCCCATCCTGTGGCTATGTGCCCCATCCAGGTCCCCTCTTGTGGCTCTGTGCCCCATCCAGGTCCTCATCTTGTGGCTATGCGCCCCCTGTGCTGTTCTTCACACACATAAAATAGAAGAAAAAAAAATGATTCTCACCTGTCCTCCGTTCCCTTGGCGTTCTTCCTGCAGATGTGGCCCGCAGGCACCACAGAGTCAGACCCCTTGACAATCCCGACCTGGTCCAGGAGGAGCCGCCGACAGCAGCGCTGAATTGCCACACAGAGACCGTCTCCCAGCACAGCATTTCCAATGCCAGCCGCTGGCCAATCAGAGGCCAGCAGCTGATATCTGCGTATGGCAATGACGTCATACTCGTTGCGCCGACACGCAGATATCAGCTGCTGGCCTCTGATTGGCAGGCGGCTGGCATTGGAAATGCTGTGCTGGGAGACGGTCTCTGTGTGGCAATTCTGCACTGCTGTCGGCGGCTTCTCCTGGACCTGGTCAGGATCATCAAGGGGTCTGTGCCTGTGGGCCGCATAAAGCAGCCTCAGGGGCCGCATGCGGCCGGCGTGTTTGAGACCCCTGGTCTAGACTTTTAGCTGAGATGAATCTGTGCTGCAGTTTATGTACATGATAAGTAGTGAAGCTCCTCCTCTACAGATAAGGGGAAAAAAAACAAACAAACACACAGGGAAGGAATGCTTGAACTCATCTCAGAACTGCTGGAGTGAACAGGAAAGCAGGATTAAGAACAAAAAAAGAAAAGGTTCTTGCTATTATAACTAATAATGCTTCAAACATAAGTACAATTAAACTGATGAATGAGAATAATGAATGTGAACAGCAGCTAGAAGAACATTTCAGATTCAGTATGTTGGAGATGGAAGGCCACAGTCCTGTTCCCATAACAGAGGAACAAACAGATATTACTACAGAAGAACAGCACAATGATTCTTTACAATTAGATGATCTTGTTGAAGCTGCTTCACACTTCTCTCCTATTCATCACATACGCTGTGTTGTGCACACGCTGCAGCTGACAATAAGAGATAGTCTGCAAGAGGGACATGCTGCAACTCTGATTAGCAAAGTGAGGAAATTGCCTATTGCTGCCAGAACCCCTAAAATTGATTCCATCATGAAGAGACGTGCTGGGAAAGGGGCAATTGTGGAATTACAAAATACACTGCTCTCAAAGAAGTGGAAGAGTTCAATCATTCATCAAAACTGACTGTGCACGAGGAAATTCCTTTATACCCTGAAATTGTTAGAGATGTTGCCCATGTGGTTACTGCTTTGCCTGCAACCCAAGTTAGTGTAGAGAGGTTGTGTTATAGCCTTAAAATAATTAAGTCAGATTTGAGGTCATCTATGAAGGAGGATCTGATGGAGGCCATACTATTTCTCAGAACAAATTCATAGACCGTACTGAATAACATTTGTGCATTTTTGTTGAAAACTGTTTTTTCCCCATTTACTGCATAGTGTATAATAAATTGTAAATATGCAAAAGTTTTTTTTATTCTAAAGTTGTATTCCAATAAATATATTTTATGTTCTATCTAAAGAGCTTGATTATTGTATCATAATAATGATTAAAAGCCTGATGTTACCATTTTACTACAGTAAATTTATCACTTAAACATGTATGAGGGAGTTGGAGTCATGGAAATTGAGGAGTCGGAGCCAGAGGTTTGGCTTACCAACTCCACAGCCCTGCCCAGAATCACAATAAGAAATGAAAGCCGCATTGTGATTGGTTGCTATTGGCAACAGGGACTAAAAGAAAAACTATTCATTGCAAATAGCAACCAATCACAGAAGTATTCATTATTTATTTCGGTTTTCAAAAATTAAACCTGCGTTGTGACAAGCTGCTATGTGAAACAGACGATTTTTCTTTTAGACGGTGTCAAACGTCTCCCCTTGTTGTAACAAACTTGAACTAAGATACTGGAAAGTAATTGTTAGAATTATAGAAATGCCTCTACAAGTTATTGTGAATTTCCATGTGAACGTTATTTGGCATTCAGATACAAATGACTAAAGAGGTCGTCCGGTGCCTCTCACTTCAATATTGGAGGCAAGTGCTGCTGAGGACGTTACCATCGCACTTACCTGCCGTGCCGCTTGTAGGATTGGCAGGTATCGTGTACCGGTCCTACTATAATGGACAGGACATATCTGCCAGTCACTCCCGTGTCTCAGCAGATATGTACGGTCGTAATGTCATCGGCACCAGGCATCCCCGTAACGGCTCATGCAACACACAAAAATGGTAAGGTGCCATAATAGCAGACCAGCATTAAGAAGCTGAAACACCAAGACAGTGAGGAGCAGAAGTGTCCATGCACATGCACTCCAATCCTGTGCCAGTTATTAACCAGCTTTCACACACCAGGAGAAGACAATGTTGACTCATGGTAGCCATATAATATGATAAGGATTGTTAGTTGTGCACTATTACATATTATGAAATAGTTGGGGAAATTAAGCTAAATAATCAAAAATTCTGCCAAAATTTGCATTAAAAAAAGAATTTATCTTTCTTGTTCCACATTATGCATTTTAAACATTTTTATGCCTTGTCTATCCGACAAGGTGTGTTGACCTTGTTGGAAAAATCATAACTTAAAAGCAATACTGTGATCCCAAATTTAGCTGCAAACGTCTAGCACAAATGGTGCAATTAGAAGGGGCAAATGGTTCATAAGAACACTTGATCCTGACTATTGGCCCTCAAACATGCTGGCAAGCACCTGCCGAATGAGCAAAATGCTTGGAAATCGGGTGATTGGAAATTTTATGCCGGCATAAAAATCATCGTTATTATAATGCCCCATGTAAACAGGAGATGTGCTGCTGATAACATAATAATTAGAACATTTTGTCCCATCAGTATTCATCAGCCTGTGTAAACAGGCCAGGAGACGAACGCTAATTGACTTGTAAACAGTTATTAAATAAGCGTGAAATAAAAAAAGCACTCCTACCAATTTTTTATTCCCTAAACTGGTCTAAATGTACATGTAATGTAGTGCAAGGGTTCGCTCACATGATCGTATACATCGGAAGAGTGCCAGCAGATATTTATCAGATAGCACTCAGACCAACCTTATTCTATTGGGCAGTGCTAATCAGTGTTTTTTCTCATGCAGATTCTGCTTGAAACATTTTTTCCAGCATGCTGCTATTTGCTGCACAAATCGGATTGCACTTCCTCATTCAAATGTATGAGGATATCCAAGTGCAGTCCAATTTTCGCTGACTCACACAATACAGAAGATAGAGAAATCTTGTTTTCCATCTTCTCCTCACCAGTGATACGATTCTCTCAACCGAGAGAATCAGGTCACACTAAAATGGCACTCCGATTATGTAAATGACACTCGGATTAATTTCATCTATCAGATTCTCTCGCATGAGAGAATTTATGCTCGTGACACCGGCTTAAGGGTGTTAATATACTCTCTGAATGTAGTCTTCCCTAGAGGTTAGGACTGTCCCGAATATGGTCACCGTGACGTGGTGGTATGGCTTTTATGTTTTTTGGATCAAAATTATTTTAGCCAAGTACCCTGTATTATTTTCATGCACTAATGCCGTTTCTTTATTTACTGCAGGGTATTTGCTCATTTTGTTTTTATCTTAGATTTTGTCTGTTTAGTGGCCAGTGTGAACATGTGCATGCAGCGTGTAGGCGCACCAACTTATATTCCAGTTCATTTCTTTCATTTTTTGTTCCCAGATTTCCAGCAGCGCTCCAGTTCTCGTCTCGTTCACGTTACTGAAATTCTGATCACACTGGAGTTTATGTGTGAACCGGAAGTCGCTTACAATGTTACTACATGCAGTCTCGTTCTAACGTTACAAAGACGAGCCACTTCCGGTTCACACACAAACCCTTGATGTGATCCGGCGAGTCGGAATTTCAGTCACTTTGGTGACAACAGGACCAGGGAAGATGCAGATTGGTGAGAATATTAATACATCTACACTAGATTACATATACATTTAGACAGGTTTAGGGAATAAACATTTTTTTTTATGAGAGTGCTTCTTTCACAGGCCAAAATCGACATGACTAAATCCACCATAAGCCAACTAATCAGTAGTGTAAACTTAGACTTGACAGTATAACAATGCACCAAAATGATCAAACAGCATGAACTACAAAGCGTTTCTAGTCGCAATTTGCACTAAGAACAGTATTGATAACAAGATAATGAATGTAGGAGAATAAATATTTAGAGATGGGACTAAAATGCATTGAAAAAATACAACCACAAGATACAAAATGTGAAGTAAAAAAAAAAAAGAGAAATACAAAAACATGCACTATACAAGCAGCCAGCAATCTGCATCTAATGTATACTCTCTATAGTATACACTGTGTAATAAAGGATGGTCGGGATACATTCAGTACAGGTCTTTAACACTTTGCACAACCAGTGAAGTAACACAAGAAAACATCTGTGCATGGAACAAGCAGTCAGACAATCTACAAAGGCATTCTAAAACAATGTACAACTTAAGGCAGCACATGGCATACTGACCGAGCAGCTTGCACTCAGGTAACTACAGATCTCGGCTTCCTGACGTGTGACCACTGACTATACAAAACTTTGGTGGAGTATTATATTGTGTGGATGTCTTCCTTGTCACTGCCTTGCTCTGAATACTTAGTGGATTACATTCCGATTGGGTGACATCACTCCCTCTAGGGCACTCCAGAGTGCGTGTATGCAAGCAGATCTATACAAACACTGAATCAATCTCCACCCTGCCCATGACATATACAGACGCACCCATTACTTCTGGGGCTAATGCTTGCCAGACACTGAAAATCTCTGCAATGAAATTAGTTATTAAAATAAGAGTAAGGGACAGTCTGCTTACTGGTAATCACCGGAGAGAAGAAGCATTTAGGACTTGATTTCTGTGTATAAGAGATTATCAAAATATAAAATTATTATAAAAAAAAAAAAAAAAAGAAGAAGCTTTTGAAGAAAATATTAATCTAGAAATTGCAAAAAAATATGCATAAAAAAGGTAGTTATTAATGTTAGGTGAATAAGAAAAAAAAAAAAGTCTTCTTAGTACTCTCCTTTTCCTTGATGTCATATTACAATTAAAACTGAGAAATATATACAGTATATATATTCTCAGTTTTAATTGCAATGCGAGATAAAGGAAAACTTTTCTGTGAGGCTCAGGAACTTGGCCATGTCCTCCTCCTCTCATGGTTGTGTGTTTGTGTGGCTGTAAGGCAACTGGCTGCAGCAGAAGTCTCCTTGCTGTGCCCTATCTGCAGTAAGATAAAAGATAGCGAAGACTCACCCCTTGGTTAAGACATGGGTCAGTCAGCCAACACCCGAAGATGGAACAGATCCTTTGTTCTTTACAATATTTCCACCAGACTATTTCAGGATCACACAGAAAATACTGCAATCAAAGGGTATGTGTACACATCAAGTATTTGCTGCAGACATTTCTGCATGAAAAAAAAAATATCTCTAGACTGGAAAAATGCTGCATAAAAAAACTTGCGTTTTTGCCGCTTTTTTTTCCTATTCATTAGAATGCAAAAGCAATGAAGGACTGACATGATGCAGATCTGAAACTAAAGTCTGCATGGAAAAAAAAAAGTAACGTGCATGAGATTTCAGAAATTGCATTCACTTTGCTAGGACAGTAAAAGAGCAAAATGCTGCATTTTTCGTGGCAAAAACACGCAGAAAAAGTTTGGGGGAAAATGTGTCGTGTGAACATACCCTAACAAACAGTGACGGCAACTATTTTTCTGGTTTAATTTAATTCAATTCATCTCTATGTTTAGTATTCCTTAAAGTACTTTGGCGAATTAAAAGGCTGATTATTATTGATTTTGCGAAAGGCTGCTTTCACTGTGTGCACATGACACATGCATTATAACAAAATGGTTGGTAACCCATGGTCTCCCAGCAAATATCCACCCTCTAGAAATACACAATAAAGCTCTGATTTATTTTTGCTCTCATAACACAGCAGCATATTCACCAGTATAAACACCCACTTTTTCTAGATCAAATTTCAGGTTTGTTTTTTTAAAAGTTAACAGTTAATATTTTGCAACTTCCCTTCTTCCCTTTTCATTTTAAGAGTGTCCTTGGAGTGCACATGGAAGGGATGGAAGAGATGGTCTCCGTTATCAAAAGAGGTTCAGCAGGAAACACAAACCAAGTCCAAGTCACAAGCTGTCATACATCTTTAGCGTTTTCTCCAGCTCCTGACTCACCCTCCTATAAAACATAATCTGTTCCTTTAAATAATGCTGGATAGCCATTTTAAAGTCTAGGAGTCTCCTCTGATGGAAATGGTTAATCTCTGCCTGCAAGGCAAAGCCTACAACACGACACCTTTTCCGGATTCCATCAGCTTCCTCTTGCTCCATCTTCCCTTCATCGCTCATGCGCTGGCTGTCCTTTACCTTAGCAAATGCTCCTGAAGGAAAGTTTAATAAAAAGTGAAAAGTTAGATATTAGGCAGAAAGCTAGATCTCATTTTCAGAAAAAAATAGAACATGAAACTCTTTGCTTGTTAAATTGATGCCTGAGGCATGACTGCTCAGTGGGGAGTGCTGCGGTCTGGAAGCACAAGGACCATGGATTCAATGCTAACTAAGCTAATAACTATGAAGTCAGGATCGCTTCACCAGGCTTTTGTAGGGTTTGCTAGGTAGGAACTCAAGTTTCCTCCCACACCAATCAATACTATAGAGCAGTGTCAATCTTTTACTTTCACTGTCAGCAATGATTGTGAGGGGGAGGTTGAATGACTGCTCCCTCTTCTGTCCACACTTTACATTATAGTTGGAAGCACATCCCCATTTACACGAGAGTGCTGCCAATCAACAATCATTTTAAAGCTTACATAAAAAGAATTTGTTGTTAATTGCATCTTTTATCATTTGATCACTTGGCTTGATCGCAAAGGTAAATGATCGAGGACCAGCACTCATACAGATGACTGGGCGGACAGCGTCTTGAAGGCCCCAAAGCTGCACTTACAACTCAAGATTTGACACTAGTTTTTTTTAGGCTCCAACCAACTGCCAGAAGAGCTGAGAAAAAACTCCTTAGTTCTGACAAAGACAAGGTTAAGGCTATGTGCCCATGATGCAGAAATGCTCCGGATTTTTTCCTGAGCGTTTCTGCATTATACAAAGTATAATGTATATTTTTTATTTTATTCTTTTTTTTTTTTTTTTTTTACATGTTCTATGGCAGTGGTCCCCAACCTTTTT
Source organism: Phyllobates terribilis (assembly GCF_046119375.1). Classification (NCBI taxonomy): domain Eukaryota; kingdom Metazoa; phylum Chordata; class Amphibia; order Anura; family Dendrobatidae; genus Phyllobates; species Phyllobates terribilis. The sequence goes on from NW_027362771.1 coordinate 340,885,721, forward strand.
TGCACCAGGGACCGGCTTGAAGCAAGATCATTTTTCCATGGCCCAGCAAGGAGAGGGTGGGGTGGGCGGGGCTTTGGTCATATGGGGGCAGGGTAATGGAGGGATTTGGAGTTTAGTGCATACTTATCATATAGTGTAGACCAGGTCCCCGCCAGGAGCTATGCCAGGAGCCCCACATAATGTGCTGTGCCAGGAGCCGCATCACTGAGGCCCCATCACGCCCTGCAGCAGGACAGGGCAGCTGTCCTGACAGCTGCTGTTCAGCTGCATTTACTTCATCCCAGGGGCGGACACAGACTGTAGTGGGCCCCTGTGCAAGAAATTTTTGGGGGCCCCCCCCGCCCTTCATAAGGCAACAAAGTTATGTAAACATAACCCCCCCATGTGCAGCTCACCCCCGTGCATCTCTCATCCCCCTCCGTGCATCTCTCATCCCCCCCATGTGCATCTCTCATCCCCTCCCCGTGCATCTCTCATCCCCCTCCGTGCATCTCTCATCCCCCTCCGTGCATCTCTCATCCACCCCCCGTGCATCTCTCATCCACCCCCCGTGCATCTCTCATCCACCCCCCGTGCATCTCTCATCCACCCCCCGTGCATCTCTCATCCACCCCCCGTGCATCTCTCATCCACCCCCCGTGCATCTCTCATCCACCCCCCGTGCATCTCTCATCCACCCCCCGTGCATCTCTCATCCACCCCCCGTGCATCTCTCATCCACCCCCCGTGCATCTCTCATCCACCCCCCGTGCATCTCTCATCCCCCCCGTGCATCTCTCACCCCCCCGTGCATCTCTCATCCCCCCCGTGCATCTCTCATCCCCCCCGTGCATCTCTCATCTCTCCCCTCCCCCCATGTGCATCTCTCACCCCCCCATGTGCAGCTCACCCCCGTGCATCTCTCATCCACCCCGTGCATCTCTCATCCACCCCCCGTGCATCTCTCATCCACCCCCAGTGCATCTCTCACCCCCCCCCGTGCATCTCTCATCCCCCCCCCGTGCATCTCTCATCCCCCCCCCGTGCATCTCTCATCCCCCCCCCGTGCATCTCTCATCCCCCCCGTGCATCTCTCATCCCCCCCGTGCATCTCTCATCCCCCCCGTGCATCTCTCATCCACCCCCCGTGCATCTCTCATCCCCCCCCGTGCATCTCTCATCCCCCCCCGTGCATCTCTCATCCCCCCCCCCGTGCATCTCTCATCCCCCCCCGTGCATCTCTCATCCCCCCCCGTGCATCTCTCATCCCCCCCGTGCATCTCTCATCCACCCCCCGTGCATCTCTCATCCCCCCCCGTGCATCTCTCATCCCCCCCCGTGCATCTCTCATCCCCCCCGTGCATCTCTCATCCCCCCCGTGCATCTCTCATCCACCCCCCGTGCATCTCTCATCCACCCCCCGTGCATCTCTCATCCCCCCCCGTGCATCTCTCATCCCCCCCCGTGCATCTCTCATCCCCCCCGTGCATCTCTCATCCCCCCCGTGCATCTCTCATCCCCCCCGTGCATCTCTCATCCCCCCCCCGTGCATCTCTCATCCCCCCCCCGTGCATCTCTCATCCCCCCCCGTGCATCTCTCATCCACCCCCCGTGCATCTCTCATCCCCCCCCCGTGCATCTCTCATCCCCCCCCGTGCATCTCTCATCCCCCCCCCGTGCATCTCTCATCCCCCCCCCGTGCATCTCTCATCCCCCCCCCGTGCATCTCTCATCCCCCCCCCGTGCATCTCTCATCCCCCCCCGTGCATCTCTCATCCCCCCCCCGTGCATCTCTCATCCCCCCCCCGTGCATCTCTCATCCCCCCCCCCGTGCATCTCTCATCCCCCCCCGTGCATCTCTCATCCCCCCCCGTGCATCTCTCATCCCCCCCCCGTGCATCTCTCATCCCCCCCCGTGCATCTCTCATCCCCCCCCCGTGCATCTCTCATCCCCCCCCGTGCATCTCTCATCCCCCCCCGTGCATCTCTCATCCCCCCCGTGCATCTCTCATCCCCCCCGTGCATCTCTCACCCCCCCCGTGCATCTCTCATCCACCCCCCGTGCATCTCTCATCCCCCCCGTGCATCTCTCATCCCCCCCGTGCATCTCTCATCCACCCCCCGTGCATCTCTCATCCCCCCCGTGCATCTCTCATCCCCCCCGTGCATCTCTCATCCCCCCCGTGCATCTCTCATCCCCCCCGTGCATCTCTCACCCCCCCGTGCATCTCTCATCCCCCCCGTGCATCTCTCATCCACCCCCCGTGCATCTCTCACCCCCCCGTGCATCTCTCATCCACCCCCCGTGCATCTCTCACCCCCCCGTGCATCTCTCATCTCTCCCCTCCCCCCATGTGCATCTCTCACCCCCCCATGTGCAGCTCACCCCCGTGCATCTCTCATCCACCCCCCGTGCATCTCTCATCCACCCCCCGTGCATCTCTCATCCACCCCCCGTGCATCTCTCATCCACCCCCCGTGCATCTCTCATCCACCCCCCGTGCATCTCTCATCCACCCCCCGTGCATCTCTCATCCACCCCCCGTGCATCTCTCATCTCTCCCCTCCCCCCATGTGCATCTCTCACCCCCCCATGTGCAGCTCACCCCCGTGCATCTCTCATCCACCCCCCGTGCATCTCTCATCCCCCCGTGCATCTCTCATCCACCCCCCGTGCATCTCTCATCCCCCCCGTGCATCTCTCATCCCCCCGTGCATCTTTCATCCCCCCGTGCATCTCTCATCTCTCCCCTCCCCCCCGTGCATCTCTCATCTCTCCCCTCCCCCATGTGCAGCTCACCCCCGTGCATCTCTCATCCCCCTCCGTGCATCTCTCATCCCCCTCCGTGCATCTCTCATCCACCCCCCGTGCATCTCTCATCCACCCCCCGTGCATCTCTCATCCACCCCCCGTGCATCTCTCATCCACCCCCCGTGCATCTCTCATCCACCCCCCGTGCATCTCTCATCCACCCCCCGTGCATCTCTCATCCACCCCCCGTGCATCTCTCATCCAACCCCCGTGCATCTCTCATCCAACCCCCGTGCATCTCTCATCCAACCCCCGTGCATCTCTCATCCACCCCCCGTGCATCTCTCATCCACCCCCCGTGCATCTCTCATCCACCCCCCGTGCATCTCTCATCCACCCCCCGTGCATCTCTCATCCACCCCCCGTGCATCTCTCATCCACCCCCCGTGCATCTCTCATCCACCCGTGCATCTCTCATCCCCCCCGTGCATCTCTCACCCCCCCCCGCATCTCTCACCCCCCCGTGCATCTCTCACCCCCCCCCGTGCATCTCTCATCCACCCCCCGTGCATCTCTCATCCCCCCCGTGCATCTCTCATCCCCTCCGTGCATCTCTCATTCACCCCCCGTGCATCTCTCATCCACCCCCCGTGCATCTCTCATCCCCCCCGTGCATCTCTCATCCCCCCCGTGCATCTCTCATCCACCCCCCGTGCATCTCTCATCCACCCCCCGTGCATCTCTCATCTCTCCCCTCCCTCCCATGTGCATCTCTCATCTCTCCCCTCCCCCCATGTGCATCTCTCATCTCTCCCCTCCCCCCATGTGCATCTCTCATCTCTCCCCTCCCCCCCATGTGCATCTCTCATCTCTCCCCTCCCCCATGTGCATCTCTCATCTCTCCCCTCCCCCCATGTGCATCTCTCATCTCTCCCCTCCCCCCATGTGTATCTCCCATTCCCCCCACTCCTAGTTAATTGTATTTAAAAAAAAATAAAACTTGTTATACTTACCCCCATGCGATCCCTGCAGAATCCTGGCGCTCGTCCAAATCGCTGACACCAGGTTCTCCTGACTTCCGGCCATGTGACGGCGCCGTCACATGACCGGAAGTCAGGGGAATCATGAAGGTGCTGCCGCAGCAGCGCAGCGCTAAGATGTCCCGGACCCGGCGCTTAGCATGCGGCCGGGGGCCCCATGAGGAGAGAGACGCACAAGAGGGGGGCTCCGAGGGGGCTCCTACCGGCCGGGCCCCATACTGGAGTCAGGGCAGTCATGCCCTGATGGCGGCCCTGCTGGAGGCTGGAGGGGCCCCCTCTCCCCGCGGACCGGCTGAAAAACCCCAACGGCCCGGTCCTGGTCCGCGGACCGGCGGTTGGGGACCTCTGTTCTATGGTACCTGGGTCCAGAGGAGAGACTCCTCTTCTTCAAACCCAGGTACCATCCGCACATTGAAACGCATGGAATCTGCATCTGCAGTGATGCATAATCCATGCGTTTAAATGCAAGTCAATGGCGGCGAAAAAGCAGCGCTTCCACAAAATAATTGGTAGTGCTGTGTTTTTTTCCGCAATGATAATCTGCAGAGGAAATTTCCGCAGCATGTGCACAGCACATGCGGATTATCATTGGGGAACATGGCAGGCCTCCTACCATGCGTTTTTTTAAGCGTTTCTGCAGCGGAATTGCCGCTGCGGAAAAGCATGAAGGGCACACAGCCTAAAAGTTATGCACTCTGTGTGTTTAATTCATGAAGGTGTTTTCGACAGAATTGTGGCATAATACACTTTCAAATGCTAAAAATTTTGTGATTTTTGGAGCTTGTACACCAGTTTTGTCCGGCTCCACCAAAGTGAGCAGAGCTGGGGAGGGCTGGATGTGGTAAAATAGCCTGACAAATTCATAAAAAGTTGTGGTGTAATTTACATCAGAAACATTGCTCAATTCCCTTATTGAGGGAACACTTCTGGAGGAGGTGAACGCCAGTTGTAGGATTCGCTGTATTCATTAAGTGGTGTGACCCTCTTACTCCAGGGATCAGGGTTCTTTAAGATTGGTATGAACAATGCCACTATTAAAAAGGGGTTTTCCCATGAACAAAAGTTAATTTTAATAAACAGGTCTTGGAATAGTAATAACTTCCACAATTGCATGTGTTTAATTAAAATGTTCCTGTGCTGAGATAATCTTATACATGTGCCCCTGCTGTGTACTGTGTAATGGTTGTGTCTGACCGTGCAGGAACATGGTCTGATCATACCACATCTCCTGGGCAGGGGAGGAAGCAAAGAGTATACAGACATTACTGGAGGAGATCGTACTGATTCTTTTTGTGAGGTAAAACATTTCACTGTCTGTTTTTAAACAATGTTTTACCTCAAAGAAAGAATCAGTTGTGATCCCATTCTGTAATGTCTGTATACTCTTTTACTCCCCCCGCCCCCCCCGTCCAGGTGTCCAGGAGCTGTGGTATGATCAGACCATGTCCTGCACGGTCAGACACAGCCATTACACAGTACACAGCAGGGGCACATTTATAAGATTATCTCAGCACAGGAACATTGTTTTTAAACACATCCAACTGTGGAAGTTATTATTCCAAGATCTATTGAGTAAAATGAACTTTTATTCATGGGAAAACCCCTTTAATGAATTGGGCCTTTTATACAGTTAGGTTCAGAAACATTTGGACAGTGACTGGATCTTCGTGATTTGCACCCTGCATGTCACTATTTTGAATTTAAAATTAAACAACTGAGATGCAATTGAAGTATAGACTTTAAGTTTTAATTAAAAGGAGTTGAACAAAAATATTCTGCGAAATGTTCAGGAATTGCAACCATTTTTCTACAAATCCTCCTCATTTCAGGGGCTCAAAAGTAATTGGAAAAATTAAATTAATCATAAATAAAATGTTTATTTTTAATACTGTACTTGGTAGAGAATCCTTTGCCGGCAACGACTGCTTGAAGTCTGGGAGCCATGGACATCACCAAACAATGGTTTTCCTCCTTTGTGATGCTTTGCCAGCCTTTACTGCAGCAGACTTCAGTTGTTACTTGTATACGAGTCATTCTGCCTTAAGTTTTGTCTTAGGCATATGAAATGAATGCTCGATGGGGCCAGAGATCTGGTGATTGACCTGGCCACTGCTGAGTATTTCACTTATTTGCCTTAAACTCCTGGGTTGCTTTCGCAGCATATTTTAGGCCATTGTCCATCTGTACTATGAAGCACCAATCAACCTTGCTGCATTGGGTTGAATCTGAGCAGAAAGTATCGCCCTGTACATTTCAGAATTTGTTGCTGCTTCTGTCTTCAGTCACATCATCAATAAACACTATTGACCCAGCACAATTGGAAGCCATGCATGCCCATGCTATTACACTGCCTCCACCATGTTTTACAGAGGATATGGTGTTCTTGGCTCATGAGCAGTTCCAAGCCTCCTCCATACTTTCTTCTTGCCATCATTCTGGTACAGGATGATTTTTGTTTCATCTGTCCAAAGAATGCTTTTCCAGAACTCGGCTGGCTAGTATAGATTTTTTTGGCAGAGTCTAATCCGGTCTTTCTATTTTTAAGGCTGATTAATGGTTTGCACATTGTGGTCTGTATTTACTCTCTTTATGGTAGACTTCGATACTGAAACGCCTACTTCCTGGAGAGTGTTCATCACTTGGGTGGATGCTAAAGATTTCTTGTTCCACTCTCTTCACCATGGAAAGAATTCTGCAATCATCCACCACTGTTGTCTTTCCTGGATGTCCAGGCCTTTTTGAGATCCAAAACTCACCAGCGCACTTTTTTTTTTTTTTTTTTTTTTTTTGCAGAAACTATTGATTTGGCCACTCCTAACATTCCTGCTATCTTTTGTATGGATTTTTTTTTTCAGCTCAATGATGGTTTGTTTCACGTCCATTGTGAGCTCAATTGACCGCATGTTGTGTGTTCACAGCAACAGCTTCCAAATGCAAATGCCACACCGGGGATATTAGCTTCAGAACTTCTACCTGCTTGATTGATGATGGGTTAAGGAGGAAAGAGTCAATGCAGCCTATTAAAGTTCTTTTGAGATATTTGTATAATTACCTTTGGTCCGTTGAAAAACAGACAGCTAAATATTAAAGAGCTGTAATTCCTAAACTCTTACTCCAATTAGGATGTGAATACCCTAAAATTAAAGCTGAGAGTACTCACTTTTAAGCTGATCTTGATTATATAACTGTATCTTGAATATGTTTTGGTAAACAGCTAAAATGACAAAACTGTCCAAATATTTCTGGATCTAACTGTATGTCAAAATGCTTATACCTTCATCAATCACAATATTCGGTACATGAGAAGTTTCAGGAAGTGACAGGTACTGTTTCAGTCACTACCTCAACCTCCTACTATCACCCCTTTCAATCTGAAAAAAAAAAGTGTCCACAAAGTGGAGACCTACTGTGGTTTTTAGCAGGTTTTTCCACAACATGAACCTTTACTTGCGCTTATGGCTTTAAAACTGAAATAAGCAATCACATTTGACTTTTCTTCCAAGTAAGGCTGGGACTGCACTGTGACTGTGGCTGTTGTAGCAGTCGTGGTCTCCTAAAGGTTGCAGTGCAACCCTATTCACCTGTATCTTGCTGTGATGTAGCATCAGCACATAGCAATCTTTGGCCATGCAACCTGTGTCTTGGCCAAAGTCACCATGAGGCCGTGACCTAACAAAAGCTGTGCTTCCTTTAAACAGTTTATCAGGGGAGACACTGAGTTGATCCTCAGTAATTGGATATTGATGACCAATTCAAAAGATAAGTCATCAAATTAAAAAAAAAAAATCTTTGCATCTAGACTTAACGCAGAGGAATGTAAGGTCTGGACATGACATTGATGTCCTTTGTGCATCTTTGACAATATGAGGTGTCTACAAGTTCTACCTCCTAATATTTACTATAGTTTTAAGTCTTCTAGACATGGCTTTACTGAATATACTCTTTAATAAGGTCATATCACACCCCAATGATTTCACTCATAGCCCTTCTTAGTAGGTCGTACAACAGCTCTGATATTTTGAGAGGATTTTCATGCCTCAACAAGAATACACAGTAGCGCTAAAAGGAGAGAGACAAGAGAAATGACCCTAACCAAACCAAGTTAGGCACACAGAAATGCTAGCACTACCTCAGAGACTAACAAGTCACATAACACTAATTTAGGATTCTGTACTGTAAGCAAAGAATGCTATATATAGTGGTCTGGGGGAGACGTGCATATTTCTGATATACTCCCTTGCAAATTCAGCATTTATGCATAGATGGCAGAATTTGTGCAGGGAGCTTCTTCATCTTTCAGGTTTACATCACATCTAATAGTCTAAAAATACACTCAGTGTTTTTAGCATAAAAAACATAAAAATTACAAAATCTTTGAAAAACTGGATGGAACTTTAGAATTTCAGAGAGGAAATTAGTTATCCAGATTTTCTCACAATTTTGTTCTGACTAAAAGAAGGGAGTCCTGAATAGGGAACGCCCCTCTGTTTCATTGCAAAATACTACATGACTATTCAATGATATTTAGTTATTAACACTTAATGCCAAACACTGCTCTGTCGCAAATCTGAAGCACAATAGAAATATAATCAGCATATCACAAGATTATTTAAAGGGTTTTAATCCTCTTAGCAAGTTATCACCTATCTTCTGGATCGGCTATTTACTAATCGCTGGTGTCCAATCACTGTAACCCCTTCCAATCCTGAGAACAGAGATTTAAAAGGAACAGTACTGGGATATCTCCTGCAGTGCCATAGACAATTAAGCGATGACTGCACTGGCATAGCCACTAATCTATTATAATGGCCATTTCAAATCCCCCATATCTGAATCGGTGGGCCGCCCTGTGTTCAGACATGTAGTAATCAGCAAGTTATTGGGTATTCTGTGGCTAGGTGATTACTTGTTAAGATGTCAATAGCTCTTTAAAGGGAATGTCACTAGGTTTTTGTTGTCCTATCTTAAAGCAGCATTTAGTAGGAGCAGAAACCTTGATTCCAGCGAGGTGTCACTTACTGGGCTGGTAGCTGTAGTTTTGATAAAATCATTGTTTTATTTGCTGCAGATCTACCAGTTCTCTGAATGCTGAGCTCTGTATAACCCCGATCACAACACTAATTGCATAATTTACTGCCGACAATGGAAATTTTATCAGAACTACAGCAAGTAATCTAGTAAGTGGAAGCTCTGAAATCATGGTCTCTGCCCCTACATCATGCTATTTTCAGATGAGGAAGCAAAAACCTGGTGACAGGTTCTTTTAACTGTAAGCACCATTTCCTTACCTTTCTGTAGATGAATGATGTCTGGAAAGTTGGAAAGTAATCCTTGATACAAGGACAGGGTATCAAGAAATCTAAACTGATCATTTTTGGGTTGTTCAGCAAACATTTCTCCAACAAACTCATAGGTGCGCCCAGTATGAGAAATTGCGCCAATCAGTGGCTCAGATCCATAAGGTGGGTCTAGTTGGAAGGAATGGCTTAGATTCTGCAAAGCGCCACCAAGCTTTTGAAACTCCTTACGAAAGCCCCCCAAGTGCTTACGTGCTAGCTCAGAGACTACACTGCTTAACTGGAGAACACTCTCATCCATCTTTTTTGAGAAAGCTTTGAAAGTATCCACACGTTCTTCTACATCTTGGAGATCCTGATGCTCAGTAGGTATCTGCAAGGTCAGCAAAAAACTGGCACCAACCATTTCATCCCTCTCAGTGCGTCTTTTCCCAGCTTTCCATTGTTTTTCATCACGGCAGGTTAGGAAATGCTGAAAACCATCATACTGAGAAAGCACTGGATGACTTGTCATATGGTCCATCCACAGGACCAATCTACGCTTACGCTTTTGGATAAAATCTTCTTCAAAGCGTCCTGTGGCCTGCTTCTCTGGCAAGTGGGGGACAGAAATGACAGTAAATTTGTGCAGGAGGCGGTTATACAACCAGTCAAAGTGCTTGTACCGTCTGTAAACTGGAGAGTTGGTGTGACCTGGAGTCAGCCTTCGGAAAAACAAAAAGGAGATTTTTATGGAACTTTCAAACAAACATTCTAAGTAATTGCTTCCATTTAGTTTATTCTTTTCTTTGATCTATTTAGACACAGAGCGGTCTTTATTTCTCAATTAAAGCTGTAATATGAGACAAAATAGGATTAACCATTTCACCCCTACTCTGACAACTGTCTACAGCATGATCACCCTCCCAATTTCTGGTCTGCAAAAGGACACAAATATTAGATCCACTCCTTTTCCAAAAACCTGAGCTTGCTAGCCAAAAATGTGAAGAAGAAAAAAACTGTAGCTAATTAGCCATGTTGTCTGCAAGATTTTTAATGTGTTTTAGGCTGGATTCATACATCTGTAATATATGGTCTATGCTGCAATACCCTGACCGACCAAGGATCTACTGACCTGAACTGACTGCCTCATATAGGTCAGGAGGCCCATGGGTGAGCACGGTATTGATGTTGCCTCACATGAAAAGAAAATAAGTGAAGGATAGAAGCTGTGCTATGAGTGAATAAAAACAGCAGCAACCTGGATATAAGCCTAGCCGCACACCCAGCCTATATTACTGGAAGATAAAGTCCTTTAACAGAAAAAAAAGAATTTGGATTATGCAGCAAACTGCATATCAAGGGGTCTAAACATTTTTTTACATGTCAGGTATCCATAGCCTTTTTATGTTCCTTTAAATCAGGAAACAATGGCACAATTTTTCTATGAAGGACAAAGAAATAAATGTAACTTGTCACAAACAAAATGGTGACTAGATGTATTCCCTTGCAGTCTTTGCTAGCCAAATGCAATGATACAATGCTCAAGCTAACTGAAGGCCATTGTTTATGTGACACTCCTACACACTTTAGCCTGACATGAAGGCTTCTCCTAATAAAACCTCTGCAAACCACAATAACATAATATTTCATTGCTTATAAATACACAACACAAACCAAAAGTGCATCACTCGACAAATACCAGGCATTGCTCAACAAATATACAGATATATACAGTGCACTTTGTGCAAACATAGATTTTAGCATTTACTTCAGTACACACAGAGCTGAACATTGCCCTACACAACATACATTTTACTTGCAATATAAGAAAGGCTCACACTTTTCAATCCTACATTCTCCCTCACCTGTAAGAGATGTAACTCTTAATCCCCTTGAACTTTGTCTGTTTGGTAGGTTCCTCCACAGAACAAATGAAAGCATTAGGATCTGGCTTCCATAGTGGCCCCTTTGGTCCCATCTCAATTACATAGGTTTCAGACACTCTGCCAAACTGGGGAACATCTCCAAGTATAAAGGCTTCCACACCTGACCTTACAAAGCTAGAGAACCGGTTCAGATTTCGACCCACCACACTACCTCTCTTCCCACTGGCTATGCTATCCTGGCGTTCCAGCTGAGGTCGTGGTCTGTGGGCATACTCAGGCCTTGGGTAATAATTGTGCTGTTTCTGACTATGTGGAACCCCGTTTGAGCCACCGGGCTCTTCAGCCACAGACTGTCCATCATCCCAGTCATCCCATTCGTCATCATCTTCTTCATCGTCATCGTAGCTCCCATGATGAGTAGCGTCTGTGTAGCTCGCATGGTGTGTTGGGTAGTCTACTTGGACTGAACCAGAACGGGGTGGTTGAATAATCTCCACATATGAAGCAGGAAAAAGTCCTGTTTGACCACGGCTGTTTGTACCCTGAAGCCAACCATCCAAAGAAGCATCACTCAACAATTGTAGCTCCTCATTCTCCCGGATATCGATTTCTTCCTTGTTTTCACTTTGAAAGTTATATAGGGCCCGAGCTTTGAAGGCCATGATGAGGAGAATCAAAAGGAAAGTGCTGCAACAGGAAAAGAAAACATTTAATACATATGCCAGGAACACCTGAATCAAGCACACATTTTTATATTCTCTGTCTCAAACTGCATATATGAGATTATTATTAGGAATAATAAAGATACTATCTGAACCATAGGTTTCATGAAAAAAGGGTATGTCTACATTGAATACTGTGTATAAATAAATATACTCTACATAAATCGTAAAGTAATGCCAACAGTATTAGATTTGTGGAGCCTGACTCTTGGCACCCCCCACAAATAAGCTGTGTAAAGAAGCCAGAAAACTTTGGAGCCCCTAGTAGGTATTGCAGCTTTGTGCCATTCAAGTGAACGGGACATGACTGCTTTATCGCTTTCAATCCTATTAACAAGCATCAGCAGTGCTTGTTAAAGCAATGCAGTCTTGCCCATATTTTCTTAATGAAACCAGGCACTCCTTTATCGGTTTGCATTACTAGACCTAAGTTAGGCTGGTCATAGACACTAGATGGCTGTCGACTGAATGATGCTTACGTTGACAGCCATCTCAGCCAACTCTCCCATACACTGGAGAGCTCGCTCAGTCAAGTGCCCCTGTGTCCTCTATGAGAAAGACACCGACTGACACAGCCTGCGGCTTATCTCAAGTAGAACAATACAATCAACCTGGGCTGTAGAGTTGGTAAGACAAACCACTGACTCCAACTCCACAGCACTGGTAGGAGCTTAACTACTGAGTGTGTACATAAAGTGCAGCACAGATTCATCTCAACTAAAAGCCGAGATCCTTAGATCAGGAACAGAACAGACATTTAGAGGACATTTCATAACCTTCCCAAATTCTTATAAAAACATTTATAGCACATTATGCATTGAACTACAGAACCCAATGTATTATATTTTAGGAGTCTGAGTTGGTCCATTTTGTACCGACTCCACCAAAATAAGACACAAACTCTGACTCCACAGCCCTGCAATCAGCAATCCAAAATCGGACATGCGCCATCGATATCTCTGCCGACCATCAGGAAGGCGGCACCCCCATACACATTAGATGGCCGAACCCATCAATATCGACAGGTTCAGCAACAGTAGTCAAAAGTGTATGGTGGTCTTTACAGCCACCAGAGCAGCACTCAAGCTGACAAGCCTGATGACCAACATGCCCCTAAACTGCTAGTTGACTCCTGGAACGCAGCAGGAATGAGCCTTTGCTACACTGGGTTATTTTTATACAGTGCCCCAAGTAAAAACTGGACTTCCCAGAATATCAATCATAAGAGCAAGCACTGTAGAGACCATCATCCAGTAAAGAATTTTGGGATATTTCAGAAGTTTGAATAATTTTTCAGAGCAGTTCTGGCTGCAACACAGGACAATACAAGATAAGAAATATCAGGTATTTACATAGTAATGTAAAAATCAGCGGTCTGTCGCTACAGATCACAGGACAATTAGGAGCTGTAAATTCTCAAAGTCTGGTGCATGTTTGTGAGCCATTTCTAGATTTATCTGGGGGAGCGGACTAATTTCACAGGCTAGCAATCAGTATGACAGGCAGGATGGTTATTACAGTAGGAGTAAATCACAAAAGCAAATATTATGTGCATGGACCAAAAGGCCAAAGAAAAAACACTAAACATTCTCTCAGAAGAGTGGAAAATTTGCTAGAGTAGTCTTTTAATGAGGAAAATGACTGAGAGGGAAGAAAACCTAATATTTTCATGACTGATCTTCTCTTTCATCAATACACAATGTAGATGTCCCAGTTTCTGCAAACCTTTATGCAACACTTGCTTCCCCTACATTTCTAACTCCTGCACATCTGGATAAAGAAGAATAACAGAATAAATTCCAATGATTCTTTCCATGCGTTTGGCACTTTGAAGGGAACTTGGTGTAGTGTTTAAGGAGTTAGCGGAGCAGATATCCAGGCTTGCAGCTTTAAAAGTAAAAAGTTATAGGAGATTTCATTATTTGCATTAATAAATTGTCAACGACATAGAAGTCAACAGCGTGTTATGCAAGAACTGGATTTTATACCGGGTTTGCTTTTTATGTAAATATACCTTAATTTTATAATGAAAGTTTGTTTTACACATTTGCACTTCTATTCCTACCTGCAGTTAGTGAATTAGAACATTTTTGTTCTAAAGCAAACAAAAGAAAAGGACATGTTATAATATAAGGCACAAATTGTAATGGTTCTGTGATCCATCTGCAAAACAATGAAAGCACATGTACCAAAAAATGACATTAGAAACCAGCCTTCTGTTCACTTTGGCGTCATGTCTCTGGTGCCATGACTGATAGGACATCTATAAACCAACCATTACATGACTTAACCCATGGAGTCTCTTTTTTAGCTTCTTATCTTAAGGTCAGACGGACGATATTTTGTCGGATCGCACTCGAACATAGAATACAGTAGTGTGAGCAAGCTCTTAGTCGTGTGGTAAGGCTCGTTAAAGGGTTGATATTGACTTTAAGGATTGCTACCTCCAATAGGTGGTGCTAGAGTCCTAGTCCTTTTCCGCTCTGAAGAGGGTATTTGCATATAACATTACCCATGACATAATTGGTCCATCAAGTTTTCACTTCACTTTTTCCTACTTGTCAGAATTCATCAGGGGTGCACAACCTTTTCTGTTCTGAAGGCGACATTATCCTACTGAACAATTTATAAGGTCTGCAATAAAACTTTAAGGGCTATTACCTTTTCAGAGGTTTTTGGCATATCAAAAGTACATGCCATAAGTGTCTAAGATGCAGTTTCCACCACCAGGACTGAACTCCTACATATCTGGAGAATATGGGGGCTCTTTTTCCACCCAATCAGCACTCTAGCGTAGAGAGGAGGAGACCAGGCTGCACACTTGCAATTCTCTCCATTGACGATTATGGGTGTTGTAGTAGCTGGCTGCATTTCACAATTTCCATAAACGAGAATGTTGAGAGCTGCACGCATAGGCAGCCACCACTAACTCACATGTCTGTTTGGAGTGTTAAACAGGGGTCCAGGAACCCTAATATCTTGATAAATGGGGGACCCAGATAATAGTACACAGTGCATTATTCGTGCCTGCACATCCTTGCTCATGAGCAGAGCGCTATTCTACTTCCGTCTGCCATAGAAAATACTTTATACAGAAGGTTTGGGGGCCACACAAAATAGCATGGCAGGCCACATGTGGCCCTGGGCCACAGGTTGGGCACCCCTAGAATAGATCATACTACTTTATTTTTGCAGCGGAAAAGCAACTGAAAAAGAAGAACATATATGAGTGTGAACAGAGACTGAGCCGGGGACCTTCACAATCAGAACAGGTTTTCAAGATCTAAAGAAGCATCTTTCTATCCACAGACAGCAAGCAGAGATCTTGAAAATTGTTAAGAAATTTAAGCTAAGTGTTTCAAAAATGTGCAGAACTTATATTTAGGAGACGTTCACATGTTCAGTATTTGGTCAGTTTTTTACATCAGTATTTGTAAGCCAAAACCAGGAGTGGAACAATCAGAGGCAAGTATAATAGAAGCATGTTGTTGTTTTTTACCCACTCCTGGGTTTGGCTTACAAATACGGAAGTAAAATACTGACCAAATACTGAATGTGTGAACGTGGCCTTATACAATTGCTAAGCTCGATGATGATATTTTAAAGGGGTTGTTTAGAATATAAAAATACGGGCGAGGAAGGGGGGGTACCATTAGAAGCATTTACCTATTAAATCCCCCACTGCTATAATGATGCACTGTGTACACATGAATGCCACTTCCAATAATAATTATTAGCCTCAGCGCTATGAGCCTTGAGGCCAGCGCTTGTCTGGAGCAATCACATGCAGAGTTGTGTAGTCAGAATAAAATGGACCGACTCCGACAATGTATAATAAATTGGGTTCATTAGTACAATGTTGTTTTCATAATAATTTGGGAAAGCTATGAAATGTCCTATAAATGTCTGTTCTGTTCCTGATCTAAGGGTCTTGGCTTTTAGGTGAGATGAATCTGTGCTGCACTTTATGTACATGCTCAGTAGTGAGGCAGGGCAGGGGAGTCGGTATGAAAATGGACCGACTCCTAAAATATATGAGTTGGGTACAGCAGTTCAATGCAGTATGTGCTGTAAATGTTTTCATTTAGGCTTTTAGTGGAGATGAATCTGTGCTGCTCTTTATGTACATGCTCAGGAGTGACGCAGGGCAGGGGAGTCGAAGTCAGGGAAATTGAGGAGTCAGTGGGAGGTTTGGCTTACTGACTCCACAGCCCTGGTCACATGCATCAGATTGCATTTATTGTTGCTGCACAGTAAATAAAAATCGCCCAAGAACACAACAGTGGTGGGGAATTTAGAAAAGAAGTGATGCTTATTTCATAATTTTGCTTTTCTGTGTCCTGGCACTTTTTTTGTTGATCTCAGGCAACCATGTTAAAGTATACTTCTAAATTTTGCAACAGTGTTCTACATATATGGGAGTGTAAGGTTGCCAGCTGCTGGCCTCAGGCAGTCAGAATAAATGTCCTATGTACAGAAGGCTTGGCTGCATATTTGCAAAGAGTCATTTTAAAGGAGTAAGTCTTGAGGTTTCTGGTGTAGGAGTTATACATGTTACATCATGCAGGACGGTGGAGGATCCCTACAGCTTACACGTGCAATTGTGTCAAAAGGCTATAGATTTGAATGTCCCCTTAGCCTTCTTATAAAATTGCATGTACGTTGTCATATACAGCATAAAGAATCAAAAAGAAGTCCTGGGAGAGGTTATTTTGTGGATCGAGACAAATTAATTCCTGGCAATAATGAGAAGAAGGTGCACCATCACAACCCAAAGACAGGTCTAATGGATGCGGCAGAGTCCTGTCAGGGCACAGACCCTAAGTGGCAACAGTATTGGGTTGTACAGGAGAACACCGGCATACTAGGGCATTTAATGAGGTACATACAGTATGTGGCCATAGCAGGTTACGAGCACCACATTGCAAATCTGCAAAGCAGCTGTGTGTAAAGTTATAGTAACATGCAAACAGATGGACTTATATCCCAGCAAACCTGTTCAGCAGCACATTGAACAGATTTTCGTTAAGTAAAACGTCACTTTTTTAATTTTGTTTTTCTGATGCTGCAATTTTTTTTTTTACATATATTAATAAATGAAAAACAAGTTAAACCTTTGTGACAAGCTGTATTCTCAAAAGTAATGGTACACAAAATGGCTGTCACTTAGTGGACTTTATTGCCGATCCCAGGCCCTAGTATCACTGCATGACAACTTTCTCCAGGTAGGCTTTGTTGGCCACGTTCACACCTTCAGTATTTGACATCATTATTTGTAAGCCAAAACGAGGAGTGGAACAATCAGAAGAAAAGTATAATAGAAACACGTCACCACTTCTGTATTTTTCATCCACTCCTGGTTTTGGCTTATAAATACTGATGTAAAATACTGACCAAATACTGAACGTGGCCTTAAAGTGATATTACTCAATAAAGGTCTTATGCCACCGCACCTATTAATGTACGAAAGGGAGAAATGCGGGTGTGCCGCGCTGCTGGTAAGGCTTTCACAGGAAGCAGATGAATAGAAATAGATTGTAGTTTATTATCAACGTGTTTCGAGGTCCAACAGACCTCTTCCTCAGGGGAACCTCAATAAAGATCACCTAGAAAAGTAATAACGATGCTTGATGGCCAACCAAAAATGACTAGTATTGATGCAAACTTGCAGCCACTTGTAAACTACTGAGCAGGTCTACACAAAGCAGCCATGAGGCATCTGTCAGCTGGGATATTTTACATATGAAACACCTTACTAGTCACATGTAAAACATTAGCAAATTCTGAGTTTCTAGTCGCACAATAGGGTGTTTAGGAGAGCCAGCAGCCTTTCTTGTACACCATGTTCTACCTCTGCCATTTTGTGGTGCCCTTTCTCCCTGATCACCACCTTCTGTCTAAGGCCACGTTCACCCATCAGTATCTGGTCAGTATTTTACACCAGTATGTGTAAGTCAAAACCAGGAGTGGAACAATCAGCGGAAAAGTATAATAGAAACACGTCACCACTTCTGGTTTTGGCTTACAAATACTGATTTAAAATACTGAACGTGTGAACGTGGCCTTAAGTCCTAGATTATTTACAGGTCTTTCCAGCAGGATAAGTAAGGTCCTGTGTGAGAAGTGCCCAGTGCCAACCTCCATGCCATTGCTTAGCAAGGTCCTCATTTTGTGCCCAGGTTACAGTATATATGATCAGATGTAGCTTCTTCTGGAAACTTTGTGTGTTAGGGGTAAATATGTAGAATTGTAACTTGTGAAGAGCAGTATGTGTATCTGCTACATGTAAATATTTAGAGACATAGGCACACATCACCACCGGGACTGCCGCTCACACAAGACATAGGCACACATCACCACCAGGACTGCCGCTCACACAAGACATAGGCACACATCACCACCAGGACTGCCGCTCACACAAGACATAGGCACACATCACCACCAGGACTGCCGCTCACACAAGACATAGGCACACATCACCACCGGGACTGCCGCTCACACAAGACATAGGCACACATCACCACCAGGACTGCCGCTCACACAAGACATAGGCACACATCACCACCGGGACTGCCGCTCACACAAGACATAGGCACACATCACCACCAGGACTGCCGCTCACACAAGACATAGGCACACATCACCACCAGGACTGCCGCTCACACAAGACATAGGCACACATCACCACCGGGACTGCCGCTCACACAAGACATAGGCACACATCACCACCAGGACTGCCGCTCACACAAGACATAGGCACACATCACCACCGGGACTGCCGCTCACACAAGACATAGGCACACATCACCACCAGGACTGCCGCTCACACAAGACATAGGCACACATCACCACCGGGACTGCCGCTCACACAAGACATAGGCACACATCACCACCAGGACTGCCGCTCACACAAGACATAGGCACACATCACCACCGGGACTGCCGCTCACACAAGACATAGGCACACATCACCACCGGGACTGCCGCTCACACAAGACATAGGCACACATCACCACCAGGACTGCCGCTCACACAAGACATAGGCACACATCACCACCAGGACTGCCGCTCACACAAGACATAGGCACACATCACCACCGGGACTGCCGCTCACACAAGACATAGGCACACATCACCACCAGGACTGCCGCTCACACAAGACATAGGCACACATCACCACCGGGACTGCCGCTCACACAAGACATAGGCACACATCACCACCAGGACTGCCGCTCACACAAGACATAGGCACACATCACCACCAGGACTGCCGCTCACACAAGACATAGGCACACATCACCACCGGGACTGCCGCTCACACAAGACATAGGCACACATCACCACCAGGACTGCCGCTCACACAAGACATAGGCACACATCACCACCGGGACTGCCGCTCACACAAGACATAGGCACACATCACCACCAGGACTGCCGCTCACACAAGACATAGGCACACATCACCACCGGGACTGCCGCTCACACAAGACATAGGCACACATCACCACCAGGACTGCCGCTCACACAAGACATAGGCACACATCACCACCAGGACTGCCGCTCACACAAGACATAGGCACACATCACCACCGGGACTGCCGCTCACACAAGACATAGGCACACATCACCACCAGGACTGCCGCTCACACAAGACATAGGCACACATCACCACCGGGACTGCCGCTCACACAAGACATAGGCACACATCACCACCGGGACTGCCGCTCACACAAGACATAGGCACACATCACCACCAGGACTGCCGCTCACACAAGACATAGGCACACATCACCACCAGGACTGCCGCTCACACAAGACATAGGCACACATCACCACCAGGACTACTGGTTACACAAACAGGTAGGACGTGAATTTCAGCTCCAGCTCAGATCCCAAGACAAACAATACAGGAACTCACCCCAAGTGTGATCCGCCTGCAGATACCGCAATATCCAGCCCAGGAACATTCACATAGCTATGGCTCCATGGTGAGACCTTCCTCCAGCTGGGAAGGCAGACTAGCAGCCAGCAGGACTTTCTGGGGGGCAGGAAAGTATTTACATCCACCAGAACTGAACTCTTGATGCAGCTGGAATGTGACCAAGATATCCAGGAAACAAGCACAGTCCACAAAAACAAATGTCCAACTTCCCGTGTGATGAGAGGAGTCACAACCTCAGGAATTCAGCCCTTCAAAACCCCATTTCCGTCTGCAGAGAAGGACAGAGCCGTCCATAGGCGGCCAGCAGCGCCTGCCCAGGGCTTGTCAGCAGAGCATGCACTCTCTCATCCCTGGAGCCACAGGCTGGAAGTTGGAGGAAAGAAACTGCAGTGAAAGTCCCCAGGAGAAGAGTCCTACATGTCCCTGCGAGTCCTCAGCAGCAGCCAGAGGATGTTACCTTCACCCTGGAGGGTGTGACAAAACCAACCCTGCAACCTGGGGGGATGGGAGATCTCTTCCCAGGATAAAGGATCTTTTAGGATCTTGTTAGAGGAGTCATAGGAGCCCTCTCTCCTTCTTCTTCTTACCCCTGTGCTGTGCCTGGCTCCTCCTCTGCTCATCCCCCTTCCCAGAGGAGGTCCTCCAGCATCAGGGAGCTCCCACACAACCTTTGACTGTTTATTTTGTGATAATATGAAAATAATATAGAGATGGAGAGGCCTGGAGTCATCTACCATTGCTGGCTGCTTCCCCTGCACAGTTCCCATTACTCTTCTCTTGTATGACTTGCATTGCAGGGTTAGAGGCTTACACTTCTACATCATGCATTAGAAATGATGTGATATTTATTTATTTCTGCAGCCCTGCATCAATAGGGGCATCTCCCATATGCCTCATAGTGTCGCCCAGCATATTACATTCACTTCATTGTTTTTTCCATGATGTCAGGTGTAGGACTGAGACCTAATGGGGCGTGAAAGAAAGTGTGAGGGCACTGGGAGAGGGAGCGAAACTGCCCCAATATGCCCTCTGCAGGGGAAATCGTGCACATACAACACAACTCTGGTACATGGGATGCACTGCCAAATGTATAGCTATATATTGTAAAATATATATTGGGCTTTGTTCACACCTGTGTTTTTTGAGCTCTGTTTCTTTGTTCCGTTTTAGAAACAAAATTCATGTGGAAACCAGATCTATTACATAACAGATGCAAACAGAAGCAGAAGGGCCCTATTGACCATAGTAGGGTCTGTCTGGTTTCCGATATGGTGAGACCCTTCTACTTCCCTTTTCACATATTATTAAACAAATGCCATTTCTTTTTGCAGGAAATAAAACCAGTAAATGGAACTCAAAGACGGAAATCTAAACAGAGCCTAATACTGTTCCTTGATAGGAGCAGTACCACAAAAATTATAAATATCCTGGATCGCCTGACATGCCTGGCACCAGTGGCCCCCAATCAGAATCCACTGACTTAGGGTAATTTCACACATCAGTGTGTCCAGTACATGTGGTGACAGTTTCCACACATACCGGAGACACTGACACACGTAGACCCATTCAAATGAATGGGTCTGCGCACATGTCAGTGTGTTTCCACGGATCGTGTGTCTGTGGGCAAAACACGTTGACATGTCCGTTTTTTATCTGCTGCACGGACTGCAAAACGCCCCACACTGATGACACACGGATCACATCAGTGTGTCATCTGTGTGACACGTACCGGCGCCTCGGAATCAGCGGTACAGTTAGCGCTGTTCCCAAGTGCCGGGTGCTGAAGCGATCACTTATCATTGTCCACTGCCGGTGCTGCAATCAGTGCTAGCAAGGGGTAATGTTGAGAGTTGTATTCTCCTGCTGATGTCTTCAAAAACTATAAAAATAAGAATAAAATGAAAAAATCCTTATACTCACCTGTCTTGAAGCGACCGCACACACCAAGGAGCCGGAGAGAATGACTCGCTGCGGCAAGCGTGCCCCGGACCTCTGCTGAGCTCAGTGAGTGACAGAACACCGCTCATGAGCTCAGCACAGAGCAGGAGCCCACTCGCTGCCGCAAGTCATTCTCCTCGGCTCCTCGGCGTGAGCGGTCAGATAGATTACAGCGGGGACACTTAGGACAGGTGAGTATAAGAATTTTTTCATTTTATTCGTATTTTAACAAGCGGACACTGCTGGAGCAGAATACTGTCCTCAACATTGCCCCTTGCTCGCGCTGATCGCAGCGCCAGCAGGGGACAATGATGAGGGCAGCGTTCAGCACCCGGCACTTGGGAGCAGCGCTAACTGTACCACTGATTCCCAAGCGCCAGTACGTGTGATCCTCATGCTTGCACACGGTTGACACAGGTATATACGGACATGGATATCTCCGGTACTGGTTTTGACGGTACTGGAAATATCAGGATGTGTGAAAACGGCCTAAGGCCGCGTTCACATATTCAGTATTTGGTGAGTTTTTTACATCAATATGTGTAAGCCAAAACCTGGAGTGGAACAATCACAGAAAAAGTATAATAGAAACACGTTACTTTCTATATACTTTCTGTATTTATCACCCACTCCTGGTCTTGGCTTACAAATGCTGATGTAAAATACTGACCAAATACTGAACGTGTGAATGTGGCCTAAAATGCAGTCCATTCGTTTTTCTTCATGGGCAGCTCGGTGGCTCAGTGGTTAGCACTGCAGCCTTACAGCACTGGGGTCTTGGGTTCAAATCCCACCAAGGACAACATCTGTAAGGATTTTGTATGTTTTCCCTGTGTTTACGTGGGTTTCCTCCGGGTTCTCCGGTTTCCTCCCACATTCCAAACTGATTGGGAATCCCCAATGGGGACAGTGATGATGTCTATAAAGCGCTGAGTGATTAATGACGCTAAATAAGCAAGTAAAATTAATAAATGGGGCCTGGCATTTGACTGGACAATTTTTGTCCAGATCTGCAATCAACGTTCAGAACAAGGATGTGAATGGATCTATACATTTATTACCAATATCCAAGGATGTGTTTCCAACCAACAAACATTATTATTAGCAACTTTTTATTTTATTTTTTTGCAAATCTATTTTGAATAGGGAAAAACTACAAAAACACCAGATAACGGTTTTGAAATAAATGATCAGATTTGACTTCTATGGAGTATTTGCACACAGGTCCTTTCTGATTCTACAACAGTACTTCGTTGTAGAAAGGTGCAGATTTACCTAAAGCTTTACCCTTTGCATTGTAAAGCGAGATTTTCACAGTAAGGCCACGTTCACAAGCTCAGTATTTGGTCAGTATTTTACATCAGTATTTGTAAGCCAAAATTAGGGGAAGTCAGCATATTGGCACCACAGGTGTGTCACAGAATTTCATACCATTGAGTGGTGAAGAAAAATTAATTACATTAATTAAAATAACATTTTTGCCACTAAAATGTTATTTTAGCCCCAAGGGCTAAATAGGAAAAAGGAAACACAGTTTGTTGTACAATCTTTCCTGAGTTCATCAATATCCTACATGTAATCAGGAACTACTTTTCAGGCACAGTGGGAAGCTCAGAAGGGAAGGAACGCCATATTGGAGAGCAGATTTTGTTGTTATAGTTTGTGGGTGCCATGTCACATTGGCAGAGCCCCTGTGGTGCCAGAACAGCAGAACCTTTTTTTTTAACTACAAAAATGTTGCTTTAGTTCCAGATTTTAAATTTTCACACAGGTAAATGGGTAAAAAAAAGTGTCACCAAAACTTGTTGACTTTTCGAACACAAATTTTACTAGAATAGTTTGTGGACTCCATATACAGAGCCCCTAAGTGCCAGATAAGCAGAATCCCCCGTCTAGTTACCCCATTTTGGAAATTACACCCCTCTGTAAATTTATATACCAGGGACAATTTTGACTCCATAGGTGTTTTCCAGAAACAAGCAGTAGTGGATATTGATGTATAAAAATTGCAAATCTACCATTGTAGTCCCCGTACTTTGCAATGCCCAGTACATTGTGCCCAGTTCAGAAGTGCACAAAACTGTTATGTTATGTGGTTGACCGCACTTTTATGCACACTTAAAGAGATAGACACCACCAAATCATAGACCAGAGTCCACAGTGTCTCCATCTGCCTAATTATAGGGAGTCTTTTGGCGGGGGTGACATCTGAATCACGTATTTCAGAGATTGAAACAGAAACCCCGGTGTAAACGCTCAGCGTAGAGCACAGGACAAATGTGAGCCGAGCCTTACTGCGATCTGTGGGAGGCAGAATAAACAAATCAACAGCAGGTGAAGAATTGGTTTTATTTTTTGGGTCACTATGATTACAATGGGTTTTTTTTAGGTTTAGCTACAATAGCACACTAAAAAAAGCTTTTTTTCTTACCAAAAAAGATTTTGCATCACCCTATTTTGAGAGCTATAATTTTTCTGTATTTCTGCAAACAATCATATGAGGGCTTGATTTTTGCGGGATGAGTTGGAGTTTTTAATGGTAACATTTTCAGGCACATAATATTTTTTGATCTCTTTCTATTCCAATTTTTGGAAGGCAGAATGTACAAAAAGCAGCAATTCAGGAATAGTTTTTGGTTTGTTTTTTTATGCCATTCACAGTGTGGTAAAATTGATAAGGCTGCTTTATTCTTCAGGTCAGTATGATTACAGTGATACTACATTTATATCATTTTTTTTTAGGATTTGCCTCTTTTACACAATAAAAACAATTTTATAGAAAAGTAATTATTTTTGAATCATATCAATATTTTTCAGCTGACGGATCTGTACGGTGGCTTGTTTTTTTGCGGAACAAGATGACGTTTTCAGCAATATCATTTTCAATTCCACTTTCTTTGATGAAAAAGCATTGCTTTTTGCCATTTTTTTGGTTCTTTTTTACTGTGTTCACTGAAGAGGTTAAATAGTGTGACAGTTTTTTACATCGGGCCGTTCTGGACACAGGAATACCAGATATGTGTACTTTTTTGTTTATTTTTGTTTTTACATTAATATACGTATTTATTGGTATGATTTTTTTTCTGGGTCCCAAATATGAGTACCCAGCAAAATGGGAAGCTATATAAACATAATGTCCAGCTCAAAGAAAGGGAGGCCACACCTTTACCAGCACTAAATGCAGACACCTGAAACTTAGCTGAATAAAATGAACTGCAGTATAAGTTGGTATGCATGCAAAATAGGAGCATGTCCACAGTGGCCATTAAACAGACAAACCCCAAGATAAAAACAAAATTAACATATACTCTGCTGTAAGTAAATAAGTAAAAGCAATAGGGCATATAAATAACATTGGGTACTTAGTAAACACTGTTTTTGATAAAAAAAAAAGCATAAAAGCTATCCCACCAGCACCAAGGTGTACCCAAATCGGGATCGTCCTTACTTCAAGTATTAAAACCTTACCATTGTGTCAAAGTGTCGTCAATGTGAATAAAGGTCAAGCAGAACCAGTTTCCGAATATGGATACAAAGTAAATGTCACGCAAGGTGAGGGAAAGACTAAGTGCAACACGAAGGGAAGAGGGGAAGGAAGCCCAAACGCTAGGGAAAGGGGCAGGAGCGTACAAAGGAATCATGGGGCCCCATAGCAGAAGTTCTAATTGGGCCCCTCCCCCAAAAAAATTTAAATAATTGTCAGGGTCACAGAAAAGCATATCTTACAACTTTCCAGCCTTTACATAGTAATTTTCCTCCTGCTGAAGTCCTAGATTCCTTTTTTATTGCCCCCATAAAGTATGATATCAACAAAAGTGCCCCCCCCAAACAGAGTATGATATCCCCATGGAGAATTCCTCCACATGCACAGTATAATGACCGTACTTTACCCCACCTCAACTCCCAAGGCAAAGTATCGTGACCCCAACACAGTATGATCCCCCAACTGTGACCCCCACACAGCCCTCCATACAGTATAATGGCCCTACATACAGTATAATGGCCCCACAACTCTCCCACTCCACAGAGTATAATGCACTCGCCATGGTCCTCCACAGAGTATAATGCACTCGCCATGGTCCTCCACAGAGTATAAGAAACTCGCCACGGTCTTCCACACAGTATAAGACACTCACCATGGTCCACCGCACAGTATAAGACACTCGCCATGGTCCTCCACACAGTATAATGCACACGTCATGGTCCTTCACACAGTATAATGCACTTGCCATGGTCCGCCACACAGTATAAGACACTCGCCATGGTCCTCCACACAGTATAAGACACTCGCCATGGTCCTCCACACAGTATAAGACACTCCCCATGGTCCTCCACACAGTATAATGCACTCCCCATGGGCCTTCACACAGTATAATGCACTCCCCATGGTCCTCCATGCAGTATAATGAACTCCCTATGGTCCTCCACGCAGCATAATGCACTCCCTATGGTCCTCCACACAGTATAATGCACTCGCCATGGTCCTCCACACAGTATAATGCACTCCCCATGGTCCTCCATACAGTATAATACACTCTCCATGGTCCTCCATGCAGTTTAATTCACTCCCCATGGTCCTCCACACATCATAATGCACTCCCCATGGTCCTCAACACAGTATAATGCACCCCATGGTCCTGTACGCAGTATAATGCAGCCCCCCATAGGGTAAAATGCGGCCCCCACCATAGGGTAAAATGCAGCCCCCAGTCCTCCAGTATTATCAGTACTCACTGATTTAAAAAATAAATAAATACATACTTACCGCTCCTCGTTCCCCGCTGCTTCAGTCTCTGCAGCGCGTCGCTCTCATCACCACAGCAGCTGCCAGCTCCACTGTCTGACACAGCGTGGTGCGTCATCATGCCACTGTGTCAGACACAGAGGAGAAATGATGGGAAAGGGAGTGTCACATGATGCTCCCTCCTCCATCATTGATTTCAACCAGGGCCGGCTGCAGGTTTTCGTGGGCCCCGGGCGAAAGAGTCTCAGTGGGCCCCGTTAGCACATATCACGATTCATGATGCACAGATACGGCAGAGAAATATCGGTATAGTACACAGGGCCCAGGCTGTCCCCTCGTCCTTCACATATGCAAACATGCACACACAGTACGCAGACATGCACACACACAGTATGCAGACATGCACACACACAGTACGCAGACATGCGCACACACACACAGTACGCAGACATGCACACACACAGAACGCAGACATGCACGAGCATACACACAGTATGAAGATATGCACGCACACACAAAGTATGCAGACATGCACGCACACACACAGTATGCAGACACGCACACACACAGTATGCAGACATGCACGCACACACAAAGTATGCTGACATGCACACACACAGTATGCAGACACGCACGCACACACACAGTATGCAGACATGCACGCACACACAAAGTATGCAGACATGCACGCACACACACAGTATGCAGACACGCATGCACACACACAGTATGCAGACATGCGCTCACACACACAGTATGCAGACATGCGCGCACACACAGTATGCAGACATGCGCGCACGCACACAGTATGCAGACATGCGCGCACACGGTACGCAGATGTGCGATCACACATGGTACGCAGACATGCGATCACACACAGTACGCAGACATGCAATCACACACAGTACGCAGACATGCGATCACACACACAGTACGCAGACAGGCACACACACACGGTACGCAGACATGTGATCACACAAACAGTACGCAGACATGCGATCACACACACAGTATGCAGACATGCGATCACACACACAGTTTGCAGACATGCGATCACACATGGTATACAGACATGCGATCACACACGGTACGCAGACATGTGATCACACACACACGGTATGCAGACATGCCATCACACACACGGTACGCAGACATGTGATCACACACAAACAGTACGCAGACATGCTATCACATACACGCGGTATGCAGACATGCGATCACACACACGGTATGCAGACATGCGATCACACACACGGTACACATACATGCAATCGAATACACAGTACACAGACATGCGATCACACACACAGTACGCAGATATGCATGCGCACACACAGTACGCAGACATGCACGCACACACAGTATGCAGACATGCACACACACAAACACATACACAGATATGTACACATACAGACATACACACATATTTGAACACATTCTTAAAAACACATAAAACAGACATAAATATATATACACAGTCATGCACACACACACACACACAAGACACATTAGAAATATATTTAAAATGGGGATTGGGGAATCTGGCGACAAGCCTCACTTACCTGCCCCGGCCTGTCTCCCGTTCAGCTGTGCAGGGCCGCCGGCATGTCTGATGGCCATCACAGACATGGCCCTGGACCATCAGGGGGGCTCGTTCGCTGTCGGGGCCCTGGACCTTCAGGGGGGCATCCTCACCGTCGGGTCCCCTGGGCCATCAGGGGGGGCCCCTCACCATCGAGGCCCTGAACCTTCAGGGGGGCCCCCTCGCTGTTGGGGCCCTGGACCATCAGGGGGGGCCCCTCACCGTCGGGGCCCTGGACCATCAGGGTGGTCCCCTCACCGTCAAGGCCCTGGACCATCAGGGGGGTCCCCTCACCGTCTGGGTCCGGGCCGCTCCCCCAGCATCTGTACAGCCAGGACCTCACTCCGTCGCTGCAGCTTGTCTGCCGGCACTTCCCCAGACATAGCTGCGCTGTCTGTGGCTGTGTCTGCTAGTAATGACGCGGCAGGGGCGACATACAAGCACAATTAAAGGTGCAGTGTCGCCCCTGCGTGTCATTACTACCATACACAGCCGCATAGCGCGCAGCTATGTCTGAGGAAGTGCCGGCAATCTAGTTGCAGCCTGCTGCGACGGCGGATCAGGGGGGCAGGAGCAGGGGGGGCCCGATGCAAGGGTGGCGGGAACCCCGATGCAGGTACATGGTGCAGGCGACTGCTATGGGGCCCCCCGGCTCACGGGCCCCATAGCAGTCGCGTGGCCTGCCGCCATTGGCAGTACGCCACAGGAAAGAGGGTGTGGAGATCCCTAGGCAGATCTAATATCACCATGCCTACCCTACTGTCCCTATATAGGTTCCACACTTATCGCCGAGCAGGAACCTAAGCCCTGAATGTCCCTAGAGCTTACCCTACACAGGGAAAGGAGAGGTTGAGCACTAGTCAAGCCCCACTACAAACTAAAGACAACAAGGTAGACAAACAAAGGGGATACACTTAGCTTGAGCAGACACCAGAGAGATAACGCCAACTGTCCTCCAAGGGCACCAGAGAAGAAACTAGCCGGCGCCGACACCTCTCTGGAGAAACTGAGAGTTTTTAACTACCAAGCAAGGGTGTGCCAATCAGCAGCAGAAGGTGGAAGTAGCTGCTGGGTCCAAAAGGAAGAAGAATACAACAATACAAAAGAGATGAGAGGATCACAAAGGCGTCTGCAATGCCAAGCGCAGTGACCTTCTGCAGCCGGCTCCAGAGCGACTGGCTGTCACACCTGACACACCCGTGACAGTAAATGGGAAGCTATATAAAAGTAATGTCCAGCTTAAAGAAAGGGGCACTGCAGTAACATAAGCCAACGTTTAGAATTGTTGTGGTGTTGTACAGACAAGATTATAACGAAACGATCAAGCGTGAGGAATACTACAGTCTCTTCCAATAAACCTTTGTGCTTTCTATACTGATTTTTCACGTATCCCATGCTAGAAATATTCTTTCATTATCAAGCCAGGAAGACCCCTGGAGTTCAGCATATCTGTTTCCCAGAACTTTAACAATGTTAGTCACTCCCTAACTACAAACTACTCTCCTAATGACTCATGAAGTTCTCCCATTCGATAATACCAGTTCTTAGCACAAAGTGTACACTAATATCTTCAGCGTACTAGTTGAAGAAGAACATGTCAGAGTATGTTCACATGATGTGAGCAGACCTGTTCTGAAAACCCCGTGAAAACGTGCTCATAAAACACTAAAAAAATGAACATATTCATTCCTATGTACACTGCTCAAAAAAGTAAAGGAAACACTTAAACAACAGAATATAACTCCAAATAAATCAAACTTCTGTGAAATCAAACTGTCCACTTAGGAAGCAACACTGACTGACAATCAATTTCACATGCTGTTGTGCAAATGGAATAGACAATAGATGGAAATTAATTGGCAATTATCAAGACATCCTCAATAAAGGAGTGGTTCTGCAGGTGGGGACCACAGACCACATCTCAGAACCAATGCTTTCTGACTTATGTTTTGGTCACTTTGAATGTTGGTTGTGCTTTCACACTCGTGGTAGCATGAGACGGACTCTACAACCCACAGACATTGCTCAGGTAGTGCAGCTCATCCAGGATAGCACATCAATGCGAGCTGTGGCAGGAAGGTTTGCTGTGTCTGTCAGCGTAGTGTCCAGAGGCTGGAGGCGCTACCAGGAGACAGGCCAGTACACCAGGAGACGTGGAGGGGGCCGTAGGAGGGCAACAATCCAGCAACAGGACCGCTACCTACGTCTTTGTGCAAGGAGGAACAGGAGGAGCACTGCCAGAGCCCTGCAAAATTATCTCCAGCAGGTCACAAATGTGCATGTGTCTGCACAAACGGTTAGAAACCAACTCCATGAGGGTGGTATGAGGACCCGATGTCCACAGATGGGGGTTGTGCTCACAGCCCAACACCGTGCAGGACGCTTGGCATTTGCCACATAACACCAGGATTGGCAAAGTCGCCACTGTGCTCTTCACAGATGAAAGCAGGTTCACATTGAGCACATGTGACAGACGTGACAGAGTCTGGAGACTCCTTGGAGAGCGATCTGCTGCCTGCAACATCCTTCAGCATGACCGGTTTGGCAGTGGGTCAGTAATGGTGTGGGGTGGCATTTCTTTTGAGGGCCGCACAGCCCTCTATGTGCTCGCCAGAGGTAGCCTGACTGCCATTATGTACCGAGATGAGATCCTCAGACCCCTTGTGAGACCATATGCTGGTGCAGTTGGCCCTGGTTTCCTCCTAATGCAGGACAATGCCAGACCTCGTGGCTGGAGTGTGTCAGCAGTTCCTGCAAGATGAAGGCATTGAAGCTATGGACTGGGACAGGTTCCCCAGACCTGAATCCGATTGAGCACATCTGGGACATCATGTGTCGCTCCATCCACCAGTCTGCACCACAGACTGTCCAGGAGTTGGTGGATGCTTTAGTCCAGGTCTGGGAGGAGATCCCACAGGAGACCATCCGCAACCTCATCAGGAGCATGCCCAGGCATTGTAGGGAGGTCATACAGGCACGTGGAGGCCACACACAATACTGAGCCTCATTTTGACTTGTTTTAAGGACATTACATCAAAGTTGGATCAGCCTGTAGTGTGCTTTTCCACTTTAATTTTGGGGGTGACTCCAAATCCATGCCTCCATTGGTTAATAAATTTGATTTTTGATTTCCATTCTTGATTTTTGTGTGATTTTGTTGTCAGCACATTCAACTTTGTACAGAACAAAGTATTCAATGAGAATATTTCATTCATTCAGATCTAGGATGTGTTATTTGAGTGTTCCCTTTATTTTTTTGAGCAGTGTATATCCTCGATTCCAAAAAAGTTAGGGTGCTGTGTAAAATGTAAATAAAACAAAAATGCATTGATTTAGAAATCATAGCCATATTTTATTCCCAACAGAACATAGATCACAAATCAGAAGATGAAAGTTAGACTTTTTTATTTCATTTGAAAAAATTGACTGATTTAGAAATTCCAACTTTTTTGGAATTGGGGTCATAAAAATGACTTGCTGTTCATGCAGGTGCATCTCCCTAAATTAGAATATAATCAAAAAGTTAATTTATTTCAGTTCTTCAATGAAAAAAGTGAAACTCATATATTATATAGTCATTACAAACAGAGTGATCTATTTCAAGTGTTTATTTCTGTTAATGTTGACGATTATGGCTTACAGCCAATGAAAACACAAAAGTCATTATCTCAGTAAATTAGAATACTTTATAACAACAGCTTGAAAAATGTTTTTAAAATCTGAAATGTTGGCCTACTGAAATGTATGTTCAGTAAATGCACTCAATACTTGGTCGGGGCTCCTTCTGCATCAATTACTGCATCAATGCAGCATAGCATGGAGGCGATCAGCCTGTGTCACTCTTGAGGTGTTATGGAAGCCCAGGTTGCTTTGATAGCAGCCTTCAGCTCGTCTACATTGTTGGGTCTGGTGTCGCTCTTCTTCCTCTTGACAATACCCCATAGATTCTCTAAGGGGTTAAGATCAGACGAGTTTGCTGGCCAATCAAGCACAGTGATACTGTTGTTTTTAAACCAGGTATTGGTACTTTTGGCAGTGTGGACAGGTGGCAAGTCCTGCTGGAGAATGAAATCTCCATCTCCAAAAAGCTTGTCGGCAGAGGGAAGCATGAAGTGCTCTAAAATTTCCTGGTAGACGGGTAGGCTGACTGTGGTCTTGATAAAACACAGTGGAACTACACCAGCAGTTGACATGGCTCCCCAAACCATCACTGATTGTGGAAACTTCACACTAGACCTCAAGCAGTTTGGATTGTGTGCCCAGGGCTGCCATCAGGGCATTACTGCCCTTACTGCTGTATGGGGTCCCATGAGCAGCAGTACAGAGGGGGGCCCAGTGGGCCCCACCCCTTGTGCTTCTGCTCACGGGGCCCCATGCTGTGACAAAGTGCCGAGCGCCGGGGCCCTGTCCCTCGGCTTGACTGCCTTACCGGAGCTCCGCAGGCTGCAGCTGCGCAGCTCCCTCTTGGTAGTTACTAGATCAGAGTTGATTTTTTGAGGGAATGATGTCACCGGAAGGGGCGGGGCCTCATCACTCCAGGTCAGATCAGATATGAGAGAGCAAAGTTGTGCTGCAGCTGCCAATGAACAGGCTGTGTACACACAACACAATCCTGAGTGGCTGAGCTGAGGCATACTGGAGATACCTGGAGATGGAAATCATGGCTTTTAAATTTTTTCCATATAGAACTAACTGTAAGTGTCTAAGATGTATTTTGGGGGCATAAAAAGTGCATCATGTGAATGAGCATACTTGAACCGGTAGTGAGCAGAGCATACATGAACCAGGAGCGGGCAGAGCATACATGGACCGGGAGCGGGCAGAGCATACATCAACTGGGAGCGGGCAGAGCATACATGGAGCGGGCAGAGCATACATGAACCAGGAGCGGGCAGAGCATACATGAACCAGGAGCGGGCAGAGCATACATGGACCGGGAGCGGGCAGAGCATACATCAACTGGGAGCGGGCAGAGCATACATGGAGCGGGCAGAGCATACATGAACCAGGAGCGGGCAGAGCATACATGAACTGGGAGCGAGCAGAGCATACATCAACTGGGAGCGGGCAGAGCATACATGGAGCGGGCAGAGCATACATGAACCAGGAGCGGGCAGAGCATACATCAACTGGGAGCGGGCAGAGCATACATCAACTGGGAGCGGGCAGAGCATACATGGAGCAGGCAGAGCATATATGAACTGGGTTGTGGGCAGAGAATACATGAACTGGGAGTGAGCAGAGCATACATGAATTGGGAGCGAGCAGAGCATACATGAACTGGGAGTGAGCAAAGCATACACACATGGTTAAAATTGTTGGTATCCCTCATTTAATGAAAGAAAAACGCACAATCGTCACAGAAATAACTTGAGTCTGACAAAAGTAATAATAAATTAAAAATCTATGAAAATGAACAAATGAAAGTCAGACATTGCTTTTCAACCCTGCTTCCACAGAATTCAAAAAAAAAAAATAAACTTATGAAATAGGCCTGGATAGAAATACAAGGCACAGAGTAAACCAACCACACTTAGGTGAAGCTACGGCTGACAGCCATCTCGGACTGCCAGCTCAGCTAAATAGCTGAACAATCAAGGGACCCAGGAGCACTGAACAAGAGCTCAGCATCACCCAGTCTCAGATTGGACGGCTGAGCTGTCAATAAAAACACACACAGCTCAGTACACCCCTGCGTCAAACCTCATTCACCCAACTGTAAAATTTTTGCATGAACATACCCTTACCGCTTCTTTCTCTAAAAATAAGCCATAGAGCCGTGTACATGTTATTTACACAATTCTGGGATTCACGTGCACTAATGACTTCTACTTTGTTGAATACTTTTTAAAGGGCCGGTTCAGTCAGTAAAAAATGTAATTAAATGCTAAATTATAATGCTTACTAATATGTAAATGGGGCAAGTTGCTTATGCCAGAACTCTTATGTAAACTCCTTAAAAAAGTCATAATACTTTAGAGGGAAATCAAACTTTTGGCGTCTTCACACCAGTCTTGGCCAGTTTTGACTAAATGAGCAGAACATGGAGAAGAATACTACTGCATAATGTTTATGGGTATTTGAACAGAGTGTTTTTGAGGAGTCTTTTAGAGTGGGTCAAAATGCTGAAGAAAAAAACTTCTTAAAAGACTCTTCCTATTTATTTCTATTCTAAAACCACATTGCTGCTCATATGTTCAGTCTTGAGAGTTTTTCTTCTGCGTCAGGTTTTGAATAATGCCTGACGGAAAAAAAGAAGGTGCATGTCACTTCTCTAAAGCATCTCCTGTAGGAGACTGCTGCAAACTAGGCATTGTCAAATAACGCTGCAAAAATAAACGTTTCAGCATAAAAGCATCCTCCAAAAAACTGTGTGCATGCAGCCTTATATGTTTTTTTTCTTTAGTTACTTCCCCAGAGATAGTCTTGCAACATTTGCACCCCATTTATGTCCTTAACCCTTTCCCAACATGCGGCGTATATATGCTGCTCTGTGGGAGCTGCGTTCCCGCAAAGCGCAGAATTTATACGGCATAATGATCGTGCGGGCTCATGCTGAGCGCCGCTGTGATCAGTTCAGAAGCTCCTTTCGAACAAGGGGTCCTATGTGCAAATGTAACATCACCTAGAATAAAGTTTTGAGTTGAAAACTGTTTGATTTCAGTTTGTAATAACCTGCTAATGCTTATAATTTCAAAAATGACCATTTTTTTGGTCTTTATTAAAATGAAAAGGTTGAAAACTCTGCTGTGCATAATAATTTGGAACATGCATTTTGAGTGCAGTTTGAGTTTTTT
The DNA here is from genome assembly GCF_046119375.1 of Phyllobates terribilis. Classification (NCBI taxonomy): domain Eukaryota; kingdom Metazoa; phylum Chordata; class Amphibia; order Anura; family Dendrobatidae; genus Phyllobates; species Phyllobates terribilis. The sequence continues at coordinate 340,920,382 of NW_027362771.1, forward strand.
ATTTTTTTAAAAATATATACTGTTATCATAGGCAGTTTGTACAAAAACCTTTCAATTGTACTCTAATAGTTATTTGACTGGAAAATTACAATGACTGCAATTCATATAGGTAATTTGGGAAAATCTGAGAAAATATTATTTGCAGAATAATTTGGAACACAGTGTAAAGTCGTCTTATCAATTTTACCAAATGCGGAACGGCATAAAAAAAAAAAACTATTCCTGAATTGCTTGTGTTTGTTCATCCTGCCTCCCAAAAATCTGAATAAAAAGCGATTAAAAAATGTCATGTGCCCCAATATGGCACCAATAAATATGTCAACTCGTCCCACAGAAAACAAGCCCTCACATGACTGTCGGCCGAAATATGGAAAATGATAGCTCTCAAAGTATGGCGATGCGCAACAAAATGTGTCTTTTAGTGTGTGACAGCAGCCAAACATAAAATCCCCATATAGATCTAGTATCACTGTAATCACACCGACCCAAAGAGTAAAGTTGCCTAATCACTTATACCACTCGAGGAACAGCGTAAAAAATAAATAAAACCAATTCTTCAACTGCTGTTTTCTTGTTCATTCTGCCTCCCAAAAATCACAGTAAGGCTTGGCTCACATTTATCCTGCGCTCTGCGCTTACACTGAGGTTTCCGTGTAAATCTATGAACTACGTGATTCAAACGGAACCCCTGGCGGAAGATTCCCTATAGTGAGGCAGATGGAGGCACTGTGGACGCCGTCTAACCTGTGATCTGGCGGTGTCCATCATTTTAGGCATGCATAAAAGCAGGGCCGGCGTCAGCACCCGGCGCACCCGGGCAAATGCCGGGGCCCTGAGCAGGCAGAGGGGCCCACTGGCAGTCGCACACCCCGCTGGGCTATGGGCGGAGGAGAGCGGTGTCAGCGCCCGCCCTTCTCCGCCGCTTGCTCAGGGCCCCGGCTGCCCGATACTTACCTCTCCCCGTGCCTCCGCAGATCAGCTGTCTTCCTGCTCTGCGTTCCCTGTGACGTCTCAGGTCAGAGGGCGCGGTGACGTCTTTACACCGCGCCCTCCCCTGAGCCGTCACAGGGAGCGCTGAGCGGGAAGACGCCGACAACGCTGGAGTTCGGACCCGAGCAGCGGGCAGCAGGTAGCAGAAGGGAGGTGAGTATTTGATTTTTTTTTTTTAATGTATGGAGGCATGGGGCAGTATAAAGAGAAGGGGGGGGGCATCCTGCATGGGGCATTATAAAGAGAGGGGGGGACATCCTGCATGGCGTATTATAAAGAGGGGGGGGCATCCTGCATGGGGCATTATAAGGTGGGGAACAGCCTGCATGGGGCATTATAAGGGGGGGGGCAGCCTGTATGGGGCATTATGTGGGGGGTAACAGCCTGCATGGAGCATTAAAAGGGGGGGGCCTGTATGGGGCATTATGTGGGGGGTAACAGCCTGCATGGAGCATTATAAGGGGGGGACAGCCTGTATGGGGCATTATGTGGGGGGTAGCAGCCTGCATGCAGCATTATATGGGGGCCAGTATCCTGTATGGAGCGTTATAAGGGAACCGGTATCCTGTATGGAGCGTTATAAGGGGACCGGTATCCTGTATGGAGCGTTATATGGGGGCCAGTATCCTGTATGGATTTTTATAAGGGGACCAGTATCCTGCATGGAGCGTTATAAGGGGACCAGTATCCTGTATGGAGCGTTATATGGGGGCCAGTATCCTGTATGGAGCTTTATAAGGGGACCAGTATCCTGTATGGAGCATTATATGGGGGCCAGTATTCTGTATGGAGCCTTATATGGGGGCCAGTATTCCATATGAAGCGTTATATGGGGGCCAGTATTCCGTATGGAGCCTTATATGGGGGCCAGTATTCTGTGTGGAGCGATTCACCGGTTTCTGAGCTATTGTGGAATTTACAATAGATATCACTCATGTAATGTAAGAAGTGAAATCTTTGCATTGTAATATATATATATATATATATATATATATATATATATATATATACATATATATATATATATATATTTCTCCGCCGTATCTCTGCATCATGAATCGTGGTATGTGTTAAAGGGGCCCACTGAGACTCTTTCGCCCGGGGCCCAGAAAAACCTGGAGCCGGCCCTGCATAAAAGTGCCGTCAGCCACAGTTTTGTGCACTTCTGAAAAGAACACCGCTGAACAGAGGCCAGACGGAGTCCAGAGTAATTCTGCTGCCTTACTATAGTGAATGGATCCGTCGGGGGTTTCATCTGTGACGTCACTCGGAGATTTAGATGGAAACCCCAAAGTAAGTGCTCAGCATAAGAGCACCGAATAAATGTGATCCAAAATGTTATGTAAAATGTTCCCAACAAAAGCTTTAACTCAATCCACAAAAAAAGTCCCCTCTCAGTTCCATCATCTTTTATCGAAAATATGGGGGGCTTCCACGCTACTGGTAGTACAAAGGCTCTGGAAAAGCGCTATGGCTCCTTGCCTCCACCCCCCCAAAAAAAATCCAGCGAATTCTGCCCTCCCAAGTCCACATGGCCCCCTCCCTTCTGAGCCCCAGTGTGTCTAAACCACCTTTAGCATCCACGTGTTTGGCATTTCTGAAGCGATGAGAGCTCGCCTAATTTACGAGTGCACAAGCTGGGCACAACGTACTGGTCACTACAACGTACTGGTCACTACAACTTACTGGTCGCTACAATGGCAGTTTGCAATTTTCACCAGCAACATCCACTGCTGCTTCTTTCTAGAAAACACTCATGGAGTCAAAATCATCACTACACCTGTAGATAAGTTTCCAAAGGGGTATAATGTCCAAAATGTGGTACTTGAGGGGTGATTCTACTATTCTAGCACTTAGGGCTTTCTGTATATGGAGTCTGCAAACTATTCTAGGAAAATCTGTGCTCCAGGAGGCAAATAGCGCTCATTCACTCCAGAGTCTCACTGTGTGGCTAAGCAGTACTGTACAGCCACGTATGGGATATTTTTACATTCAGCAAAAATTGGATGACAAATTTCAGTGCCATTTTTACCCATTTCCCAGTGTGAAAATGTAAAATCTGGGGCAAAACAAAATTTTGGTGGTAAAAATGTAATTATTTTTTTCTTCCCTTGCCCAATGGTATAAAATGCTGTGACACACCTGTAGTGTCAATATGATCACTGCATCCCTAGATGAATTCATTGAGAGGTGTAGTTTGTAAAATGGGGTCTTTTATGGGGGGGTTCGGCTGTTCTGGCACCTCAAGGGCTCTACCAATGTGACATGGCACCCGCAAACCAGTCCAGCAAAATCTGAACTCTAATATGGCACTTCTTCCTTTCTGTACTTTGCACTGTGCCTCAAAAGCAGTTTTCGACCACATATGGGGTATCAGCGTACTCAGGAAAAATTGCACAACAAATTTTGGGGTCCATTTTCTCCTGCTAATGTGTCACCCCAGGCCTGGATGCCACAAATATGAAAGGCTGTGTCTGAGAGCAGGAGGGAGGTTCCCTGGTCAGGGACAATTAGCATACAGCATCTCCTGTCCCAGGCCAGTAGGGGGAGCTGGCTGCCCCTATAAAAGCTGGAACTGAGGGCAGGGTTAGAGAGAACTGGACGACCTAGCTCAGGACTGAGACTAGTCCCAGAGAAGGAGGGACAGTTCAGCTGTAGCCAAGGAGTCCGTGAGGCAGAGGAGAAGCTGCGAGCCAGGGACAGAGGCGACGAGAGCCGGTCCTGGCTGAGAGAACTACACTACCGGACATTGGGGTCCGAGGCTGTCAGGGTTGCAAGCCCAGCAGCAGAGAACCAACCCGCGAGGGATTTCAGGTCCCTTGGCCTAAGAAGCCTGGAGGCTCCGCCACACAGAGGGAACAGTACAGCACGGAGAAGCAAAAGGTACCTAAGGCCCGAGTCGCAAGCCATACAGGCGAAGTACACGGCCTGCTCAGGGATGTGAGCTATTACACCACGAAAAGGGGGATAGTCAGCAAGGGCAGAGAGAGAACGGTAGGCCTTCACACTCACCCTGACCAGTGGGGCTCGCCCGAATGCTCTCAGACACCCAGGCCCATTCCTACTCGGTACTCCTGTTGGGTCAGTAGTAATACCTACAATAAAGACCCTGGACTGTTTGAAGCAGACTCTGAACTCTTATTACTGCGGCCTGCACTATCACCCCCAGCATTCACCTACACTGCCCTGAGGCTACACTCTTCCCGTGGGGAGTTGTCTTACCCCTGTGCTGCACACCAACATCAGCCTCAGTGGCGCCTCGCAGCGGCGGTCATCCCTGACCGCAATACACGGGTGGCGTAGTTGGACATTCAAAACACTGATAAATAGACTGCCACAATTTGGTCTGACCACCCTGAGCCACGGGATCGGGTTGCCACTACTACCCCCAGCATCGCATAGAAGCCCGGTTCCGGGTACCCCACGGCCCAGGGGGCGAGTCACTATCCTTGTGAAAATGAAAAGATTTGGGGCTAAAACAACATTTTTGTGGAAATAAGAGATTTTTACATTTTCACAGATCAACGTTGTAAAATTCTGTGAAGCACCTGTGGGTTCAAAGTGCTCACCACTTCTAGATAAATACCTTGAGTGGCCTAGTTTTCAAAATGGGGTCACTTGTGGGGGTTTTCCACTGTTTAAGTACATTAGGGGCTCTCCAAACGTGTCATGACAACCGCAGACCATTCCATCAAAATCTGTATACCAAAACATCACTCCTTCCTTTCTGAGCCCTGCCGTGCACCCAAACAGTAGTTTTCCTCCACATTTTGGGTATCGTGGGACTCAGGAAAATTTTCACAACGAATTTTATGGTGCAATTTCTCCTGTTACCCTATGTAAAATGCAATATTTGGGGCTAAAAAACATTTCACGGCTCAATGTTATAAACTTCTGTGAAGCACCTGGGGGTTCAAGGTACTAACCACACATCTAGATAAGTTCCCTGAGGGGTCTAGTTTCCAAAATGGTGTCACATGTGGGGGGTTTCCACTGTTTAGGCACATCAGGGACTCTCTGAATGCAACATGGAGTCCGCTAATTATTACAGTAAATTTTGCATTCAAAAAGTCAATGGCGCTCCTTCCCTTCCAAGCTCTGCTGTGCGCCCAAACAGTAGTTTTGCTTCACATATTGGGCGTCTGCGTACTCAGGAGAAATTGCACAACAAATGGAATGGTGCAATTTCTCCTGTTACCCTTGTGAAAATGCAAAATTTGGGGCTAAAACACATTTTTGTGGGAAAAATTTGATTTTTTTTTCCTTTCATGGCTCAGCATTATAAACTTCTGTGAAGCACCTGGGGATTCAAAGTGCTCACCACACATCTATACAAGTTCCCTGAGGGGTCTAGTTTCCAGAATGGTGTCACTTCTGGGTTTTTTCCACTGTTTAGGCTCATCAGCTGATTACGCCAGCAAATTTTAAATTCAAAAAGTCAAATGGCGCTCCTTCCTTTCCAAGCCCTGCCATGCGTCCAAACAGTGGTTTTCACCAACATATGGGGTATCGATGTGCTTAAGACAAATTGCAACACAATTTAGGGTCCATTTTCTCCTGTTATCCCTGTGAAAGTAAATAAATTGGGTCTAAAGGAAAATTTTTAGTGCAATGTTTATTTTTTTCTTCCTGAAGAGTTAATAAACTTCTTGAATGTGGCTTTGAGCACATTGAGGGATGCAGTTTTTAGATTGGTGTCACTTTTGGGTATTTTCTGTCATATAGACCCCCTCAAATTCACTTCAAATGTGATGTGGTCTCTAAAAAAAATGGTTTTATAAATTTTGTTGTAAAAATGAGAAATCGCTGGTCAACTTTTAACCCTTCTAAGTTCCTAACAGAAATTTTTTTTAATTAGCCAGAGGAAGCAGCTAGCTTCCTCTGGCTAATTAACACCCTGGCATGGGGGTATAAATACCTGCTGTCTGCTAGAGGGAGTTGCCGGCGATACTCATTACCCTTTGTGAAGGCTCGGAGCAAGTGTATTACTTCATCCTCTCTGGAGCTCTGAGGATGGGTGTTCATCTCTCTGAAGTCGACTAAAAGCCAAGCTATCTTCCCTTGTTTGTTCCCCCTTGTTGTCTTTAGTGGTCAGTGGGGATCGACTAGCGCTCATCCCCCTCCCTTCCCTAGCCAGGGCTTAATGCCAGGGAAAGACAGGGTGAGGTTCGTGTGCGGCAATTGGTGAAGAGCCAATATAGGGACGTAAGTGGAGACAGGGTGATACTAGATCAGCCTAGGAGGTCTCCACTCCCCCTTTTCCCTAGAGTCTGGGCTCCCTTTCCCTCTTCCCTTTGTGTTGCACTAAGTCTTTCCCCACACTTTGCGTGAAAATGGCGCCCCACTGGGCGATATTTTTAAGTGGTCCTCCAACTGCCAATCCCTTTGTATTATCAAGCCTCTTATAGTAGTAGGTTCCACCTCCCAGGTCCCGTTGTATGTGGCAGAGTTCCCACAGGTGTTCTCCGAAGAGGCCTCCCAGAAATGACCTCCACAAAGAACTGATGACTGTTCCATCCAGCTCCTTGAAGGGGCAACGTTACCTAAGGGCAGAATTTTTAACCTGTCAAAACCCAAGAGGCAAGTCATGAGGGAATATATACGGGAAAATTTGAAAAATGGGTTTATCCGCCCTTCTAAATCACCGGTTGGAGCAGGGTTCTTTTTGTGGCCAAAAAGGATGGCAGTTTAAGACTGTGTATTGACTATTGTGAGCCCAATTGCTTAACTGCACATAAACAGTACCCTCTCCCACTCATCCCTGATCTCTTTAACCAACTGGTGGGGGCAAGTTGGTTTACTAAGCTGAATCTCCGGGGGGCTTACAATCTGGTTCGTATTAAGTATAGGGATGAGTGGAAGACGGCCTTCAATACTCATGAGGGTCATTATAAGTATTGTGTCATGTCCTTTTGGCTCTGTAATGCTCCAGCTGTGTTTCAGACGCTTGTAAATGATTTTCCGTGATATTTTGGGTATTTGTGTTATTGTTTACATTGATGATATCCTCATCTTCTCCAGGGACCTGGCTGCACATAGGGACCATGTGCGCACTGTCCTGAAAAGATTGGAGGATCATTATCTTTATATCAAAAAAGAAAAATGTGTTTTCGAGCCATCCCCCATGGGGTTTTGGATGGACCCCGTGGAAGTGAGGGTGGTGTTGGAGTGGCACAACCGGTTAACCCCAAGGGATTGCAGCATTTTTGGGGTTTTGCCAATTATTACTGGAGGTCTATTAAGGGTTTTTCCAAGGTGGTGAAACCGCTCACTGATCTTACCCATAATGGGACAGGCATGTCTAATTGGGGACTGGAGGCTATTAAGGCCTTTAATACACTTAAGAAGGCCTTTTCCTCTGCTCCAGTTTTGGTCCAACCTGATATCAATAAGCCTTTTGTGGTGGAAGTGGATGCCTCTGAGGTAGGGGTGAGAGCGGTGCTCTCCCAGGGTTCCACCACTCTAACACATTTGAGGCCTTGTGCATTTTTTTCTCAGAAATTCTCTCCTCCAGAGCTCAATTATGACATTGGCAATCGTGAACTTCTTGCCGTAAAATTAGCTCTGGACGAGTGGAGGCATCTCCTTGAAGCAGTTAAGCACCCATTCACAGTGCTTACTGATCATAAGAATCAGTTTTTTTTAGAGAATGCTAAGAGACTGAACTCGAGACAAGCCCGATGGGCCTTGTTTTTTATCAGATTCAATTTTTCGATCTTTTATCTCCCTGGGATCAAGAATGTTCAGGCAGATGCTCTCTCTATGAGTCTTTGTCCTAGTGAGTCTGAAATTAAGGAACCTGATTTCATTTTTCCAAATAGCATTGTAGTCTGTTCTGTCAATTTAGCTTGGGGGTGGTTAAGGCTCAAGGAATGGCTCCGTCCAGCACACCTTATGATAAATGATTAGTTCCAGTGCAGTTACGGTTGGGCTTACTCAGAGAGTGTCATGACTCGGTCACAGCGAGCCACCCGGGCATTAAGGGGGCGTGTTACCTGATAAGCAGAAAGTATTGGTGGCCGTCCTTGGGTAAGGATGTTGAGGCTTAAGTTAAGGCATGCAAGATCTGTGCCAGAAACAAGGTGCTTCGCGTTGCCCCGGCAGGGAAACTTCTCCCTTTGCCCATTCCTTTATTTCCTTGGTCCCACATATCCATGGACTTCATTACGGATCGCCCTGACTCCAAGGGTATGACTACGATGTGGGTTATTGTGGACCGATTATCTAAACTATGCCATTTGGTTCCTTTGACTCCGTTGCCCAGTGCGCAGGACTTGGTAGATTTGTTCCTTCTTCAGGTGGTAAGATTACATGGGGTTCCTATGAATATTGTCTCCGATCGTGGGTCCCAGTTTATCTCCAGATTCTGGAGGGCTTGCTGTAAACGCCTCTGATCGGAACTCTCATTTTCATATGCATACCATCCTCAAACTAATGGGCAAAAGGAGCGAACGAACCAATGTCTTGAGTCCTATCTAAGATGTTTTTGCTCCCATACTCACCATGATTGGGGATCATACTTAGCCTTGGCAGAGTTCGCCCTAAACAATAGACATGACAAGGGCTTGGGAGTGTCTCCCTTCTTCTGTAATTTAGGATTCCATCCTAGGTCTCCATGTTTTGAGGGAGGGGACGATGTATTTCCGGTGGTTTCTGCTACTATCCATCACCTCCGGAAGGTTTGGGAGGAAGCCCATATCCATCTCAAGAATGCAGGGGAGAGCATGATGAGTGGGCCGATAAGCATCATCATCAAGGTTGCAAACTCAGAGTGGGGGACAGAGTTTGGGTGTCTACTGAGAATCTCAAGATTAAGGTACCATCTCCTAAGCTCGCACCCAGGTTTATAGGACCATTTCCCATTATCGAGGTTGTCAATAAGGTGGCTTTTCGGGTCGGTCTGCCTTCTTCTTTGCGGGTTCCCAATGTTTTTCACAAGACATTATTAAAGAAGGTGGTTACTCCACTTATGACCATGGATCCTTCTCCTCCTATTCTGGTAGACAATACTGAAAAATTTGAAGTAGTATTGTGGTTCTCGTAGAGTTTGGAACTCCATTCAGTATTTGGTTAATTGAAATGGGTACTGTCCTGAGGAGAGGTCCTGGGTCTCAAGAGGTAATATACATGCCAATCATCTTATCGCTGAGTTCCATAACAGGTTTCCGGACAAGGAGGCTGGTGAGAACCCAGAGGTCTCTCCTATGGAGGGGGGTACTGTTAGGAATTGTGGTTCTATGCTCCCACCTAAGAATGGTCCAGGTCCGGTGCTACGCTACTCCGGTCACAGGTAATGCCATTGTCCTGACCCTGGAGGTGCAGCTACTACGCGGGCAGGGAAACCAGCCCAATCTTATGGAGCATCGCATTCTGGTGTTGTAGGATGTGGGGCGCCATTGTCACGCAAGGTGTGGGAAAGACTGGCATTCTGGTGTTGTAGGATGTGTGAGGATGTGGGGCGCCATTGTCACGCAAGGTATGGGAAAGACTAAGTACAACACGAAGGGATGAAGGGAAGGGAGCCCAGACACTAGGGAAAGGGGGAGTGGAGACCTCCTAGGCTGATCTGATATCACCCTGTCTCCCCTATCATCCCTATATTGGTTCTTCACAAATCGCTGCACAGGAACCTAAACCCTGTATTTCCCTAGAGCTTGGCCCTGGATAGGGAATGGGGGGATGAGCACTAGTCAGTCCCCACTAACAACTAAAGACAATAAAGAAGACAAACGCGGGGGAAAGTAACTTAGCTTGAGTCCACTTCAGAGAGATTACACCACACGTCCTCCTAGCACCTGAGAGGAAGTAAGCAGACTACAGTAGCTCCAAGCCTTCACAAGAGAACATCTGAATATCACCAGCGCCTCCCTATTGCAAACAGAAAGTATTTAAACACCTAGGCCTGGGTGTCAATTAGCAGGAGGGAGGTAGTCGCTGGGTCCTACAGTGAGACCCATCTAAGAAGGTGTCTGTAATGCCAAACGAAGAGATCTTCTGCAACCAACTGCATGGAGACTGTCTGTCATATCTGACACACCCATGACAGCCATGTCTCTCACTGATTTCTCTGCCCAGGGAACATGGGATGCTGTGTTCCCTGGCTGCCAGGCAACGCAGGATGCTACTGTGCCTGGCACTAGGCAGTGGTTGGATTGTGTCCATTCTACTGTGCACTAGCAGGATTGATTGGTAGGTATTCAACACCTGATCATTAGGCTGACTATTTAACTCTGTTCCCTGCTCAGTCATTTGCTGTTTATTGCAGTTCCTATGTGCTGTGATGGTGAGTGGTGCTAGCAGTAGCATTATTATCTATTCAGGGGTTTTCTCATTTTCTCTTCTAGTTACACTTCCTGGGGTTCTTGCAGAGGTACTCACCTGGTCCTTGACTAGGCACTGACCACGTCACCAGACGCCAGCTGTCTGGCGACAATGGGCCTGGGAAGGGCTCTTCCAAAGTTCCCCTTCCATTTACTGGGAGCTGGGTGAATTTCCTGCCACTCAAGGGCTCACCTAGCTTTTCAGCTTGTGCCATGTGCATCTGTGGCTGCGCCTTTGCTGGTTTGGTGCCAGTCTTGCTGGGTCTCTCTGCGTAGCACATAACAAGTAGGTTGTTGTTCTGCCTGTTGCATTCAGATCACCTTTCTACAACTACGCCTCTCATAGGTAAGCTCGGCCCCGTGGCACAGTGGGTTCGCTAACCACATGCGCCACCTGCGTACGTAACAGTTTGCTAAGAGTTGTGTCAGCAGCTGAGCTACCAGTGAGAAAGCCAGGAAAAAGTTTGGTGGGATTTCTAATATCCTGCCTAGCAGGAGATGCCCTAGCATGGCTCAACCAACTCTGGGATAAGGGGGCTCCTATCACCGTGGACCTACAGGCCTTCTGAATGTTCTTCAATTATTCGAATCTGGAATCTTCTGCAACATCTTCCCTTCCCACATCTGGCACTGCCCTTCCACAGACCACCCATTCCCTAGCCTGTTGAGGCAGCTACTGGTGCAGAATCCATGAAGGTCGACCGTGGTTGGCTGGCTGAGCAGAAGCCGGAACTCAGTTGTGAGAAAGGATTGCGGTATCGCTGCGGTTGCGTGGAACATCCTGACGGGATTTGTCCTGAGAAGTTTAAAAAGCACCACACGAGGTCTCCAGACTAGAACGGGCACTTGAGTTCTCAGCTCTGGATGACCTATGAGGAAACCAGACAGCATATGGAAGGCGATCTTCTCCATATACAATGCTACGATCTGGACCTCTAGTTGCTTGGAAACGACTTGACTGTCTTTTGGTAGGGCTTGTCCTTCACCTGACAATACCCTCACCCGATTCTGGAGCTGTCGCACAGGAATCTGTCAGCGATTCTTCATAGTTTGCAGCACGAAATTTCCTGCGGAACAGAACCCTCCACTTGCCATGGATACAGTCACAGTCATGGGTGAAGAGGGGATACTCCCGCCAAGGACAGCCTCTCCTACTGATCGAAGGCTTTGGAGTTTTTTAGACTTCTCGGGACAAATCCCGTCAGGATGTTCCACACAACCGCAGCGATACCGCAATCCTTTCTCACAACTGAGTTCCGGCTTCTGGTCAGCCAGCCAACCACGGTCGACCATCATGGATTCTGCACGGGTAGCTGCCTCAACAGGCTAGGGAATAGGTGGTCTTTGGAAGGGCAGGGCCAGATGTGACTGTTTCCTCACACGCATCACCTGTCTGGGCTGCTTCTGGAAACTGGGAAGGGAAGATGTTGCAGAAGATTCCAGATTTGACTCATTGAAGAACATTCAGAAGGCCACCAGGAAGGCCTGCAGGTCCACTGTGATAGGAGCCCCTTTTTCCCAGAGTTGGTTGAGCCATCCTAGGGCATCTCCTGCTAGGTAGGACATTAGAAATCCTACCTTAACCCAGTCAGAAAAAAACTGATGGACCAAAACCTCATAGTGCCGCATGCACTGTTTTAGGAAAGCAAACCTTCTTGCCGCATGTAACGGGTCTGGGAGGTGGAACCTCTGTGCAACTATACAAGGGGGCAGTCCATGTAAGGAAGCGGGTGGCTCCCAGGGAAGACGGGCAGGTAGTCACGGCAAGTGACAGGGACAGTCTCTGGGTAGAGGGGCAGGTAGTCACGGCAAGTGACAGGGACAGTCTCTGGGTAAAAGGACGGGTACTCACGGCAAGTGACAGGGACAGTCTCTGGGTAGAGGGACAGCAGGCAGGTGGCTGGTGAGCGCTCCCAGGTGAGCGGGCGAGAGTCTCTGGACGGGCAGGTGGTCACGGCAAATGACGGCAGAGCCTCCAGGTAGGCTAGCAGACAGGTAGCAGGTGAGCGCTCCCAGGTGAGCAGGCAAGAGTCTCTGGACAGGCAGGTGGTCACGGCAAGTGACGGCAGAGCCCCCAGGTAGGCTAGCCGACAGGCAGCAGATGAGCGCTCCCAGGTGAGCAGGCGAGAGTCTCTGGACAGGCAGGTGGTCACGGCAAGTGACGGCGGAGCCTCCAGGTAGGCTAGCAGGCAGGTAGCAGATGAGCGCTGCCAGGTGAGCAAGCAGGCTGGTCCATAGACAGACTGACAGGTGTAGGAAAGCAGACCGTCGGACCGCAGGCTTGCAAGCAGGTAAATGGATATCAGGCAGGTATCAAGCAGGAATCAGGCAGGTAACTGGCAGGTAACAAGCAGGAATCTGGCAGGTGACTGGCAGGTAACAAGCAGGAATCTGGCAGGTGACTGGCTGGTAACTGGTAACGGGACCTGAGGGCTGAAGCAGAGTGAAGGCTTTGCAACAACATTGCTCGGGCACCTCCATTTTGGAGGAGGTGCCTTAAATATGGGAGGTCCTCCGGCAATTGGCCCGGGGACTCCTTAGGACGGCGCGCGCGGTCCCTTTAAGAGAGGGGGAGCGCGCGCGCGCGCGCCCTAAGCACACTGCCGGGGAAGGAGCGCGTGCCGGAAGCAGCGGGGAGAGAAGCGCTGGAGGATGCCGCGCCAGGAGCGGGGAGGTGAGAGGGACGGCGTCTCTGCCTAGTACGGGGCAGAGACGCCGATGCTACAGTACCCCCCCCTTTAGGCCCCCTCTTTTTTTGGCCAGAAAGAAATTTTTCAAGGAGAAGCAGGGCGTTGATGTTCTCCCTGGGTTCCCAAGTTCTCTCCTCAGGACCAAACCCCCTCCAATCTACCAGAAAAAAGGTCTTTCCTCTTACCCTCTTGGAGGCCAGAATACTCTCTACCTCAAAGACGTCATCAGCGGAAACCGGAGCAGGAGGGGCACCTGGATTATTGGAAAAAGAGTTAAAGACAACGGGTTTGAGGAGAGATACGTGGAAGGAGTTGGGAATCCGCAGGGTGGCCGGGAGTTTTAATTTGTAGGCCACAGGGTTAATTTGCCTGAGGACTTCGAAGGGACCGATGAATCGAGGGCCCAACTTGAAGGAGGGTACTTTGAGCCGCACATGTTTGGACGAGAGCCAAACCTTGTCTCCCGGACGGAATTGAGGCGGATCCAGACGTCTCTTATCAGCATATCTCTTCATCCGCTCAGAGGACAGAAGAAGAGCGGACCTGGTACTCTCCCAAATAGTAGAAAATTCGCTGACAAGAGACTCCGCAGCAGGGTTGTCCACAGAAACGGAGACAGGGAGCGGAATCCGGAGGTGCTGGCCATAGACAATAAAGAACGGGGACTTGGAAGAGGATTCGCTCTCGTGGTTTTTATAAGAGAACTCGGCCCAAGGAAGGAGGTCCACCCAATCAGAATGGTGGGCATTAACAAAGTGCCGGAGATAGCTGGTAAGGATCTGATTGATCCGCTCCACTTGACCATTGGACTGAGGGTGGTAAGCGGAGGAGAAGTCCAGGGTGACGTCCAGCAGTTTACATGTGGCTCTCCAGAAGCGTGAGGTAAACTGAACCCCTCGATCCGACACGATGTGGAGGGGTAGGCCATGGAGACGGAAGATATGGCGAATAAAGTCCTTAGCCAGCTCAGGTGCAGACGGAAGACCAGGCAGGGGAATGAAGTGGGCCATTTTAGAGAAGCGGTCTGCGACCACCCAAATGACAGTACACCCGGCAGAGACAGGAAGATCGGTAATGAAGTCCATAGCGATGTGTTGCCACGGGGCAACAGGTATGGGAAGCGGCAGGAGATGACCAGCTGGTAAGTGTCTGGGAATTTTGTTGCGGCCACAAGATGAACAGGCAGAGACGAAGTCTACCACATCCTTACGCACGGTAGACCACCAGTAATGCCGGGAAATGAGTAGGAAGGTCTTCTTTTGGCCGGCATGGCCAGCTAGTTTAGAAGAATGACCCCAGCGAAGAACCTTCTCACGGTCTGGAGGTGCCACGAACGTCTTGCCGGGTGGAAGACGAGTCAAATCCAAGGGGGCCACATTCATCACCTTGGAGGGGTCGATAATGTGCATAGGCTCCTCCCCTTGGTCGGAGGACAGGAAGGATCGGGACAAGGCATCAGCTTTGACATTTTTGTCCGCCGGGCGGAAATGAAGGATGAAATCGAAGCGAGCAAAGAACAAAGACCACCGGGCTTGACGTGGATTAAGTCTCTGGGCATTTTGGAGATATGCCAGGTTCTTGTGATCCGTATAGATGATCACCGGGTATAGAGCCCCTTCAAGCAGGTAACGCCACTCCTCCAGCGCCTATTTAACGGCAAGCAGTTCTCGGTCTCCTATGGAGTAATTGCGCTCAGAGGAGGAGAAGATTTTAGAGAAAAAGCCGCAGCTTACAATTCTCCCGGAGGAAGACTTCTGGGTGAGCACCGCTCCGGCTCCAGAGGAGGAGGCATCAACCTCCAGGTAGAACTGTTTGTTGCAGTCCGGACGGTGCAGCACAGGGGCAGAGGAGAAGGCTTGTTTCAGGGAAAGGAAGGCCTCCTCAGCTTCGGATGACCATACCTTGGGATTTGCTCCCTTACGGGTGAGCGCAGATATGGGCGCAGTCCGTGACGAGAAGTGAGGAATGAAGAGACGATAGTAATTAGCGAAGACCAGGAATCGCTGTATCGCCTTCAAGCCCTCCGGACGGGGCCACTTTAGGACAGCAGAGAGCCTCTCGGGATCCATTCGCAAGCCTGTCTGGGAGATAACATAGCCCAAGAAAGGAAGAGAGGTCTGCTCAAAAAGGCACTTCTCGTATTTAGCATAGAGGTGGTTCTGCCTGAGCCTAAGCAGGACCTGACGAACATCCCTCCGGTGTGTGGGAAGATCCGGAGAGAAGACCAAGATGTCGTCCAGGTATACCACCACGCAGGAGTAAAGAAGGTCACGGAAGATGTCGTTGACCAGTTCTTGGAAGACGGCGGGAGCATTGCAGAGACCGAAGAGCATCACACGGTACTCATAGTGTCCGTCCCGGGTATTAAATGCTGTTTTCCACTCGTCTCCCTGACGGATACGGACCAGGTTATAAGCTCCACGTAGATCCAGCTTGGAGAAGATCCTGGCGCCTTTAAGACGATCAAATAACTCAGAGATGAGCGGAAGGGGGTATTTATTTTTAACCGTGATCTGATTGAGTCCTCTATAGTCAATACAGGGGCGCAGCGAGCCGTCTTTCTTTTTGACAAAGAAGAATCCGGCTCCAGCCGGGGAGGTAGATTTCCGGATAAATCCCCTAGCCAGATTCTCTTCAATGTACTCAGACATGGCCCGGGTCTCGGCTGCAGACAACGGGTAGATACGCCCACGGGGAGGAGTGGCGCCAGGTACCAGGTCGATCGGGCAGTCATATGGCCTATGGGGTGGCAACGTCTCTGCTTCCTTCTTACCGACGACGTCCGCATAGGGCCAGTAAGGAGCCGGGAGACCTGGTAAATTAGCTGGAGTAGGCGGAGGGCGAACTGGGCGGACCGGAACCAGGCAGGTCCTATGGCAGTCTGGACCCCATCGGAGTACTTCACCGGATCGCCAGTTCAATACGGGTTCGTGTGTCTGGAGCCAAGGTAGACCTAGCAACAGGGAGTGAGAAAGTCTGGACAACACATGGAATGAGATTTCCTCAGAGTGCAGCATTCCCACCTGCAGGGTTATGGGTTCAGTGACGAGCAAGATGGTCTCCGAGAGAAGTCTTCCATCCACGGAGGCGACTGATAATGGTTCAGCCAGGGACTTGGTGGGAATACGGTATCTCTCTACCAGAGACTGGGAGATGAGGTTTCCAGCAGCTCCAGAATCCAGGTAGGCAAGTTCAAAGTGACGGTTTTCTCCCCAAGCAATAGAGACCGGTAAAGTCAGAGACGGAGAGGGCTTACTTTTGTCTAGGACGACCTCTCCGAGCGGTCCTAGACACTGGCGTTTCCCGGCTTCTCCGGGCAGGAACGGATGAAGTGCTCCATACTGCCACAATAGAAACAGCTTCCCTCGGCTCGGCGAGATTCTTGGCGAGATTTGACCATCTTGGTCTGGTCGATCTGCATAGGTTCAGGCGAGGGCGCCCGCGGAGTGACTGATTGAGAGGCAGGTCTCAGGGAAGTAGGAGCAGAGCAAGAAAAGTCTTTCTCCCAGGTAGTCTCTTTGGCACGTTCTTGGAACCGAATGCCAATCCGGGTAGCTAGTGACACCAGGTCATCCAGAGTGGTAGGAATGTCCCGACCAGCTAACTCGTCCTTAATTCGACCGGAAAGACCCTCCCAGAAGACGGACACCAGAGCCTCATTTTCCCAGGCAAGCTCAGAAGCGAGGGTGCGGAACCGTATGGCATATTGGCCCACGGTGAGACTCCCTTGGCGGAGACGTAGCAGTGAGGAGGCAGAAGAGGTTTTCCGTCCAGGTTCATCGAAGACTTTCCGGAAAGCAGCGAGGAAAGACGGCAGGTCGGACACCAGGGGATCCCCTCTCTCCCACAGGGGATTTAGCCATGCCAGTGCCTCCCCAGTAAGATGGGACATGATGAAGGCCACCTTGGCTCGGTCGGAGATGAACTGGTATGCCAATAGCTCAAAGTGCAGGGTGCACTGGTTTATGAAACCCCGAGCTAAAGTAGGTTCGCCGGCAAAGCATGGAGGTGCCAGAAGCCGAGGTCCATAGTCGGGTACCATGAAGGGACTGGATTGCGGTACCGCAGGAATGGGCATGGCTGGACCAGAGGTAGACATAGACAAGTCACACAATGCGCCTAGACGAGAGTTAACGGACTGTAGATAGGACAGTACCACCTCCTGCTGAGTTTTCTGACGTAAGACTTCCTGGTGCAGATCGGAGATCTGGGGGCCACCGGGTTCCATGGCCCGAGCAAACTGTAACGGGTCTGGGAGGTGGAACCTCTGTGCAACTATACAAGGGGGCAGTCCATGTAAGGAAGCGGGTGGCTCCCAGGGAAGACGGGCAGGTAGTCACGGCAAGTGACAGGGACAGTCTCTGGGTAGAGGGGCAGGTAGTCACGGCAAGTGACAGGGACAGTCTCTGGGTAAAAGGACGGGTACTCACGGCAAGTGACAGGGACAGTCTCTGGGTAGAGGGACAGCAGGCAGGTGGCTGGTGAGCGCTCCCAGGTGAGCGGGCGAGAGTCTCTGGACGGGCAGGTGGTCACGGCAAGTGACGGCAGAGCCTCCAGGTAGGCTAGCAGACAGGTAGCAGGTGAGCGCTCCCAGGTGAGCAGGCAAGAGTCTCTGGACAGGCAGGTGGTCACGGCAAGTGACGGCAGAGCCTCCAGGTAGGCTAGCCGACAGGCAGCAGATGAGCGCTCCCAGGTGAGCAGGCGAGAGTCTCTGGACAGGCAGGTGGTCACGGCAAGTGACGGCGGAGCCTCCAGGTAGGCTAGCAGGCAGGTAGCAGATGAGCGCTCCCAGGTGAGCGAGCAGGCTGGTCCATAGACAGACTGACAGGTGTAGGAAAGCAGACCGTCGGACCGCAGGCTTGCAAGCAGGTAAACGGATATCAGGCAGGTATCAAGCAGGAATCAGGCAGGTAACTGGCAGGTTACAAGCAGGAATCTGGCAGGTGACTGGCAGGTAAAAAGCAGGAATCTGGCAGGTGACTGGCTGGTAACTGGTAACGGGACCTGAGGGCTGAAGCAGAGTGAAGGCTTTGCAACAACATTGCTCGGGCACCTCCATTTTGGAGGAGGTGCCTTAAATATGGGAGGTCCTCCGGCAATTGGCCCGGGGACTCCTTAGGACGGCGCGCGCGGTCCCTTTAAGAGAGGGGGAGCGCGCGCGCGCCCTAAGCACACTGCCGGGGAAGGAGCGCGTGCCGGAAGCAGCGGGGAGAGAAGCGCTGGAGGACGCCGCGCCAGGAGCGGGGAGGTGAGAGGGACGGCGTCTCTGCCTAGTACGGGGCAGAGACGCCGATGCTACACCGCAGCTCGCATTGATGTGCCATGCTGGATGAGCTGCACTACCTGAGCAACTTCTGTGGGTTGTAGAGTCCGTCTCATGCTACCACGAGTGTGAAAGCACAACCAACATTCAAAAGTGACCAAAACATCAGCCAGAAAGCATTGGTACTGAGATGTGGTCTGTGGTCCCCACCTGCAGAACCACTCCTTTATTGAGTGTGTCTTGATAATTGCCAATAATTTCCATATATTGTCTATTCCATTTGCACAACAGCATGTGAAATTGATTGTCAATCAGTGTTGCTTCCTAAGTGGTCAGTTTTATATCACAGAAGTTTGATTTACTTGGAGTTATATTCTGTTAAGTGTTCCCTTTATTTTTTTGAGCAGTGTATTTGGACTTTATCTAGTACTGTCTATCCCCTTTCTGCTGCATGACATTTTATCACGGAGCAGGCATATGGAGTAGGCTCAGGGGCTGTTCCACAAAACCAGCACTTGCATCTAACAGAAGCAAAAGGAGTTCACTCTAATCACTCATGTGTAACCACTTAGAGCAGGGGTGGGGAACCTCAGGCTTGTAGGCTGTTTACAGCCCACGATTACCTTTTCTTTGGCCCCGGGCAGATTCCCAGGGACCGCAGTGCTTGGGCCGGTAGCTGTGTTTTGATGGCCACTGGCCCATTAATTTCTTCTTGCTCTGTTAGCACTTAAACACAACGTTCACTACAGAATGCTGAAGCGCCTGCAATGAAAGATTATAGCCTGACACCAGTGCCAGCGTCACGATATACTTTGCGGATGGAGTTAGCACTCGATTTGTATGGCCCCTGAAGGATGGTATAAATATCCAAATGTCCGTTAGCAGAAAAAAGGTTCCCCACCCTTGACTTAGAGGGAATCTGTCACCAGGTCTGTCACCTGAGAGCAGCACTAAATAGGCTTCTTGCTGTACAATTGTTAAAAACGACTTAAAAAAATAAAAAATAAATACATTTTATGAGTTTTTTTCCACAACAAGAAGACAACACAACTCTGGGTAACCATACGCCTTATATCATACAGCCATAAGTCACCTTCTACTAGTCACCTAATGTATTTCACATTTCTCATATTTGTCTGGAGCTATTATTCTCTCCTTAGTATTATTATTATTACAGCGACATTTAGTCCATGGCGCTTTACATGTGAAAGGGGTATACATAGCACAAACAATTACAGTAAATTTTGAACAATACAATATTACTGTATTATCTATAAAATCATTGTTTATTTATTTATTTTTATTTTTTAAAAACATCATTTTTATTAGAATTTTCATGAAACAAAAATAGTCCAGTTTAGAGAAGGTGATCAAGTAGACTGCAGACTGGGCAAACATTGTTAATATTTGTTGATTTAACTGGAATGTCGAGAAAAACAAAATTGAGAACAAAAACAAAATACACAATGCAAGATTGACCTTTCAGTTTTTAACTAATAGTCGAACATAAAAGCCAGATGATGTTGTAATTATTTAATTAATTAATGCCATCAAGAAAACTATTTTTTTTTCCTCCCCTCCCCTTTTTAGGTCAAATGCAAAAAAATCATTGTTTTATCAACAGTATATCTATTATCACTAAAGGACTAGTATATCTGCCGCCCATGAGCTCTGTATAACCTCACCTCCTCCAGTGATAGTTTTCTGCCTATGCAAAGTGTACACGGAAATCTGCCAATCAGTGTGTGTGTGTGTGTGGGGGGGGGGGGGTAATACAGAGCTCAGCATTCAGAGAACTGGGAGATCTGCAGCACATAAAACTGGCATGTTATCAAAACTGCAGCAAGAAGCCCAGTGACACATCTCTGGAATCAGGGTCTCAGTCCCTACATCATGCTTCTCTCAGATGAGTAGCATAAACCTAGTGACAGATTCCCTTTAAATGCTGCTGTTAATCTCTGACAGCAGCATTTAAGTATCACAATCGGAGTGAAGAACCATAGGTTCCCCAGCTATGTGATTTTGGGGTGCTGATGTGTTGCTATGGTACTGGAGGCAGCAGAAGGCTCCCGCTGCTGCCATATTGATGCTCCTGTGAAGCCTATCCACGGCAGACCACGATCTTTACTATGTATTGCAACACCAAAGTAGAGCTGCATATAATACAACTGATCAAATGATCGCAGTCACCCGGAAAGACTAAAAATAAGCTGAAAAGTTAAAGATTTTAAAAGTATATGTTAAATGACGTCTCTTCCTATCCAAAAATAAATTAAAATACAGAAAATAAGCACATTCAGGAGCCGCCGTGTCCATAAGAGTCCGATCTATAAAAACATAAACTGATTTGACCTATAAAGGAAAACTCCAAACACTAGAAAAATTATAAGCGCCCAAAATGCTTTTTTTGAGGAGTGTGGGGGGAGGGGTCACTACACCTGACCCAAAACATGCAATAAACAATGATCAAAACATGTCACATTGATACCCCAAATAAAAACCAATAAAACCCACAGCTCAGTGTAAAGAAAAGGTCACCACAGCTCAGAGACTGAGAAACAATGCAGGTATCAGGCTCGGAAAATGGAGACACAATCCACATTTATTGATTTTATTACAAAGTCCAGAGTTTTTTAAGCCACTAAAATAATAAAAACTCGAAGACGCGTCAATGTGAGGAACACTGCGCTCCCTCAATGGACGGCGACATCCCGCCGCGGGGAGCGTCACCTCAGGCTGGCCGTAGCGCCGCCGCCCAGTACTCATTATTACACAGCGCCCCCAGTGGTGCCTTGTAGAAAACACACTACGTATATCTCCCGCCCACAGACTAAACCTCTGCTCGTGAGCTGTCACATGGCGTAGTCATGTGACCATGACGTCATGAAAGGTCCTTCTGAGGAAAGGTGCTGAACAGCTAGTGCAGCAGTGTCTGTGACTGGCCACCGGCGGGTGCGGTGCAGCCTCCTACCCGGCTCCAGAGGTGAGTGCGGTGCTGGCACCTTGTTACTATGTGAGTGGCATATCCGGGGGCACGTGTGGTAGTGACTGCTGACGGGCGCTGTACAGTGGGCACGTGTGGTAGTGACTGCTGACGGGCGCTGTACAGTGGGCACGTGTGGTAGTGTCTGCTGACGGGCGCTGTATTGTGGGCACGTGTGGTAGTGACGGGTGCTGTATTGTGGGCACGTGTGGTAGTGACTGCTGACGGGTGCTGTACAGTGGGCACGTGTAGTAGTGTCTGCTGACGGGCGCTGTATTGTGGGCACGTGTGGTAGTGACGGGTGCTGTATTGTGGGCACGTGTGGTAGTGACGGGTGCTGTATTGTGGGCACGTGTGGTAGTGACTGCTGACGGGTGCTGTACAGTGGGCACGTGTAGTAGTGACTGCTGACGGGCGCTGTACAGTGGGCACGTGTGGTAGTGTCTGCTGACGGGCGCTGTACAGTGGGCACGTGTGGTAGTGACTGCTGATGGGCGCTGTATTGTGGGCACGTGTGGTAGTGACTGCTGACGGGTGCTGTAGTATTGTGGGCACGTGTGGTAGTGACTGCTGACGGGTGCTGTACAGTGGGCACGTGTAGTAGTGTCTGCTGACGGGCGCTGTATTGTGGGCACGTGTGGTAGTGACGGGTGCTGTATTGTGGGCACGTGTGGTAGTGACGGGTGCTGTATTGTGGGCACGTGTGGTAGTGACTGCTGACGGGTGCTGTACAGTGGGCACGTGTAGTAGTGACTGCTGACGGGCGCTGTACAGTGGGCACGTGTGGTAGTGTCTGCTGACGGGCGCTGTACAGTGGGCACGTGTGGTAGTGACTGCTGATGGGCGCTGTATTGTGGGCACGTGTGGTAGTGACTGCTGACGGGTGCTGTAGTATTGTGGGCACGTGTGGTAGTGACTGCTGACGGGTGCTGTATTGTGGGCACGTGTGGTAGTGACTGCTGACGGGTGCTGTAGTATTGTGGGCACGTGTGGTAGTGACGGGTGCTGTAGTATTGTGGGCACGTGTGGTAGTGACTGCTGACGGGTGCTGTATTGTGGGCACGTGTGGTAGTGACTGCTGACGGGTGCTGTATTGTGGGCACGTGTGGTAGTGACTGCTGATGGGCACTGTATTGTGGGCACGTGTGGTAGTGACTGCTGACGGGTGCTATAGTGTGGCCACCTGTGCCACCTTCTTCTTGGTAACATAGAAGCCAATCTTTTTAAATAATTTCTAAATGCACATTTGCTTTTGCACAGAAGATGGTACAGCATGAGCTGTACTAAGTGCACACCTGATCCACTGTACAAAGTGTCCCCAGCTTAGTCCTGGGGAATCCATGCTGAATGGAAAAACCCTGTGTGGATCCGTGACAGAATCTGCCTGTATGGGGTGCGGATCCTGTATCAGATCTGCTGCAGATTTTAGCCTGCGTACTGCAAAGAGTGAAATCTGCTGTGATCAACCGCGCCAAGAAGTCATATTCTGCTGGTGTAAACATCCACAGAGCAGGTCAATTTCTGTGTGTGTGTGTATATATATTTTCTGCCAGTGATAGCGCCGCTCACAGGCAGAAAAGGCAGAGGGAGGTAATTATAAAGAAGTTGCTATTCATCATAAAAACGCTTTTGCATATTTTAAATAGTAGTGTTCATCCATAGAATATTATTATTATTGCACCGTTTATTCCATGGCGCTTTACATATGACAAATATGTTCAGGAAAATTGTCCGTTGTGTCCATTTTAATACTGCATAAACATTTATAGAGACTTTGTTTTTGCTGCCCCATCTGAGAGCATTATAAAGTAGGGGTAGAAATCCTGTCTAATAGTGGGTCACTTACTGGGCTTCTTGCTGTGGTTTTGATAAATTGCCGTTTAACTGCAGTATTTCTGCTAGTTCTCTCAATAATAAGAACCTATGTATGCCTTGATATTCATAAGCTCTGTATAACTCCACCCCCACCTCTGCTTGGCAGCTTTATTCCTATGCACGGTGTATGCAGAAAACTGTCAATCAATGGTGTGGGTGGAGTTATACAGAGCTCATCATTGAAAAGATAAGCAGAGCTGCAGCAGATAACAGTGATTTATTCATTTTTTTTTCTTCAAAACTACAGAAAGAAGCCTAGTAAAGTTGCATTTACACTGAAATATTATCGAGACTAAACAGGCTGCCGATCACTCAATAAATGAGCAAAACGCATGTCCATTGGGTGAAATGATCTATTGTGGAGTGCAAAGATCCATCAATCTTGGCTATGAATCGTCCTGCCGAGAACAGTGCCAACCTATGCCCACTAAGTGATCTGCTACAGGTCGTTCAGAGCCCATCTTCCTATGTAAACAGGCTATCAAGCGGTCGGTGGTTTAAGCAACTGGTGGTGGGCAAGAATTTATTTAGTGCTGCTGGTCGGTCAGTGTAAATGGAATCTAAGTGACACACCACTGGAATGATAGTCTCTATCCCTTTGGTATGCTGCCCTGAGATTGGGAAGCGACATGTACTTTTATGATGGCATTTTTTTTTTCTCTGGTCTGGTGCAGTATTCTGAATTTACAGGTTTGTTGTGCTAAGGCAACTTTAGGACCCTCTAAGGGTACGTGCCCACAATCGGGAATAGCAGCGTTTGGATGCAGCTCACCTGCCCTGTGTCCAACACACTGCATTGTACAGTAGAAGCAGAGTGGATGGAATTTATAGAAATCCTATGCCCACTGTGCTTCTATTTGACGCCGCGTAAACTCACCCGTGGGGCGGCTTTAGGAGCCGCAGCATGTCAATTTCTGTTGCAGAGATGCTAGTCTCCACAACAGAAATTTCCACAATAGAATGTATTGGGTACAGTAACTTCATATGTGTTCAATGAACACGTGCAGATTTACCTGCGTGATCAGATGCAGCGAAAATATGCTGCATCCAAAGCGCTGCTATAACCTGATTGAGGGTACATAGCCCGATAAACCTATGTATGCCTCTAGTTTGCTACAAATAAATACTTGCATGTTCCCTCAGACTGTCCTCATCTCCCACCTGGATTATTGCTATGTCCTCCTCTCTTGCCTCCAAACTAACACTCTTGCACCTTTCAAAACTATCCTTAACTCTTTTGGTTGATTAATCTACCTCCAATCTGCCAATCCCTTCACTTGCTTCCAATTCCCCAGCAAATCCAGTTGAAATTATAAACAGTGATTTACAAGGCTGTCCATAATCTGTCTCCTCCAAACTAGCGTAATCTCCTGATACCTCCCCATACAAAATCTCTGGTCCTCACAAAACCTCCTCCTCTTTTCCATGCTCATACGTTCTTCACTCAACAGTCTTCAAGATTTTTCCCGAGTATCCCCCATCCCCTGAAATTCAGCACCTCGGCATGTCCGACTATCTTCCACAATGAAAACCTTCAGACACAACCTGAAAATCTACAGCCTACAATAACCCCGCTGCCAGCTCACTACCACTGGAGCTGCTCCATCCCGCAACCCACTGTCTCCCCAATAGCATGAGGACGGGGTCCCCTCTCTCCCTCTGTACCAGTCGGACACTGTTAGTTTGCTTACTGTGTTTTATATGTATTACATCTATGTAAACCCACTTCACATGTACATCACCATAAAATTAATGGCACTTTAAAAATTACTAATAATAATTAGGCTCGGTTCACACATTGGATATTTGTAGCAGACTTCTAAGCAGAAATCCAGAGTTTCTGAATCAAAAATCCATGCTTATGCTTGTATTAGGCGTTGTTCCCACTTAGGACCTCATGCTGTAAGATTCTTAAAAACTCGCTCACTATGCTGGAGCTGTAAAATGCAGTGGATTTTCCATAAGCATTTTTTCACTGTGTGGGAACTTGCTCTAAAGCAGCAAATGTGCAGCATAATACAGCACCAGCTTGCTAATTCATGCAATTTTGTAAATCTGCCATGTGTCCGTGGACCTTTAAGCCCCCCCCCATACATGTTGCACTAATGTCGGCCCTACCCGCCTGTAGTGACAGGTATAGCTTACACTAATATGTATGGGGGCACCGGCCAACTGATTGTCAAGGGAGAGATTGATTGGGCATGTCTGATTCCGGACTGCCAATCACTTTGTTCCCCCTGAGATAACCCGCTGGCAGACAACTGCTATCTCATGGAGCACACCGGAGCGCTCAGCCGAACGAGCACTTCTGTGTATGGGAGAGATGGCTGCTGGCCTAACCATCTGCCGAACCTTCGTGCAGCCGACAATCATCTGATGTGTATGGCCGGCTGTAGTCTCCTCTGTGTGGTGTAGCACACGCCTTGCAGTCGCACATATTGCAGTCTTGCAGCCAGGACAACATGCCTGTTGTTTCAAGCAGTTTGGCTGTGGCAGATTGTTTGTGAAGACTTCTCCTACCAAGCCGTTAATTACACATAATGTCTGTCGGGCAATCCACCAACTATGTGACGTTTCCAGATATGAAAAAGGCTTGAGAGAAAATTGCCTTCAGTCTGTGCATCCTTGCTGCAGTGTGACTTGGTAAATAGGTATTTCTATACATACAGTGAAATCTGGGGGGAGGGAATATCCCAAAGAAAAAGCTTGTCATCATGCTTTCTGCTCTGCACACATTGTTCACCATTCTGTTATTGGGCTTTGTGTATGTATACCGGTGTATCTGTAGGTTCATTGGTGTGCCTCCACACACGTGTCATTTGTCCTTTCTAATTTTCTGTCCTGCACAGATTACATGAACAGCAGATGATGGACTCCCTCACTGAGGCCCTTGCGGGGAGCTTCGCTGTTTCTTCCCACCTCAATAGTACTTCAGCTCCTCATCCAAGATTGGCTCAGTATAAAGGCAAATACAGCTCTCTGGAGCAGAGCGAGCGCAGGAGGAAACTGCTGGAACTACAGAAACTGTATGTGATCAGCACTGCTGAGTATTACTTTCCATTATTTGTCTGACTGCTGATTTCATCGGGTCACATTAGACCATTAGTATGCCCTTGATACTTTTTATCTTATCTCCTTAGTGATCACCAATACATCTTTAGTTTTTACTGACCTGAGATACAGGTGACAAGGGTGGGGGCTTCCTCTTTAACCCCATCAGCAACCTGAGATTGCTATTGTGGTCCTCATGGTTCATCGCCAAATAACGGCCTTAGTCTGACGGCTATAGTGACTTGTTCAGAAGTTAGTAACATTAAGGAGGTAAAAATAACATTTTTCATTCCTGTCATGCCACTTTGCATTAATTCCTCAAACGCACCTGAAGGGTTAATGAACTACCAGACAGCAGTTTTGAATACGTTGAGGGGCGCTGATTTAAAATGGTATCACTTTTGAGGTTTTTCCAATATTTAGGTCTCCCAAAGTCACTTCAAAACTGATTAGGTCCTTAAAAAAAATAATTTTTGTAAATTTCCATGAAAAATTACTGCTACATTTTTAAAACTTCCAACATCCTAAAAAAATAAAAGAAAATTTTATAGATGGTGCTGATGAAAAGCTGAGATGAGGGAAATGTTATGTATTAACTATTTTGTGTGGTATGACTGTCTGCATTAAAGGGATAATCATTCAGAGTTTGAACATTGCTAAGTTTTTGACAATTTCTAATATTTATTTATTTATAAAACATATAAATTTATCATTAACATAAAGTACAATGTGTCACGAAAAAAAGTCTCCAAATCACTGGGATATGTTCAAACATTCCAGAGTTATTGGCTTGCCACATAAAGTGACACATGACAGATTTGAAAAAAATGGCCTGGTCACTAAGGGGTTATGTTGAGGACCTAAAATATATATGACCATATCCTATACATAACTTAACTTATCATTCATTCTGTTTAGATGTAACATAAAGTGAAATGCAAATGTTATGTGACTGTTTAGCTTCAGTTCTGTTACAAGTACTTCTCACAAAATTAGAATATCATCAAAAAAAGTTAATTTATTTCAGTTCTTCAATACAAAAAGTGAAACTCGTATATTATATAGTCATTACAAACAGAGCGATCTACTTCAAGTGTTTATTTCTGTCAATGTTGATGATTATGGATTACAGCTAATGAAAACACAAAAGTCATTATCTCAGTAAATTAGAATACTTTATAACAACAGCTTGAAAAAATGTTTTTAAAATCAGAAATGTTGGCCGACTGAAATGTATGTTCAGTAAATACACTTAATATTTGGTCGGGGCTCCTTTTGCATCAATTACTGCATCAATGTGGCATGGCATGGAGGCGATCAGCCTGTGGCACTGCTGAGGTGTTATGGAAGCACAGGTTGCTTTGATAGCAGCCTTCAGCTCGTCTACATTGTTGGGTCTGGTGTCTCTCATCTTCTTCTGGACAATACCACAGATTCTCTATGGGGTTAAGATCAGGCGAGTTTTCGGACCAATCATGCACAGTGATACTGTTGTTTATAAACCCGGTATTGGTACTTTTGGCAGTGTGGACAGGTGCCAAGTCCTGCTTGAGAATGAAATTTCCATCTCCATAAAGCTTGTCGGCAGAGGGAAGCATGAAGTGCTCTAAAAATTTCCTGGTAGACGGCTGCCCTGACTTTGGTCTTGATTAGTGATGCTCAGCTACTTGTTGCTCGGGTCGAGCAAATTGGAATGCTCTAGTGCTCGGTCCGAGTAACAAGCCCAATGTAAGTCTATGGGAAACTCGAGCATTTTTCTGGCGGCCACCTTCCCCCGGCGGTCTGCAGAGGGCCTAAAAATTGCCCAAATCGATGGGAACAGTGCTCAAATAGCATGGGGAAGACCCCTGGAAGCATTTCTGACTCAGGTCACTGCTGTCAACAATGTTGTCAGAGGTATTACGCCACTTTTACGGACTCGCAATAAAAACTACAAAAATGAAACCAAACTGGATTTTCATGGGAAATATGTTAAGGAACATCCTTTCCAGGGTAATGACTTGTATATAAGGCAAAATAAATATACAAAAACCAAAATGCTCCTCCACACCTTGGGCTATGTTCACACATACCTTTTTTGACTCATTTTTGAACTTTTGCATTGCTTTCAACCAAGACAAATGCATTCACTGGGAAATGTCATTTTAACATTTTACAACCTTATCTGGCCATGCGGTGTGTGGCATGGGGAAGACCCCTGGAAGCATCTGACTCCCAGGGCACTGCCTAAAACTATGGTCATCTCATCAGACGTAATCCTAGATTACTGCGGTAATAATAAAGACATTTTTGGCAACGTGACAAATCTTAAACTCCATTTAAAATGGGCAAAGTGTGTGTCAAGGGATGGGGAAGTGGAAGTTATGGTGATGGTGATAGTGCACGCCGAGGCTGTGGGCAAGATGAAACTGCCTTCTGAGGGAGCACCACAAACACCCACGTTATGTCGAACTACCTTCCGGTCCCAATTTCTAGGGGGCCGCGGAACACCACTATTGAAGCCAGAGCAGTGTGAAAAGGTTGTTGTTGGATAGGTTGTTGTGTTCCACATGGTCCAGTCTCGCTAGATGTGAGTCTGGATCACATTATTATTACTTTATCGCCATTTATTCCATGGCACTTTACATGTGAAAAAGGGGTATACATCGCAAAAACAATTACAATAATCTTGAAAAAAAAATGTAACAGCGACTAGTACAGGAGAGGAGAGGACCCTACCCGCGAGGGCTCAGTCCACAAGGCATGGGTGAGGATAAAGCTGGTCTTGCAGTGGTATGGTGGAGCGAGGGTTACTGCAAGTTGTACGTTTGTCGCAAGGGATGGATCTTCAGCTTCCTTTTAAAGGTTTCAACAGTAGGCGAGAGTCAGAAATGGTGGGGTAGAGAGTTCCAGAGAAGGGGGGATGCACGGGAGAAATCTTGTATGCGATTGAGGGGAGTAGAGAAGGAGATCTTGTGAGGATCGGAGGTTGCGTGCAGGTAAGTAACAGGAGACTAGGTCACAGATGTATGGAGGAGACTGGTTGTGGATAGCTTTGCATTCCAAGGTTAGGGTTTTGAACTGGAGTCTCTGGGTAATGGGGAGCCAGTGAAGGGATTGACAGAGAGGAAGGGGACAGGTGGATTAGTCGGCAACAGAGTTTAGGATAGATTGGAGGAATGCGAGCGTGTTAGAAGGGAGGACACAGAGCAGGAGGTTGCAGTCGTCGAGAAGGGAGATGATCGCATGCAGTATTGTTTTTGTAGATTCGTGGTTGAGAAATGTGCGGATCCGGGAGATTTTTTTTACTTGGCGTCTGCATCTTCCTCACCCTGATCCTCCTTCCTCCCACTATTCCGAGTGCCCTGAGACAACTGATCCCACACTTGGACACTTAGAAGAGCTGTTTTGTTCATCTTTCCATTTATAGATTCTGGCCTCTCGCTCGGTCCACTTGGAAGTGGAAAGAGCTTGGATATGTGGTTTGAAGGAGAGATTAGAGTCCTGGGTTACCCCAAGAGCTGTTCACTTTTCCATCGATAAATTTGGGACTCTCGACCGGCCAGCTTCGAGCAGGGCAACAGAAAATCACATGTAGCGATTTGAGGAGCCATGGTCACCCGAAGGTGACGGTGGGAAAGTGCAAATACCGTGGATAATAATGAGACACAATGGACAGAAAGTCAGGCGTGCGGAAGTGGAAAACGAAGCGGTGGACGATGAAGTCACTAACCTAACCTGGCAAGGGGACATGTAGAACAAGGACAGCAGCACACAGGGGGAGGGAGGCGTAGTACCACAACAGGCCGGAATAAGCAGTGTGGTGGCCACAGACACAAGGCGGTCAACCGGTCCCCGGAACACAAACACAACGGAAGTTGCCAGTACAACTGTTAGGTCTTCCCAAGTCTGGTTCTTTTTTAAAGACCTATAATATGACACTATGACGAGCATAGCGGAGCCAGGTCTTATATAGACTTGATGATGCTGTGCGGCCGGCCAGACCACTGTAATGCCCACAGCCAACATGGCTACGGCATATTACAGTGCATGGCAGGCAATCCCTGCATGTTCATTGACTCTCTAAAGAGCGCCAAACATGCAGGGCAGGGACCCGAGTTCCCACCCGATCAACTCGGAAATAATTGCTGAGCTTGTCGAGCACCGTGATGGTCGGGCGAGCACGTTCGCTCATCACTAGTCTTGATAAAACACAGTGGACCTACACCAGCAGATGACATGGCTCCCCAAACCATCACTGATTGTGGAAACTTCACACTAGACCTCAAGCAGCTTGGATTGTGTGCCTCTCCACTCTTCTTCCAGACTCTGGGACCTTGATTTCCAAATGAAAATTGGAACTCGGGGAACCTTATGGAGTGTGTCAATGACTATTTTCTGGACATCTGTCAAGATAGCAGTCTTCCCCATGATTGTAGGGCCTACTGAAATAGAGTAAGGGACCTTTTTAAATGCTTAGGAAGCCTTTGCAGGTGTTTTTTGTTAATTATTCTAATTTACTGAGATAATGACTTTTGTGTTTTCATTGGCTATAAGCCATAATCATCAACATTAACAGAAATAAACACTTGAAATAGATCACTCTGTTTGTAATGACTCTCTATAATATACGAGTTTCACTTTTTGTATTGAACTGAAATAAACTTTTTGATTATTCTAATTTAGTGAGATGCACCTGTAGATATAAACACTAACCTGAGATATTTGTGGGTTATTTAGTACACCTTCTTATACAGACATGGGTTGGTTCAGAAGGTTGCAAGCATATTACAGTAAAAGTTTTCCCAAGATGGACATTTATCACCTAGCCACAGGATTGGCGATCGATATCTGATCGCTGGGGAAGTCTACTGCTTGGGACCTTTAGCAATCACAAGAACAGGAGTCCTTCCTGAGCCTTCCATTCTTCTTTACTGCATGTCCTCAGTGAGGCGTGATAGCTGAGCATGTGCTGCTGCTCCATTCACTGTCTATGGGGATTGGTTGTCTTGTCAGTCTATAGAACTTGATTTGAGCAGCACCATGCGTTTTAAAGGGAATGTGATATGCCACAGGAGAAGGCTGGTGCGCTGTCCGATCAAGGAAGGAGATGACACAGCAGCTATATGAAGATGCCTTTATTCAATATCTTCAAAAGCACCAGCTTCTAACCCGCTCCGCTCCAGAATGAGTAAGAACTTGGTGCTGTTTCCCACTCCATAGGTAAATATGTATATTCCCTCACACCACCATAACCACCTCTTCTTCTGTAAAGGGAATCTGTCACCAGATTTTTGCTACCTAATCGGAGAGCAGCATAATGAGACCATCAGAGACTCCGATTCCAGCAGTGCATCACTTACTGGGCTGCTTGCTGTAGTTTTAATAATCTCCTACTGATAAAACTGATTTTACCACTAGAGGACTAGTAAACCTGTTGCCAGGTAGTCCTCCATATTCATGAGATCTGTATAACCCCGCCCCTCCACTGATTGGTAGCTTTCTGCCTATGCACAGTGAACACAGAAAGCTGTCAATCAGAGCTCATCATCTAGAGAATTGGTAGATCTGCAGCAGATGAAGCACAGATTTTAACAAAACTGCAGCAAACAGCCCAGTAAGTAATACATAGCTGGAATTGGTGTTTCTGCCCCTACATCATGCTGCTCTCAGCTAGGGTAGCAAAAACCTGGTGACAGATTCCTTTTAAAGTTCTCCCCAATGTAGTTATGCAGTGATGAGAAAAGAGGGATTGGGCACCCTCAGCACCCTCAGCAATCAGATACTTATCCTGTGGATAGGTGATAAATGTATAACTGGAAAACCACTTTAGTTTTGCCATACCACCAAACTTAAAGTTGCAAGTGACCTTGCAAATATGATACAACTAAAACACGACTATCTCTCTCATAGATAGCAAATGGAAGTGATTTTATAGCAATTCACCCCTATCATGGATTATTAACCTTATCTGTAGTAATTTTGGTCCCAAGAGCAGATCACAAATCTGTATATTGAGTGCATCTACATATGAATAATTTTAAGCGGACATGTTTTGCATAAATAAACACGAGCGCTTCTGGACAATATGCACTCGAAGCTCACATTCCATGTAAGAATGATACAATTTCTGCTGTTATAACTATTCATTGCCAGAAAGCGCTTGGACTATATAAACCATGCTCGCCGGCTCGCATCTGGAGATTGGACAGACCAAGATGAAGAGAAGGATGAGGATGGGAAACAAACAGAAGACATAGATGAAGACGCAGAGGACATGGATGTGGAGCCTTGCAAAAAGTTACCCAGACACTATGCTAACCAGGTACTAACTTTTTTATTAACGTTTTAATAAATAGGTGATAGGTGAATATTTTTGTTTTTTAACCAAACCAGTGTTCCACAATAGCAGGATGGAGTAGGTAGGCAAACGATATCATCCAATCGCTCATACTATATACTGAAATGCCACAGTCTCCTTTGAACGCCAGCCACCAACATGACAGGCATGAGGGTCTTCAGCAGACCCCTAACTTTCATGGCAACCCATCGGCACCTCGCGATCGTGAGGCATGGGGCTGATGGACGCTTGGAACAGCACGCTATACATATCGCTGTGAGAGATTGACAGCGGCATCTAAGTTGTTAACCACAGTGGGCAGAGCTCAGCTCTACCTGCTGCTGTTAGAGGCAGATGATGGCAGAATAACACCGCCATCTTTTGCAGGGAATGGTGCAGGCTTGACTTGTGAGCCTGCTTGAAAGATGTGGTCCAGACTAATATCAGGAAGGGGATAAAGTGGCTGTCTCATTGGACCATTTCTATAAATTGCCATCACTAATAATATTATTGCAATTAATAATCTATTTCTCTTTTTAATGTCTAGCTCATGGTATTTTTTTGGCCTTTTTATGTGTTTCTCTCTCTCTCTCTCTCTCTCTCTCTCCAGATTATGCTTTCTGAGTGGCTAATAGAAATTCCTCAAGATCTGGCTGATCTTTGGATTCTTGTAGTCTGCCCCACTGGAAAGCGTTCTTTGGTTGTGGCTTCTCGGGTGAGATCTATTTTGTTGTCTGTCATTATAGATTTGTTATTGCTTTGCCTTTCATGAAGTGTATATTAGATCTCTTTTCAAATATTCCTTTGCTGGTTGCGACATAGCAGTTATTCTGTACAGAAGATGTATGTCGTACATATGGCTCACATGTGATTGCATATTGCTTAGTTATTGCACCAGTCAGTACTCATTAACTTCTCTGTAGAATTTTGTATTGTCATTGTGTGCTTTATGTGCAGTTGTTTGGTTTTTATTTTGCCTTTTTTCGATGCATCTATTCAATCTATTCTTTTTTTTTTTTTTAACTAGCATATATAAGATGCAAAATGAAGAGAAAAAAAAAATGTGCAAAGCTTCTTTCATTCTGTAACTCTTTACATCTGGACTGCATTTGTGGCAAATGAAAAAAATTGTGAACAGAGCCAAGAATGCTTCTTGCATGACAATTTGGCACAGTTTTTGACACACAGGAGTGGATTACTAGGATATGCCACCAATGTTAACACTTGTCAAGAGAATGAAGCAGCCATAAACATTAAGGTGCAAAGGGCCATACTGCAAATGATTGAGGCCTCCTCATTGAGAGATTTGGGGTCTCTTTTACATGTTCTAGAGAAAAGACATTAGTCCATCAAGTTGAACCTTTCTCCACCAGTTATACATTCTCTATTGCTGGATTACTTATAACTCATCACGCCATTAGTGGTGAGAAAAGCATCCGGTCCTTTTATATGCTGATACCGCTTCTGCCATTACTGCCTCTTGTGGAATCGCCTTTCTGCCACATGTTATGAAGGCCCCCTGGCCCTTAATAAGGTCATTGAAAGGAATAAGTCATATGCCAGTCCTTTGTATTGACCAGACGACGACGATGATGATGATATAAAAATATATAATATTATTATTATTATTATTATATATATATATATATATTTTTTTTTTTGGGGCAGGGGGGTTCTCATAGTCAGACTATAATTGATCACACACTAATGGCACACATACTAGGGTTATGCTATAAATATTATCCACATAAATTCTCTTTAGGCATCTCTCAATTGTATAATAAGATTTTTTTCAATTATGTATACCTTTCTGTTTCTCCTGGTAGGATGCCTCCATATTAATTTATTTTTTTTTGTTACCCACCCTACATAGGGTTCTACTGCAGCTTATACTAAAAGTGGGTACTGCGTGAACAGGTTTCCATCATTACTACCAGGTGGAAATCGGCAAAACAGTGCCAGTGGTAAAGGTAAGTCTGATTGTTAGTGTTTGCTTGATTAAACATGTTTTTAGTGTAGATGAGATGTGAGACCTAAACTTGCTACTGACTGGTATATACCCTAGTGCAGAACAGGAGAGAGGAGAGCGAGAGGGATTAGTAACCTACTGCGGCTGCTATGTCTACTGTGGCATCTGATATAGAGGCAACAAATGCATTCAGTTCATGTGCATAAAGTCATATAAAAGTGATGGTATAATTTATAAAGTGCATGTACCTTGTACAAGTGAATAATTTTCACGAAGTATATGCACAAATTAAAATCAAATGAGCACATGAAAACCTTCCACCATATTATCTAAGGGCAAGTAAACAGTACTAGACGCTAGACAATAACTATTGTTTCACACCTTAAGAGCTCCCATACACATTAGACTAATATTGGACGAACCCACCAATGTAATCCATTGACAAAGTTGTGCAGATGCAACCTTTTTGTATGGCAAAAAAACTGATTTCAACTGGATCTGTGTTTTTTTTTTTTTTTTGTTTGTTTTTTTTTCCTTAACATTGAAGTCTATGGAAAACTAATCCATTTAATAGGCATCCGTTTTTCTTCCATTTCAAAAGGATCAGTTTTTTGCTTACTGGATGAGTTTCAAATGGAAGGAAAACGGATGGTTTACTGGACATGTGAACGTAGGCTAATGTTTATGGGGGTGCCAGCCAACGGATTGTTGGGGGAGATGTCAATCAGTTGTGTCCAATTTTGGGCTGCCAGTTGCTTTGCTCTTCCAGAGATAAGCCACTGGCAGAGATGTCTGTCAGCAGCTTTTTCATAGAGAACACAGTGCACATTAAGCAGCCATCTAAGTGTCTGGCCACCTTAGGCTATGTGCCCACGATGCAGAAATGCTCTGGATTTTTCCTGAGTGTTTTTGCATCTCCCTGGCAGAAAAAACGCATGCAGATTGCACATGTGGATTGTACACGGTTTTTCCTGCCAGGGACATG
This sequence comes from Phyllobates terribilis, assembly GCF_046119375.1. NCBI lineage: Eukaryota > Metazoa > Chordata > Amphibia > Anura > Dendrobatidae > Phyllobates > Phyllobates terribilis. The sequence continues at coordinate 340,955,827 of NW_027362771.1, forward strand.
CGGATGTGAAGCGTTCTTCACATGCATTTTCGCATGCGGGTTGTCAAGCGCTTTCCAAGCAATTTTAGCATCACTTGGAAAAGTGCTTGACAACTTGGTCACACTATATAAATCCATGCAACCGGCATGGATTTATATAGTGTGACCGTAAAAGAATGGTACCCGGGTTTGGAGAAGAGGCGACTCTCCTCCGGACCCGGGTACCATAGTACCAGTAACAAAAAAACAAACAAAAAAAAAAGAATAAAATAAAAAATATACATTATACTTACCTTCTGATGGTCCCCGGTGTCCTTATCCGATGCGTCTTGGCTTGCTGGCAGCTCGCGGTGGACTAAAAAGGACTTGCCATGACTAATTTTTTGTGGTACCCGGGTCTGGAGGAGAGTCTCCTCTTCTCCAAACTCGGGTACCATCCGCACATTGAAGCGCATGGAATCCACATCTGCAGATGCAGTGATGCGGATGTCATGCGATTCAATGCAAGTCAATGGCGGTGAAAACGCCGCGATTCCGCAAAAATAATTGGTAATGCTGCGGATTTTTCCGCAATGATAATCCGCAGCGGAAATTTCTGCAGCATGTGCACATGCGGATTATCATTGGGGACCATGGCAGACCTTCTACTAAGCGTTTTTTAAGCGTTTCTGCAGCGGAATTGCCGCTGCGGAAACGTTTAAAAAAAACGCATAGTGGGCACACAGCCTAAGACTGCAGGTGCCATTGTTTGGTATCTAGGACGATTTACTTGCCTTTAGATAATATGGTGCCACAGCGTCTGAATACTGTACAAAATAGAAGCGGCATTCGAGATTGGCTTATCACCAATCAAGGTCCTGTCCTACGTAGTAGTGTTCACTGAACATCAAGCGTGACTTTTGTTTGATGTGGGGTGAATCCTGATTTTAATTTCTGCATTCACATGGTGTTAATTATTCACCTATAAATCATATAATTAGTTTAAATGAATTTATGCACATGAGCTGAATGTGTTTTCCCCCAATATAGTCATTATTATTATTTTAGTTATGTAATCATATTTGCAGTATGGTACTTAAAGCGGGTTCTCTGAGAAATGTGATAAAACGAGTGAAGTACTTTTCAATATTAAACATTTTTCAAAATACCTTTTTATTTAGCAAAAAAGTATGCCTTATCAAAAACCTAAAGAAATGAACTATTTGCTAAATAGCAATAGTGCATGAAAATAGCACAGGGTACTTAGTTAACATAATTTTGATTAAAAAAAAAAAAAATGTAAAAGCCATCCTGCCACGTCAAGGTGACCCTAATCAGGACAGTCCTAAAATGTGAATAAGGGTCGAGCAGGACCAAGAACCCGACTAATGGACACCCAATACTCACTGCACTGCAAAAACTGTCATTCTCGATCAGCTAAAGAAAGATGTTTGTCTTCTCCTTTACTGAGGAATGCTGGTTCACGATGCCTGATTGGGCGCTGCTTTGATCTGACTTATGTCTTGAGCAGAGGTTCTTCACGCAGCCCATACTGAGTGTCCTCTGAAATCTAAGACAGGTGCTCACTGATTTATGGCAGGTGCCATCTTTAAAATCCTGACAGAGCAATAGATAAAGAATATCTTTTTGCTAAATAAAGGTATTTAGAAAAAGAAATGTAATATTTAAATGTGTATTATATATTTTATAACAATCTCGGAGAACCCCTTATATGGTACCCCATAGAAATGCTTGAGAAAAGTTTGAGATGGAACTGAAACATTGCTGCTGTAAGTCATGGATTAAATAAAGGCACTTTCACTTTTTTGTACCTGGAGTACTGACATTTTTTTTAGATTAATATATTACATTTAGGAAGAGTTATAAGAAATGTTAGCATCTCCAATTTACAGAAAATCCAAAAATGACAAAGGCAGCACTCCATAGGTGACGATTTATTGGCCAATCATGTCAGGGCGACGTTTCGTTCCAAACTGAGGACCTTTTTCAAGCAGTGAATCATTGTTCAACAATCCTATAAATAGGTGTTCCAATCAGTTAGTGATTAATATATAAATACATTTTCATAAGATTTATACATATACAAAGTGCTAAATATTTGTGCTATAATTTATATAATATCTCAAACAAACAAATTTTACATTTCATGTCAATAACCATCACCTATCCATATTCTAGTTCAATTGATGCCAATTACCACACATGCGCATAATCTATAATAATTCTAATAATCAGTATGATTCACCCTACCACTAACATACATGTAATATAGAAAAGTGATATTACACTGTCAGATTTTTTTTTTCTTTTTAACTGATTTTGAACATATTTGGATTTTTCTAAGTGGGGCACAATGAAAATGACAACTTCACCATATGCTACTTTAACAGTATAGAGCAAAATGGCCCGTAATGGGGAAAAATGTACTAAAGAAAGGGGTTGGGGGAAGGGAGATTTGGGAGTAGGGGAGAGGCAACAATTCATTATGAGACCAAGGCTTCAGTGGCAAGTTGTGGATAAATGTATGTGATCCATGGCAATCAGATTGTGGTAAACTTGCCTTGTGTTTCTGTAAGAATACTGCTTAGCTTTTCATTGATTTTTAATTACTCTAATCTGGATTTTGGGATTTTTTTTGGGGGGGCGGTGACCAAACAAAGCTTTTTCCCAGGTTTTAGCAATGGTTTGCTTGGAAGCTAAAAATATATAGGAAAGCGGTTTGAATTGGAAGGGTATCATTTTAGCTGCTTTCAAATTTGAGGAGGGGGGCATCTTCAGAAGTTCAGCATAGAAGAGAGAAAATTAGACCATGCACTCTAGAGCAGAACCGACTCAGTCTAGGACATGACCACCAGCTAGAGATCTTTTCTGGCAGATGATGTCAATGTTGCATGTTCTCTATTACAGACTACACCATTCTAGACTGCATATATAATGAGGAGTCTCGCACATATTACGTGTTAGATGTCATGTGTTGGAGAGGACACCCGGTGTACGACTGCCAGGTAAGTCCTGAATATAATCCAGATAAGAACAAGACTTTTCTGCTTCTTGTTAGTCCAGAAGAGTGTTCGCCGGTTTCTCCATAATGGAGACTGGTCACTGAATAGGTGTAGTAATTTTTATCTATAACTGACTTTCTAGATTTGGAACATAAATGGTTTAATAGTGTAACCCTGACATGTTCTTGTGTGTCGTCTTTGCAGACATTGTATAGTTATTATACAGCAATTGATGTAAAGACGTTTTAATCCTCCTCCGTTTCATTTGCTCAGTGATAATGGCAGTTCTCTTTCACAGACTGACTTCCGATTTTACTGGCTCCAGTCGAAGCTGCAGGAAGAAGACGGGTTGTGTAATATTTCCAAGGTCAACCCTGTAAGTAAAGAATTAGATGGAATTACAGAGACCAGTAAGTAGAGGAGTAGTCCCCAACCAAGGGCTAGTAGCCGCATAGGCTTCACATTGGAGGCCCTGGGTTCTGAAAGTATGGTATCATATTCTCTCCTCCTACAAGAATTGCAGAAGGAGAGATGACGATATGCCGGTGTATGCCGTCATTGTGCAGCGTGTCTTCATGTCTATTCCTCTATGATTGTGGAAACGCAGATGTTAACGCATTCTGATCACATTACATAGCAACATAATAACATGACCTCCTGTCTTCTCATGACACAAGATGATAGAAATAGAAATTTGTGCCGTATCTATAGCAAAAAATATGTACACTTCATCCATGTAGCGTAACAGCACTGACTGACATTATTAAGAAAAAACAACTCGTGTATGCAAAGTCTGAAGTGAGATGCTGGAAATGGACTTTTCATCATTTATTTTCAGTAGGTGGGTAACATGCTAAAATGAAAGTGTAGTGTATGTTAAAATGACAGGTCTGTCCCTTATACATGTGGAGTGATTGGTCATGAATACATGGCTATGATGTTACATGTTGACATGCAATCCTTGCATCATTAATAGCAAAGCTAATTCTCAAATCTACAGTTAAAAGTACAGGAAAAATTATTTTTTTTGGTAATCATTTTATTTAAATTCTGGCCTATTCCTTCCCTTGTCCAGTGTGGAGATGTCATCATTAACCACAGTCTTGTATGCCATCCATGCCCGTTTTCGATAAGGCTTGCCCAGCCTATTGCCCGAAAAAGCCATTGTACAATGTAGCATTAACAGAAACATGTCCTAACCCCCCCTTTCCCCTTTTTTTTGACTAGAAAAAGGCTCGTTACGTGTCAGTCATATATGACTCTGTACACAATCTGTTTTTCGCAGCACCATTTAATCAGTTACAAGACCATTTTCAGTTTCCCATACAACACAATTGCAATCTATCTATCTATCTATCTATCTATCTATCTATCTATCTATCTATCTATCTATCTATCTATCTATCTATCTATCTATCTAAAAATTTCTGTTAATGCTACATTGTACAATGGCTTTTTCAGGCAATAGGCTGGGCAAGCCTTATCCAAAACGGGCATGGATGGCATACAAGACTGTGGTTATATATATATACAGTACAGACCAAAAGTTTGGACACATCTCCTCATTTAAAGATTTTTCTGTATTTTCATGACTATGAAAATTGTACATTCACACTGAAGGCATCAAAACTATGAATTAACACATGTGGAATTATATACTTAACAAAAAAGTGTGAAACAACTGAAAATATGTCTTATATTCTAGGTTCTTCAAAGTAGCCACCTTTTGCTTTGATGACTGCTTTGCACACTCTTGGCATTCTCTTGATGAGCTTCAAGAGGTAGTCACCGGTAATGGTCTTCCAACAATCTTGAAGGAGTTCCCAGAGATGCTTAGCACTTCTTGGCCCTTTTGCCTTCACTCTGCGGTCCAGCTCACCCCAAACCATCTCGATTGGGTTCAGGTCTGGTTACTGTGGAGGCCAGGTCATCTGGCGTAACACCCCATCACTCTTCTTCTTGGTCAAATAGCCCTTACACAGCCTGGAGGTGTGTTTGGGGTCATTGTCCTGTTGAAAAATAAATGATGGTCCAACTAAACGCAAACCGGATGGAATAGCATGCCGCTGCAAGATGCTGTGGTAGCCATGCTGGTTCAGTATGCCTTAAATTTTGAATAAATCCCCAACAGTGTCACCAGCAAAGCACCCCCACACCATCACACCTCCTCCATGCTTCACGGTGGGAACCAGGCATGTAGAGTCCATCCGTTCACCTTTTCTGCGTCGCACAAAGACACGGTGGTTGGAACTAAAATCTCAAATTTGGACTCATCAGACCAAAGCACAGATTTCCACTGGTTTAATGTCCATTCCTTGTGTTCTTTAGCCCAAACAAGTCTCTTATGCTTGTTGCCTGTCTTTAGCAGTGGTTTCCTAGCAGCTATTTTACCATGAAGGCCTGCTGCACAAAGTCTCCTCTTAACAGTTGTTGTAGAGATGTGTCTGCTGCTAGAACTCTGTGTGGCATTGACCTGGTCTCTAATCTGAGCTGCTGTTAACCTGCGATTTCTGAGGCTGCTGACTCGGATAAACTTGTCCTCAGAAGCAGAGGTGACTCTTGGTCTTCCTTTCCTGGGGCGGTCCTCATGTGAGCCAGTTTCTTTGTAGCGCTTGATGGTTTTTGCAACTCCACTTGGGGACACTTTCAAAGTTTACCCAATTTTTCGGACTGACTGACCTTCATTTCTTAAAGTAATGATGGCCACTCGTTTTTCTTTACTTAGCTGCTTTTTTCTTGCCTTAATACAAATTCTAACAGTCTATTCAGTAGGACTATCAGCTGTGTATCCACCTGACTTCTGCACAACACAACTGATGGTCCCAACCCCATTTATAAGGCAAGAAATCCTACTTATTAAACCTGACAGGGCACACCTGTGAAGTGAAAACCATTTTCGGTGACTACCTCTTGAAGCTCATCAAGAGAATGCCAAGAGTGTGCAAAGCAGTCATCAAAGCAAAAGGTGGCTACTTTGAAGAACCTAGAATATAAGACATATTTTCAGTTGTTTCACACTTTTTTGTTAAGTATATAATTCCACATGTGTTAATTCATAGTTTTGATGCCTTCAGTGTGAATGTACAATTTTCCCCTTCTCCCATGACAGCACCACCTGAGAGAGGGTATCCGCCCACCAAGGACAGGAACCTACTGAATAAAAAGGCGGTACCTCTCCTCCGCATCAGTTTTTTGGTTCCTGTCCCTGATGGGAGCCTCACCAGGTGGTACCTCACGTACCTGGATTATGGACGGTGCGGCCTGGAGGCCGTGGAAGCAGCAGATGGTCCCTGTTCCCAGCCCGTCTGGCTGCTGCCCGGGTCTGCGTGTGGGGAGGAGGTGCTGTTTCTGGATTCCTCCCCGCGTGCGCCGGGGCCTGCGGCCGGGTCTGCGCCTCGCAAAGATGAACTGAGCGCGCCGGCCGGCAGGTCTTCCGGGCTGCGCACGTGGGGGTCGCGTCGCACCCTGTGGCGGAGCGCGCCGGAAGTCCGGGCTGCGCACGCACGGGGTGCTGACGCGCCCTATCACGGAGTGCGCCGGAAACCGGGTCTGCGCATGCGCGGGTGGGAAGCTGTCATCCCGCTGCAAGCGCGCCGGGTGCCGCTGGGCTGCGCACGCCACAGCCATCAAAGCAGCGCAAGCAGCTCAAACAAATGGAACGGGAATCTTCCCATCGACAAAGTCACAGCAGTGAGGGGCGTACGAGTTCCGACAAGACTGGTCAGAAAAGACTTCGTCAGTCCACCTCCGCCAGATGGGAGCCCTCATGTGAACGGCAACCACCGCCTCCGGTACCCTAGTCTGAACGGCAGTGTGGTGAGTGATCTTCGTGAAAGTCTCACCTTGAATAATGTGCTCTTCTCTCTCTCTCTTTTCCTCCTTCTTCTCCTTTTATTTCTTGGGGCAGGAGGCGAAGAAGTGTAGTGCTAAAAGTAAAAACAGGGAGTGTGCTTTATGCAAAATCGGTCTTCCCACCTCCTATGCCAAAAACCTATGCTCGGACTGTATTCAGAAAACCATTGCAGAGGAGTCCCCCAGGTTTTCTTTAGAATTAAAGGATCTAATCCAGACAGAGGTCAGAGAGTCCTTAAGAGGCTTAACCTCACTCAAAAAGAAGAAGCGAAAACTAGTTTCTTCAGAATCAGAGGAATCGGTGGAGTCCCGTTTTACGAGAGAACTGCCTTCCTCCTCTAATCACTCCTCATCGTCATCGGAGTCTTCGGATGATGATGGGGGGGGCAGACCTTGTTTTTCGGTTGAGAATACTGAGAGACTAGTTAAAGCCGTCAGAGGGACTCTGGGTATTACCGATACCAAAGTGCCCAGAACAGTCCAGGATGTTATGTTCAGGGGCTTAGACCAAAGGAGGAGACGCTCATTCCCGGTCAATGACAGGATTAAATCTCTGATAGAAAGGGAATGGAAGAAACCGGAGAGGAAGGGTCAGCTGCCGTCATCCTCCAAGCGGAGGTACCCCTTTGAGGATGAGGATGCGGCTAAATGGGACAAAACCCCTAAGATTGACGTGGCCATTTCAAAATCTTCAAAAAAAAAAAAAAAAAAATCCACTCTGCCCTTTGAGGATTTAGGAGCCTTAAAAGACCCGCTGGATAAAAAAGCGGAGTCCTTCCTTAAGCAAACCTGGGAGTCGTCAGCAGGGGCCCTTAAACCGGCAGTAGCAGCGACCTGCACTGCTAGATCTATGATGATCTGGCTTCAACAATTGGAAGACCAGATCAGGGGGAATGTGTCCAGGGAGAAAATTCTATCAGACCTTCCTCTTGTGCAGGGAGCGGCTGCATTCCTGGCAGATGCATCGGCAGATTCAGTTAGGCTGGCTGCCCGGTCTGCAAACCTCTCTAATGCAGCCCGTAGGGCGCTATGGCTCAAGAGCTGGCCAGAAGATGTGCAGTCAAAGTCTAAACTGTGCTCAATCCCTTGTGAGGGGGACTTCTTGTTCGGCAAAGGTCTAGATGACATCCTAGATAAAGCCGCAGGCAAAAAACATGGATTTCCCACGGTGTCTGGTTCCCGATTTAACAGTTTCTTTCGGAAGAGAAAATACAGCCGCAGTAAAGCTCCCAGAGACCAAGGTAGCTGGAAAGACCGAAAGCCGTATAGCAGAGGCTTCATGTTTGGGGGTCCCTCCTCCGAGAATAAGAAAGCCCCTAAGTGACAGTTCCCCCCGGGTGGGAGGAAGATTGTCCCACTTCCTGCCTGCCTGGAAGGAAATTTCATCCAATTCTTGGATCTTAGGGATAATCAGGAGGGGGCTCACATTAGAGTTCAAAAGCAGGCCCAAGAACACTGTCAAAATATCAGCCCCAGAGGTTTAGCGGAACAGATAGCCTTACAGCAGGAAGTTCTCTCTCTGCTCATGAAAGGAGTTCTGGTGGAAACACCTGCACCCGAGCAAGGAAGAGGATTCTATTCGACTCTCTTCCTAATAAAGAAGCCGGACGGCTCCTTCAGGACCATTGCGAACTTAAAGAGACTGAACGACCATTTAATCTACAGGCCTTTCAAGATGGAAACAATAAAATCAGCCATAAAGATGTTATTTCCGGACTGTTTTATGTGCGTCCTCGATCTGAAGGACGCCTACTACCACGTCCCGATTTTGCCAGATCATCAACAGTTTCTAAGAGTAGCTGTACAATTCGGCAGGCACGTAAGGCATTTTCAGTTCGCAGCTCTTCCCTTTGGCATTTCCATGGCGCCGAGAGTCTTCACAAAAATCATTCTGGAGGTCACAGCGCACTTGAGGGAAAGAGACATTTTGGTCATCCCTTATCTGGACGACTTCTTAGTAGTGGGCAGATCAAGTCAACTCTGTGCTCTAGCCCTGGCGGACGTCATGGCCAGTCTAAGACGCCTAGGTTGGCTGTTAAATCTGGAGAAGTCAAGGCTGGAACCAAAGAGGGTTCAGTCTTTCCTGGGTAGTGTTGAGCCACCCCCGTAGTGTTCGAGTTCGGTTCGGTTCGTCGAACACCCGTGTGTTCGCCGAACTGTTCGTCGAACTGTTCGTCGAACACCTTCGAACACAGTTAAAACCAATGGCAGGCAAACAAAAACACATAGAAACACATAGAAAACACCTTCAAAGGTGTCCAAAAGCTGACAAACTGCTCAGAAGACACAACTAACACATGGAAAAGTGACAAGTACATATAGTCATGCCAAAAGAAAAGAGGTGGAGGAGTAAAAGGAGGGGGAGACACAGATATAGGCATGTCATGCCCTTCTAAAATCCAAAAAGTGAGAAGCCGAGACGGCCAGTCCGCTCCTGCCCGTGCCACCTCCGTGTCGCCGGGTTTGTGCCAGAGCCGCGGTGAACCCTGACGGCCAGCCCCCCTCTCCCAATACTGGTGCCTGTCCGCTGGTGGGTCGAGAGAGCCCCCCTGTGGTGGAGGCAGCTCTAAGCTTTTTAATTTAAATTGTCCCTCTAATTTGAATGAATACACTTTAAATCCATTTACAAGGATCTATTGGAGGGCAAGTCTCATGCCAGCAGCCGCGTAATTCCAGCTCCAGTAGCGTCCACTAAAGCTGCTGCAGTTAAAAAGCTTTTATAAGGATCGAGCTCGGCTGTCCACCGCAAGGCATCCTAGTGCCAGTCCCAGCCCCTATGCCTTGGGGTGCCTCCTGATGCTCTTCACTGAGTATCCCGTGGTCCCGAAGCATTTCCTTTGAAAAAATTAAGTGTCCAAACTACAGGTGGTGTAGCTTGCTTAACAGCCGGGATAATCCGCTGACTAGCAGACACTGCTACTAGGCACAAAGTATTTCCTGGGCTAGATGCAGTTAAAAATTTGTAAGTAGATACTCTCGTTGGATGCTGAGAAAGCATTCCATAGAGTCTCCTGGCACGCCATATATGATTCTCTTAAAAAGCTTGGGGTAGGGGTCTAGGGGACCCTTTTATAGCCAAAATCACGGCCCTGTATCACAATACGTCACCTAGGCTGAAGATAAATGGAACTGTAGCACCGAGGGCTCGGTTGCTACAGACGTATTGCACCTCACCCAGAGGTGTGATATCTCACTCTCAGATAAGGATGGAGTGTGGATCAGGACCCGACACCTGCATGCATTACACCACATTGCCGTGGGGCAGGGCGACCAATATGCCCCTGAGATGGGCACGACAGTCCCTGTCCCTGGCTGGAGTGGGGGGAGGGAACACTGAGGAAGGGGAACCCTGCAGTGCAGGAGCAGGGAGGAAGCAGTTCCTGGGTGCATTGAGAAGGGAGTATAAAAGGTGGGCACCATCTTAGTTCAGTCCAGAGAAGTCTGAGCAGAAGTGGCAGGGAGCAGGGGCTCTGCATGAGCTCTGCTCCGGAGGCGGGCCTAGTAACAGAGGCCCAGGCCTGCAAGAGGGAGAAGGAAGGAAGAGGAGCGGAGAAGGCTCCAGGAACGAGGAATGAAGGGATCCCAGGGGTGCGGACGGGCGAGTCGCCACCGCACGCCCGAATCCACCTGCGTGGAGGGGTCAGGCCAAAGGGGGAGACCGGTCCCCGAACTAGTGGAGGCAGGAAACGACCCTCAGCTAGAAACCGGAGGCTCTGACATTTTATGTGGCGCAGCCCCTTGCTCCACCCGCTAGGAAGGCACCACATAGGGTCAGGGAAACTGGCGCCAAGTTTACCAAGAGGAGGCCCGAGGCAGCCGGACAGAAGTGTTGGTAAGAAAGGCCAGACAAAGGACACACAAAGGGGGTCCTGTGAAGCGCTCCAAAGTTATCTGGGAGTTGTCTGAGCCCCTCACCTGGTGAGCACAGTACGACGTGGGCAGCCGTTACCTGCAGACGTGGTCTGGATAATAAGAACTGTGAGTAAAGGCCCTGAACTGCATCACTGACTCCGTGTCGTTACTGCTGCTGCCCTGCACCATCACCCCCATCCTCCGCATACACTGCCCTGAGGCTATACTCCTCCCGTGGGGAGTTATGCTACGCTCTGCTGCACCCACAACACCAGCCTTAGCGGTCTGCCCTGTAGCGGCGGTTCACTCTGACCGCAATCCACGGGTGGCGTAGTCGGACATTTAAACATCAAAACCACATAAATAGTTCCGCCACTGGTTTGACCGCCCTGAGCCACGGAACCGGATCGCCGCCACGAAGACTACAACCACCAGCATCCACCAAAAAGGGTCCGGCTCCGGGTGTCCCAAGGCCCAGGGGGTGCGTCAGAACATTTTCATCACCTTTCACAATCACCAATGGGACAAGGCAGGGATGTCCTCTGTCCCCTCTCTTATACATCCTAGTGACGGAGCACCTGCTCTCATCAATTCGCCATAACCCCAATATTAGGTGGATTGAGGTGGGAGGCACCGAGTACAAGTGCTCTCTATTTGCTGATGATGTCCTAGTATATATCACTCAATCACATATATCCATCCCTGCTGTTATGGCTGAAATAGATCACTTTGTTACATGGTAAAATTTTAAAATCAATGCAGCGAAGTCTGAGGCCCTCGATGTCTCCCTCCCTAAATCCATATAGGATTCCATCCAGTCCAACTTTCCCTTTGCCTGGCCCTCACAGGGTATCAAATACTTAGGAATTCCTATTCATAGAGACCTCTCCCATCTATGTTATCTTAATTTTGGGCCCTTTATTGAACAATTCCATACAGACCACGGTTGGCAAGTTAGAACTGTAAGATTCACTACGTGAACCACTGGTGTTTTGTGGAAAAGCACATGTACACTGCGTTCCAAATTATTATGCAAAAAGTGTTTAGGAGTGATAAGGGAAGAATTTGTTTGTTTGTCAGTTAAACTCATTGATGGTGATGTGTGTCAGGGCTCTTTATATCACTGTAAGCAATTGCAGACACCTGTGCTAATTAGTTTGGCAGGTGTGTCCAATGAAAGGCAAGACTACTTAAGAAGGCTCTCTCACATTATTAAGCAGCCTACATTTTCTGCCAAAATGGGAAAGAAAAAGGATGTGTCGGCTGCTGAGAAGCAACAAATTGTGGAGTGTTTAGGTCAAGGCATGACTACAATCAACATTGTGCGATGATCAGGATGAAGTGTCTTGGCAATCAAGAAGTATGTAGCTGATTCACAGTACACACGTGTGCGTGCTGATAAGGGCAAATTGAGGACTCTTTCCTACAGGCAATTACGTCAGGTTGAAAGAGCAGCGGCAAAAAAGCCTTGTCATAGCAGCAGACAAGTTTTTGAAGCTGCTTGTGCCTCCAACGTCCCCCGAACAACAAGATGCAGGGTCCTTCAGAGGTTTGCAGCTGTGCATATGCCATCCTGTCGACCTCCTCTATCCACTTCACACAAGCAGAAACGGCTCCAGTGGGCCAAACATTACATGAAGACTGATTTCAAAACTGTTTTGTTCACGGATGAGTGCCGTGCAGCGCTCGATGGTCCAGATGAATGGAGTGGAGGATGGCTGGTTGATGGACACCCCACGCAAACACGGCTACAGCGCCAACAAGGAGGAGGTGGAGTAATGTTTTGGGCTGGAATCATGGGGAGAGAGATTGTCGGCCCCTTTAGGATCCCTGAAGGCGCTAAAGATGAACTCCATAATGTATGTGGATTTTCTCAAACAGCACTTCCTGCCATGGTTCAAGAAGAAGAACCGTGTATTTCACAGCAAGATCATTTTTCTGCATGATAATGCACCATCTCATGCTGCACATAAAACATCTGCATCTCTGGCTGATATGGGCATAAAAGGGGACAAACTTATGGTGTGACCCCCATGCTCCCCTGACCTCTACCCCATTCAGAACCTTTGGAGCATCATTAAAAGGAGTGTCTATGATGGCGGGAGGCAGTTCACATCTAAGCAACAGCTCTGGGAGGGTATTCTGTCCTCATGCAAAACAATTGAAGCAGAAACCATCCAAAACCTGACAAATTCAATGGACGAGAGAGTTCAGAAGCTCCTTTCGAACAAGGGGTCCTATGTGAAAATGTAACATCACCTAGAATAAAGTTTTGAGTTGAAAACTGTTTGATTTCAGTTTCTAACAACCTGCTAATGCTTATAATTTCAAAAATGACCATTTTTTTGGTCTTTATTAAAATGAAAAGGTTGATCGAAAAGTTTGGGGGATCTAAGAGTGTGGCAACCCAGTAGTCATGATTACTTCGAATTCTGACAATATGAGGGTCATGCTGCAGGTAGTGCAGCAAGAAGGCACTTATGTGTCTTGCGCATCTCGGAGCCCCAAAATTATTTTCCGGGCTAGATGCAGCTAAAAATTATTTTTAATTTTAAATCTGGTGAAGCTTATTATAGATGGCCTAATAGGATCAGTGCTGCACACTGCTACAAAGCCCAAATTATTTTCCAGTCAAGATACAGATAAACATGATTAGTAATTTGAAAGCTTAAAACTGTTGGTAGGGTGATTTTAACCAATCATCAAGCTTTTACTCTCCCCAGGATGACACAGGGGTAGAAAAGTCGTTTCGGATCCATGATTTGTTCATCTTTATGAACGTGAGTCTGTCTACATTATCAGTGGAGAGCCGCGTGCGCTTATCTGTCAGCACACCACCAGCAGCGCTGAACACACGTTCAGACAGAACGCTGGCTGCGGGGCATGACAAGATCTCCAAGGCGTAAGTGGCTAGCTCCGGCCATTTATCCAGATTGGAAGCCCAAAAAGAGCAAGGGTCCAGTGACACAGTCGTGGCTTCAATGTTTACTTGGAGATACTCCTGTACCATCGTCTCTAGGCGTTGACTATGTGGCAGACTTCTTGTCTCCTGTGGCCTTGCAAAGGATGGGCTAAAAAAGTGGTGAAATGATTCCGCAAAATTGATGTTACCAGCAGATACTGTGGTTCTGTTACGGTTTGAGTGCTGAACACTTGACGGTCCCACGGTTGGCAAGTTGGAACTGTGAGATTCACTACGTGCACCACTGGTATTTTGTGGAAAAGCACATGTAAGATTCTGCAACAGTCTCTGCTGATACTCCTGCATGCGTGCATCCCTTTCTATGGCAGGAATAATTTCTGCAAATTTACTTTTGTACCGGGGATCTAACAGTGTGGCAACCCAGTAGTCAGGATTATTTCTAATTCTCACAATTCGAGGGTCATGTTGCAGGTAGTGCAGCAAGAAGGCACTCATGTGTGTTGCGCATCCAGGAGCACCAAGTCCCTGTTGTGTTGGTGGCGAGGTAACAATCATGCTTCCTTCCTCTGTCCTCTCCCCCCAACCTCGCACAACAGAAATGTGATCAAGGTCTCCCTCATCTGATGAGTCTTCCATCAGTTCGTCCTCCACTTCTTCCTGGGCTCCTGCACCTTCCTCACTAGTTTGGCTGCTACCATGCGCCCTGGTAAAACCATCTCCCCCACCCTCACATGCCTGCCGCCTTGGTGCTGCCGACCGTCTGGACCTTGCAGATGTTAGCCCTTCCGCATACAACTCCTCCTCCTCTACTTCCTCCACCTCCTCTTGTGCCACCACCTGACTCTGAATTCTGTTTAACATGTGCTCCAGCATGTAAATCACCGGAATAGTCATGCTGATAATGGCATCGTCAGCACTAAACATCTTCGTCGCCATTTCAAAACTGTGCAGAAGGGTGCATAGGTCCCTGATCTGAGACCACTCCTCCAGCGTGATTTGCCCCACCTCTGAATCTCGTTGGCCCAGGCTATACGTCAGAACGTATTGCACCAGGGCTTGTCGGTGCTGCCACAGTCGCTGCAACATGTGCAGAGTTGAATTCCACCGGGTAGGCACATCGCATTTTAGCCGGTGAAGTGGCAGGTCCAACGACTTCTGTAGAGATGTAAGTCGCTGAGCTGCGGGATGCGAACGGCGGAAGTGAGCACACAGCGACCGTGCCCTCTGCAGAAGGCCATCTAGTCTGGGATAGTGGGCTAAAAATTGCTGGACAACCAGGTTCAACACGTGAGCCATACAAGGCACGTGTGTGACATTGCCCCGGCGAAGGGCCGCACCCAGGTTTGCAGCATTGTCGCACACGGCCTTCCCTGGTTTCAGGTCCAGTGGAGACAACCATTCATGAAATTGGTTCTCCAGAGCTGACCACAACTCCTCAGCTGTGTGACTCACATTTCCCAGACATTTCAATGTAAAAACCGCCTGATGACGTTGAGCCCTACTGCCAGCATAGTAAGGAGGTGTGCAGGATCCCTTCTGCGCAGTTAGAAAGCTTGTGGCATGACCAGACAGGCTTTGGGTGCAGGTGGAAGACCGAGAGGAGGTTGAGGAGGCAGAAGCAGTGGAGGAACTTTGACATAAAGAGGATTGACGCACAACTCGTGGGGACGGCAAGACTTGGACAGCAGCCCCTTGTCCTGCTGTCACCATAGTTACCCAGTGCCCAGTCAGCGACATGTAACGCCCCTGTCCATGCCTACTCGTCCAAGTGTCTGTGGTGAAATGCACCCTGTCACACACAGAGTTTCTCAAAGAAGCGGTGATGTTGTGTGCGACATGCTGGTGGAGCGCAGGCACACCTTTCTTTAAGAAGTAGTGCCGACTGGGCATCTGGTACTGGGGCACTGCGACGGACATAAGGTCTCGAAAATCCTCTGTGTCCACCAGGCGGAAAGGCAGCATTTCTGTAGCCAAGAGCTTGCAGATGGTGAAATTCAACCTCTTAGCTTTCTCATGGCTAGGAGGAAATGGTCTTTTACTTGTCCACATCTGAGGGACCGAGGGCTGGCTATTGTGCTTAGACGGGGTTGATAAGGGTGTCCCCGGCAAACTGCCGGTCTGTGAGGAAGATGCAGGCGGACATGTTAGGTTGCCTTGATCCAAAGGTGGTGCTATCGATGTCGGACAGCGCTCAACACCAGCTGGTGTTACCACCTCCAAAGAAAATGATGACCTGCCAATCACGCTGGCTGTTGCGGGTAAAGAGGTGGCAGGTCTGCGCCCCAAAACAGGTGTGACTGCTGTCCCCCCAGTCACAGAGGATGAAGAGGCCGCGGATGCACAAGATATGGCAGACGGTGATTGGCCCGGCCGGCTAGGCCGCATTGTAGCACACTGAGCTTCCCACTGCAACTTATGCTTCATGTCCATGTGCCGGTTCATGCATGAAGTACTCAAACTATGTATTTTTTGGCCTCTACTTAGCTTTTGCTGACAAATGTTACAGATAACACGAGTTGGGTCATCTTTATCGATCTGAAAAAATGCCCAGGCTATGCAAGGCTTAGCACCCATGCGACCTGAAGAGCCACCACGACTTGTGGTGAGAGGCAGAGTTGTGTTTGAGGATGCAGTTGTTGACGTGCTTCCAGTACTACGTCTCTGTCCAGGAAGGCGCAACCTGACCTCGTCGTCACTAGCATCTTCCTCCACCTCCTCTGCTGACCTCATCTCTTGGCTGACTGTGGGTTGACAGTAAGTGGGATCTCCGACCTCATCATCATCACCCTGTGCGTTATCACACCCGTCGTCCTCAGAGCCAACCTGTTCCTGCCCTGACAAAAAACTAAAGTTGTCGCTCCAATCAGGTATTTGAGTCTTATCATCGTCTTCCTCATTGTCTCCACCAACAGGAGTTACAGTTTGGGAATGAGGGTCTACATTATGGTCAGAACCTTCTGCGTCTGGTCCTGGATCCGACTCATAAAGATTCTGGGCATCAGTGCAGATCATTTCCTCGTCTGGATTCACACAAGCGCTGGAGTCGACCTCTGATTCCCAGGCTATAGTATGAGTAAACAGCTCTGCAGACTCAACCATCTGTTCTACCTCATACTCAGACGGGCAGCTGGAGATTTGGGAGCTGTGAGGAAGCAAGTGCGATTTGGGTGACACCTTTGAGGGCTGGAGTATTTGTGATGTTGAAGTTGATGTGGAGGAGAGCCCACTTAAAGGAGCACTTGATATCCGTTGAAGCACCTGCTGTTTTTGTGCCTCATCTGGAATTTGTAGCGATTGGCGTGGCCGTAAGAAAGGGATCTTATCACATTGTCCGCTAAAAGAAGTAGACATTTTAGTTTGGCTGGAAGATGGTCTTTCTTCTGCAGATGTTACTGTTGCTTTAACACCTACCCCACGGACTCAACCTTTTTTCCCCTTCCCAACACGCCTATTCCCCTTTCCACCAGCAGCAGGCCTTTTTCCACTCATTTTGGTGGTTAACTAATTCACAACTCTGGAGTTGTTTGCACAAAAAAACAATGGATGGTAACCGAGCAGAGCTGAGTGGCCAAACTGTGGTATTAGGCCAAAACTATTGGCTGGGTTAGATGCAGAAAAAAATTATTTTGAATTTGCAACCTGATGGAGGTCAGTATAGATGGACTAATACAAATAGTCCCACACACTGCTAGAAGCCCAAATATTTTTTCAGAGGTACTGTAGATGCAGATAAAAATTATTTTTAATTTGCAACCTGATGGAGGTCAGTATAGATGGACTAATAGACCAAGTCCCACACACTGCTAGAAGCCCAAATATTTTTTCAGAGGTACTGTAGATGCAGATAAAAATTATTTTTAATTTGCAACCTAATGGAGGTCAGTATAGATGGACTAATAGACCAAGTCCCACACACTGCTAGAAGCCCAAATATTTTTTCAGAGCTAGATGCAGAAAAAAATTATTTTTAATTTGCAACCTGATGGAGGTCAGTATAGATGGACTAATAGACCAAGTCCCACACACTGCTAGAAGCCCAAATATTTTTTCAGAGCTAGATGCAGAAAAAAATTATTTTTAATTTGCAACCTGATGGAGGTCAGTATAGATGGACTAATAGACCAAGTCCCACACACTGCTAGAAGCCCAAATATTTTTTCAGAGCTAGATGCAGAAAAAAATTATATTCAGTTTGCAACCTGATGGAGGTCAGTATAGATGGACTAATAGAATGATGCTATGCCCAAAAGATTTTACTTCACTAGGTGAAGTAAAAAAATTGGTATTCTATACACAGGTGTTATATCTTGCAACACAGATAGGCTACTCCACTGACTAACACACTCTGCAATAGGCCAAAAAGGATTAGCTTTGCTAGATTCAGCCAAATGCTGTGAAAATAACTTGCACAGCACTGGCACAGACCTGCCTGGCAAAAACTGATAGGAACTCATGTAACCTAGTCCTGAAAAGGACTCCAATTACAATTAGTCTTTACTCCCACAACCTATCTATTTAAGAGCACAGACCTCCCTGATAAAAGTCGTAGGAAATGCTGTAACCTAGTCCTTAAAAGGACTGCAATCACAACTATTCCCTACTCCCAAGCTATCTGTATATTTGTGCGAAAATTGGCTTGAAATTAACAAGGTATAGCGCACACAGCAACAGCGGTGCCGTCTAACACGCAGCTGCAGCAGTGAGAAAATGGTGGCGACGGGGAAAATGGCTTGGTCTTATAGGGCAAGGACATGTGACATACACTGCCAATGACACATGCCCTTGCTTGTGTGAAAAAAAGCACTTCGCTCCGTGTGTGCGCTGCTGATAGGCTGACAGATTGCACCTCCCCACTGCAAATGCGGGAAAGAGAAAAAAAAAATGGAGATCTTCATTGTTCCTGCAGAGATCCATCCCCTGCCCCTCCCCCCGCTGTACACTCAAACTGCGTATTAACATTAATTTTCATCATTACTGAGAAAAAATCCAGTTATGATTTTGGTGCACGAACAGTTATCGAACATAACCTCGAACAGCCGAATTTTTCTCAAATTGTTCGTGTTCGCCGTCCGGCTCGAACACCGCCCAAAACAGCTCGAATTTGAGATTGGCGAACAGTTCGAGTAGAACAACGCTCATCTCTATTCCTGTGTCTCATTCTGGACTCAGAAAACCAAACCTGTCTTCTGCCAGAGGAAAAGAAACTGAAGATCAGATCCCTAACATCTCAGGTTGTCAGCAATCCGACCATGACCCTGAGGAGTGCAATGTCTCTGTTGGGTACAATGACGTCTTGCATCCCGGCGGTTCAGTGGGCCCAGCACCATTCCAGATGTCTTCAACAGGAGATTCTGGCAGCGGACAGGCGGCTCAAAGGTCGCCTGAATGGGAAAATATCTCTTCCAGATGTTGTGATCAACTCCCTGGACTGGTGGACATCTCCGGTCAACCTATCTTTGGGGGTTCCTTGGACCTTCCAGGTGTCGGATACAATTACAACAGACGCAAGTGCGGAAGGTTGGGGAGCTCACCTAAGGGATCGTTCTGTACAAGGCCTCTGGTCGGACAGCGAGACAAGTC
This sequence comes from Phyllobates terribilis, assembly GCF_046119375.1. Lineage (NCBI taxonomy): Eukaryota > Metazoa > Chordata > Amphibia > Anura > Dendrobatidae > Phyllobates > Phyllobates terribilis. Next base: position 340,975,015 of record NW_027362771.1, read on the forward strand.
TCTCTTCCAATATGAAAGAGCTGTTGGCAGCCAGAAACGCGCTAAAAGAATTCAGTTCTGTTCTTCAGGGTCCTCACGTCAGGATAATGTCAGACAACAGATCAACAGTCGCCTACATCAATCATCAGGGGGGTACCAGATCTCTCCCTCTGATGTTAATAGCGGATCAGATCTTCAGGTTTGCCGAGAGTCGGCTGGTTACGCTCTCGGCACTGCATATAAAAGGGGAAGAGAACATAAAGGCCGATTTCTTGAGTCGTCACATCTTGAAACAAGGAGAGTGGGAGTTGAATCCAGCCGTTTTTCAGCAGATTGTGGATCGGTGGGGACAGCCCCAGATAGATCTGTTTGCAAACAGACACAATCGGAAGACCGAAACCTTTTGCTCCCTGAATCCAAAAGAGGGGGCGTTTGCGGTGGACGCGCTGCAGATTCAGTGGGATTTCACTCTAGCTTATGCCTTTCCCCCTTTAGTACTGATCCCTACTATCCTGAGGAAGATCCGAGAGGAACGGGCGAGGGTTATATTGATCGCCCCGTTCTGGCCCAAGAGACCATGGTTCACTTGGATGAAGAGAATGTCCCAAGCAGATCCATGGGTTCTTCCGGACATCCCGGATCTCCTCAGGCAGGGCCCAGTCTGTCATCCCCAAAGATCGGGCCTGCATTTGACGGCTTGGATTTTGAGAGGTCGCTATTGACGCAAAGGGGGGCACTGTATAATTATGACTTGGCAGCAAATAGATGGATCATTAGATTTATTAAAGCCTGTCATAGATCCAGACCTATTCCTGTTCCAAGAATGCCTCCTTGGGACCTTAATTTAGTTCTGGAAGCATTAACCAAACCTCCCTTCGAGCCCTTAGAGAAGGTTTCAGAAAAAATCTTAACTTTAAAGACTGCGCTATTGGTGGCCCTGACATCAGCTCGTAGAGTCAGTGACTTACACGCACTATCCGTTAACCATCCATTCACTCAAGTATGTATGGATAGAGTAATCTTAAGACCAGACCCGGCCTATCTTCCAAAGGTAGCCTCCAAGTTCCATAGGACGCAAGTAATCACTCTCCCTTCCTTCTATCCTAATCCTAGGGATTCTGAGGAACATAAGCTTCACACCTTAGATGTTAAGAGGGTGTTAGTCCAGTATTTGGAAGTGACAAAAGCCTGGAGAAAGAGTGACGCTTTATTTATATCCTTTCAGGGGGCTAGGAAAGGACTTAAGGTTACAAGGGGGACCATAGCTAGATGGGTCAGGGATACTATTACCTTAGCCTACTCTTCTAAGCAATCTGCCGATTCCTGAGAACCTGAAGGCCCATTCCACCAGAGCGGTAGCTGCTTCCTGGGCTGAGAAGGCGGATGTGCCCATCGACATTATATGTAAGGCGGCAACTTGGTCATCCCCTGCTACATTTTACAAACATTACCGTCTTGACCTTTCCTCTTCTACTGATCTGTCCTTTGGTAGAAGGGTGTTGCAAGCGGTGATCCCTCCCTCTGGTATTTGATCTCTATAAATCTCTCAGGTGGTGCTGTCATGGGAGAAGGGGAAAAGATCCTAGTTACTTACCGGTAACGGGATTTTACAGAGCCCATGACAGCACCCTATTAATTCCCTCCCCTTTATCACTGTGGTGTGCACTTTTTTTAAGGTGTTTAGTACATATGTTGAGGTGGTGGTTATGTATTAACCTGTCTTCGGAGGCCCTCTCATGCTCTGAAACAAAAAACTGATGCGGAGGAGAGGTACCGCCTTTTTATTCAGTAGGTTCCTGTCCTTGGTGGGCGGATACCCTCTCTCAGGTGGTGCTGTCATGGGCTCTGTAAAATCCCGTTACCGGTAAGTAACTAGGATCTTTTCATAGTCAAGAAAATACAGAAAAATCTTTAACTGAGAAGGTGTGTCCAAACTTTTGGTGTGTGTGTATATATAGATAGAATATTATAATAAACACTACCGTTCAAAAGTTTGGGCTCATTTAGAGATTTCATTATTTTTGAAAAAAAGCACATCTTTTTCAATGAAGCTAACATTAAATGAATCAGAAATACAGTCTATACATTAATGTGGTAAATGACTATTCTAGCTGCAAACGTCTTGTTTTTATTGCAATATCTTACATAGGTGTGTAAAAACAGAAAAAACTGCCCGGCACTTCCAAAACAAGAAATAGGTGTGAACAGGTGCTTACTAGGAGCAGCTACCTGCATATACAATTAACAAACAAAGCAGCACTCTGTAACGCTGAGTGTGCGAACATGAAATATATGAAATTTGAATAGCATTACTGCTGTAGAAAAATAGAAATAAATGAGAAATCTTAGAAATCCCACACACAAGCAGACTGATTGATAGGGTCCTGTTATTTTTGAGAAACTCCTTACCGTGGCTACCAGGTACACATGAATTGGCCAATTTATGCGCTAAGATTTCTCATTTATTTCTATTTTTCTACAGCAGTAATGCTATTCAAATTGTATATATTTCATGTTTGCAATTGTATATGGAGGTAGCTGCTCCTAGTAAGCACCTGTTCACACCTATTTCTTGTTTTGGAAGTGTCGGCAGGTTTTTCTGTTTCTCTGTATAAGCTTTGACTGAGCACTCCGCCTCTAGGCCATAGGTGTGTAGAGACCCATTTCCAACAACCACCACTCCAGTGTTTTAATGGTACATTGTGTTTGCTAACTGTGTAAGAAGGCTAATGGATGTTTAGAAAACCCTAGAACACCCTTGCACAAGTATGTTAGCCCAGCTCACATACTTGAACAGTTTTCAGTTAGCCCTGAAAGCGGTTTGGCTGATTTGAGAAGCTATAAAATTGATCTTCCTTTGAGCTAGTTGAGAATCTGGAGCATTACATTTGTTTGTTCTATGAAACTCTCAAAATGGCCAGAAAAAGAGAACTTTCATGTGAAACTCGACAGTCTATTCTTGTTCTTAGAAATGAAGGCTATTCCATGCGAGAAATTGCCAAGAAACTGAAGATTTCCTACAACGTTGTGTACTACTCCCTTCAGAGGAGAGCACAAACAGGCTCTAACCAGAGTAGAAAGAGAAGTGGGAGGCCCCGCTGCACATCTGAGCAACAAGACAAGTACATTAGAGTCTCTAGTTTGAGAAATCGATGCCTCACAGCTCCTCAACTGGCAGCTTCATTAAATAGTACACGCAAAACGCCAGTGTCAACGTCTACAGTGAAAAGGCGACTCCGAGATGCTGGCCTTCAGGGCAAAGTGGCAAAGAAAAAGCCATATCTGAGACTGGCTAATAAAAGGAAAAGATTAATATGGGCAAAAGAACACAGACATTGGACAGAGGAAGATTGGAAAAAAGTTTTATGGACAGACGAATCAAAGTTTGAGGTGTTTGGATCACACAGAAGAACATTTGTGAGACGCAGAACAACTGAAAAGATGCTGGAAGAGTGCCTGACGCCATCTGTCAAGCATGGAGGAGGTAATGTGATGGTCAGGGGTTGCTTTGGTGCTGGTAAAGTGGGAGATTTGTACAAGGTAAATGGGATTTTGAATAAGGAAGGCTATCACTCTATTTTGCAGCACCATGCCATACCCTATGGACAGCGCTTGATTGGAGCCAATCTCATCCTACAACAGGACAATGACCCAAAGCACACCTCCAAATTATGCATGAACTATTTAGGGAAGAAGCAGGTAGCTGGTATTCTATCTGTAATGGAGTGGCCAGCACAGTCACCAGATCTCAACCCCATTGAGCTGTTGTGGGAGCAGCTTGACAGTATGGTACGCAAAAAGTGCCCATCAAGCCAATCCAACTTGTGGGAGGGTCTTCAGGAAGCATGGGGGGGGAAACTTCTCAAGATTACCTCAGCAAATTAACAGCTAGAATGCCAAAGATCTGCAATGCTGTAATTGCTGCAAAGGGAGCATTCTTTGACGAAAGCAAAGTTTGAAGGAGAAAATTATTCTTTCAAATAAAAATCATTATTTCTAACCTTGTCAATGTCTGGAATATATTTTCTATTCATTTTGCAACTCATTTGATAGATAAAAGTATGAGTTTTCATGGAAAACACAAAATTGTCTGGGTGACCCCAAACTTTTGAATAGTAGTGTATGTATATGTATGTTGTTTTCTGACATTTATATTTGTATACAGCGATCGTTTGTTTTTGTTTTTTTACAGCCAGTGCTCGGATTGAAAGTACAGTTGTGTTAATGAGCCCTTACAATGTAATATATTTCAGAGACCTCAGAACTACAGGAATTCCAGCGCATTGAAAAAAATCCATTCTGTTTTATATACTTTTTTTTTTTTTTTTTTTTTTCCCCTTTTCTTTTTTTCATGAAGTTCAAGTTCGTTGGTCTGCCGAATTTCCCCTGCTCATTGGATGCCATTCAGAGTGTCCTCACACAGTCCTATCCCTACAAGGTATAGTATTCATTATACATTAGTATATATTAAACAACTCTTTGACAGTTTTCTTTTAAGCAAAATCCCATTAGTAGGCCATAATACACCTAAACATTGTGGAGCGAATTGGCCTCATCTTTTAAAAAATAGGGAGTTGTGTTAGGAAGGAGGTTGGGGAGAGGGAGAGGGTTAGAGCTGTTCATGCTGGTAACATAGATGAATCCGTTGCTATGATTAGAAACCAGTGGGTGCCATACTTGCTCTTGATTGCAACTGACAGCGAGAAAAACTAGGGTAGTTTCTGGCACAGCCGACTGGATATAAAATGTCAGTTTAATTGAAATAAGTTAAATAGATGGACACTTATCGGTTTGTGTTCTTGCTTCATTACTAGGTGGATGGCCTGTTATTTTACCACATGCACACACACTATACTCCAGGTAGTACTCCGCTGGTTGGGTGGCTCCGTCCATACATGGCACCTGAAATTCTAGGATTTCCTGCCCCACCAGGACCCCTTACAGAAAAGCCAGCATACGCACAAGAGCAAATGCGACAAATTCTTGAACACAAGAAGGATGGGAAAGGAGCAGCGGAGGGTGGACGCTATGAACTAGAACATCTGTCAACCATCCCTCCATCTTAAGAAGTTTGCGGGCACCCGCTCTCCAGGATGGTGCTGCCATTCAGATAACAATACCAGTGTTTTGGTCTTCGTATTGTTCTGGACCTGACATGGAGTTAATGTACAGCGGTGCACTATTTATAATCCTGCAATATACATTTTCTAATATTTTTTAAAAAAAATAAAAATACATTTTCAAAAATGTACATGTGAATTTTTTGCTGATCTGTAACTGCACTTTGTTTACTAGTAAAGATTCCTAGATATTTCTAGCTGTGTCGTCTTCATCACAACACTGACCTAAAATATCTTGTAACTGTCTCATATTAAATGATGTATTGTACGGGCGGGACCATGCTCAGCGGATTTTGCTCAAATTAAACTGTAGATTATTGTGACCTGCCCGTCCATCATACATGTCAAATCATGAGGCGGTTACAGGTCATGATTACAAGTTGGATTGTACCCTATGCAGTGCAAAGGGTGAAAATCTGCTTCAGAATTGATGAATTGTGGATTCTAAAATTAATTTCTCCCAATGTACGTTATGGACATCTACAGTCCTGCTCCTCAATATTAGCACCCATGAAGTTTAAGTACATAATGTGGATTATTTCTGGAAAAAAATGAATCAAGTGAAACAGTTTTTTGTATAGAGCACTCGTGTTAAATACAAAAGATCAAATGATAAACAATAATTTAAAACAAAAAACAATGGGAGGGAAAAATAGAAAAACCTAAAGCTTGCTGTGTCACTGGTATTGGCACCCTTTACATTAATTTAATATGGAAACACATTTTGACTCGCCTGTGGTAAATTACAAAAAAGATTCACCTTTGATTGTCGGTGCCCAATTGACATGAATTAGACAATGAATGATGACTTCGGTGTTTTAAAAAGCCACATGGTAGGCCCTGTTTTTTGTCACAATGGTGAAGACAAAGGAGATGTCTGAGGACATTGACATTAGAACTGCTATTATTAGCAAACAGAAGACTTCCAAAGGGTATAAGACCATCTTCAAAGACCTTGGTATCCTAATTTCAACAGTGTGCAATGTTATTAAATGGTTTGACAAGCACGGAATTGTCAAGAACCTCCCTGGACATGGGGGAAAGAGGAAAATTGACAAGAGATATCTTCGAAGGTTGGTGCGACTGGTGGAAAAAACACGTCAAATATCCAAAGACCTGAAGGCCAGCCTGGAACAGACTGGGATCATGGTTTCAACAAGTACCATACACCGAAATAAATTAGAGAAATAGACAGATGAACTGGTATAAATGTACAAATTAATTTTATTAGAATATATTGTTAGAAATTATATAAAGACAGCATACAGGGTGGGTGCAATAAGGAATATATAGAAATATATATATATATATATATATATATAACCCTATATATGGGCTAATACCAGGAGAGAATTATAGTAAGATACAGGCTCTAATCGATACATAGGTAAAAACACCATATCAGAAGAATATGTTCATAATCTCCAACTATTGCAATATGCCCAATGGCCAAATGCACCTCACATATTCGTTGGTGACTAATATGAAAATGTTGATGGCCAATTTGTGAAAGCACAGTGGCCCAAATTTTACAGAAAAGAGGCATAATGCAAAAAATAGGTCAAAGACTGAACAAAAGATAAACAGATCAAGACGCTGAGCTGTGTATACATGGAGACCTCCTGATAAATGTAAAGCTGTTTGCCGAATTGCTTACCAGGGATGGAGAAAAGGTGGTGAGAGTAGAACGGCGCCCGATGCGCGTTTCGCGGTACAACAGTCCGCTTTGTCAAGGGCAGAAAGTAACTACTACTGCCCTTGACAAAGCGGACTGTTGTCTCTTTTCTGTAAAATTTAGGCCACTGTGCTTTCACAAATTGGCCATCAACATTTTCATATTAGTCACCCACGAACATGTGAGGTGTATTTGGCCATTGGGCATATTGCAATAGTTAGAGATTATGAACAAATTCTTCTGATATGGTGTTTTTACCTATGTATCGCTTAGAGCCTGTATCTTACCATAATTCTCTCCTGGTATTAGCCCATATATAGGGTTATATATATTTCTATATATTCCGTATTGCATCCACCCTGTATTCTTTCTTTATATAACTTCTAATAATATATTCTAATAAAATGAATTTGCACATTTATACCACTTCATCTGTCTATTTCTCTAATTTATTTCCATGTTCTTTGGACCGTTAACGGTTAAAAATAAGGGGGGGGGGGTCTACTGCCCAAGGCCGGTTAGTGACCCACCCCTTTATGCTTATGTTTTCTTTGGCTATGCATAGTTGCTTAAGTACCATACACCACACACTAAACCAAGCTGAGCATTCTGGGCAAAGGCCAAGAAAGAAACCCTTGCTGAAGAAAAGACATAAAAAGGAACTACTGATTTTTGCCAAAAAGTACCTTGACAAACCACAATCCTTCTGGGAAAATGTTCTGTAGACAGATGAAACAAAAAAAAGAGCTTTTTTGGCATTGCAAAGCAACAGTTTGTTTACAGATGGCATAATAAAGCTTATAAAGAAAAGAACACCTTACCAACAGTTAAGCATGGTGGAGGACCCATAATGCTGTGGGGTTGCTTTGCTTCGTTTGGTACTGGAGGCCTTGACCATATCACAGGAATCAAGAAATCAGAGAATTATCAAGAGATTTTAGAACGAAATGTCCTACCTAGTGTAAGAAAACTTGGTTTGAGTCGAAGATCATGGGTCCTGCATCAAGACAATGACCCAAAGCACACATCCAAAAGTACACAGAATGGTTGAAAAAGAAAAAATGGACTATTGTAAAATAACCAGCAATGAGTCCTGACCTCAATCTCATTGAAAATCTTTGGGGTGAGCTGCAATCTGCCATTGGGAAAAAGAACCCTGCAAATATTCAAGAGCTTAAACAAACTGCAAAGGAAGAGTGGGAGAAAATTCGAGCTGAGAAGTGCAACAGGCTTATAGATGGCTACAAGAAACATTTGGAGGCTGTCAGCAATGCCAAAGGGTGTGCAGCCAAGTATTAATTAGGGGTGCCTTTATTGCTGCACATGCTGTTTCTTCTGTTTCTTCTTTGAAATTGCAACATGGAAATTGTTTTTCAATGTTTTATTGTTGTATTACTTTGGACAACTAATTAAAAAATCCCGAGGATAGAACTTTGGTACATTTCCATACACTTCTGAAGATATTGTAGTCTATGAAAAAATTAAAGTGGTGCCAATAATGGTGAGCAGCACTATATATAAAAGTGACATTGATGAAGTGTGTGATTTATATTTTAAGGATACATTTAAAAAGCTTATTCAGAAACTGTGGCAATGATATATGCAGCTCTTTTTTTAATTCTGGAAATCTGTGGATCATGAGAGATCACAGATTTAAGATTATTTTGGTCTTCTCGGATATTTATGATTTTAGAAAAAAAAAATTATTTGAAAATAATACGGGTAGGTTCACACGACCGTATAAAAAAAAATCATTGTCTCATCCAGAGAAGTGGAATGATGTTTTTCTCACTTGTCAGCCAGGTGCAATCTGTTTTTTCACAGCAGCTATTAATAATTACCGAGCCAGTTACAGTTTCCGATGTTACAGAATTGCAATGTATCCGTAAAAATCAGATGCTATACTGTGGCTCTGTATGGCATCCGGTTTTCTTTTCTCCTCACACCCATAGACTTGAAAGGGTGAGTCTCATCCGATTTCCATAAGAAAATCCTTCATCTGCACTGCCTCAATGAATAACCTTGGTCTGAGTGCTCTCCATTTTTTTAACGGATATCACTCGGACTGAAACTATGGTCGTGTATACAATCCCTAAAACTGAGTGCAGCATGATGCCACGTTGTCAGGCAGTGATTCACTGATGAAGACGAAGATGCAATTATCTCGAATAAGAATTGCAATACACAATTCACACACTTTAAAACCTTTAAGGAATAAACATCCCAAACAAAATATGGCACATACAGGTGCATCTCACAAAATTATAATATCATCGAAAAGTAAATTTTTATTTCAGTTCTTCAATACAAAAAGTGAAACTTATACATTATATAGAGTTATTACAAACAGAGTGATCTATTTCAAGTGTTTTATTTCTGTTAATGTTGATTATTATGGCTTACAGCCATTGAAAACATAAAAGTCAGTATCTCAATAAATTAGAATACTTTATAATAACAGCTTGAAAAATCTTTTTAAAATCAGAAATGTTGGCCTATTGAAATTTATGTTCAGTAAATGCCCTCAATACTTGGTCCAGGCTCCTTTTGCATCAATTACTGCATCAATGCGGCGTGGCATGGAGGCGATCAGCCTGTGGCACTGCTGAGGTGTTATCGAAGCCCAGGTTGCTTTGATAGCAGCCTTCAGCTCATCTGCATTGTTGGGTCTGGTGTCTCATCTTCCTCTTGACAATACCCCATAGATTCTCTATGGGGTTAAGGTCAGGCGAGTTTGCTGGCCAATCAAGCACAGTGATACTGTTGTTTTTAAACCAGGTATTGGTACTTTTGGCATTGTGGACAGGTGCCAAGTCCTGCTGGACAATGACATTTCCATCTCCAAAAAGCTTGTCGGTAGAGGGAAGCATGAAGTGATGACATGGCTCCCCAAACCATCACTGATTGTGGAAACTTCACACTCGACCTCAAGCAGCTTGGATTGTGTGCTTCTCCACTCTTCCTCCAGACTCTGGGACCTTGATTTCCAAATGAAAATTGGAACTCTGGGACCTCATGGCGTGTGTCAATGACTGCCTTCTGGACATCTGTCAAGTCAGCAGTCTTCCCCATGATTGTGGAGCCTACTGAAACAGACTAAGGGACCTTTTTAAACGCTTAGGAAGCCTTTGCAGGTGTTTTTGTTAATTATTCTAGTTTACTGAGATAATGACTTTTGTGTTTTCATTGGCTGTAAGCCATAATCATCAACATTAGCAGAAATAAACACTTGAAATAGATCACTCTGTTTGTAATGACTCTATTTAATATGAGTTTCACTTTTTGTATTGAAGAACTGAAATACATTAACTTTTTGATGATATTCTAATTTTGTGAGATGCATCTGTATTCCCACTACTATTATAGCCAGTACTGTAGGTTAATCAATTCCCTGTCATTGGTGAACAATGTTAAGAAAATCTCTGAGGCTGCATTCACTCATCCATTTGCCATAGTCCATGATTCACAGACTAGCCATGGGTCTCCTGACCTGAACTCAACAACTTCATAGGATTATATGAGGCTGTCAAGGTCCCAGGTCAGGAGATTCGCAGCTGGTTCATCCACATACTAGAACTGAGACACCTGGATGTATGGATCTGGCTTTGGCCGAATTCAAATGCCCATAAAACTCGGGCTATTATTATTATTATTTATTATTATAGTGCCATTTATTCCATGGCGCTTTACATGTGAAAAAGGTGTATAATACAAGAACAATTACAATAATCTTGAACACAATGTGACAGCGACTGGTACAGGAGGAGCGAGGACCCTGCTCGCGAGGGCTCACAATCTACAAGGGATGGGTGAGGATACAGTAGGTGAGGGTAGAGTTGGTCGTGCAGCGGTATGGTGGAGCGGTGGTTACCGCAGGTTGTAGGCTTGTCGGAAGAGGTGGGTCTTCAGGTTCCTTTTGAAGGTTTCCATGGTAGGCGAGAGTCTGATACTTTGGGGTAGAGAGTTCCAGAGTAGGGGGGAAGCACGGAAGAAATCTTGTATGCGATTGTGGGAGGAGGAGACAAGAGGGGAGTAGAGAAGGAGATCTTGTGAGGATCGGAGGTTGCGTGCGGGTATGTAACGGGAGACTAGGTCAGAGATATATGGAGGAGACAGGTTGTGAATGGCTTTGTATGTCATGGTTAGGGTTTTGAACTGGAGTCTCTGAGCAATGGGGAGCCAGTGAAGAGTGACAGAGAGGAGAGGCCGGGGAATAGTGCGGGGACAGGTTGATTAGTCGAGCAGCAGAGTTTAGGATAGATTGGAGGGGTGCGAGAGTGTTAGAGGGGAGGCCACAGAGCAGGAGGTTGCAGTAGTCAAGGCGGGAGATGATGAGGGCGTGCACTAGTGTTTTTGCAGATTCATGGTTGAGGAATGTGCGGATCCGGGAGATATTTTTGAGTTGGAGTCGGCAGGAAGTGGAAAGGGCTTGGATATGTGGTTTGAAGGAGAGTTCAGAGTCCAGGGTTACCCCAAGGCAGCGAGCTTAAGGGACTGGGGAGAGTGGGCAGCCATTGATGTTGATAGATAGGTCAGTTGGGGGGGTTGAATGAGATGGCGGAAAGATGATGAATTCTGTTTTGTCCATGTTAAGTTTTAGAAATCTGGCAGAGAAGAAGGATGAAATAGCAGACAGATATTGTGGGATTTTGGTTATTAAGGAGGTGATATCAGGTCCAGAGAGGTAGATCTGTGTGTCATCAGCATAGAGGTGATAATGAAAGCCGTGAGACTCTGAGCTGTCCCAGGCCGAAGGTGTAGATGGAGAAGAGCAGCGGTCCTAGAACTGAACCTTGGGGGACACCGACAGATAGGGGGCGAGATGAGGAGGTGGTGTGTGAGTGGGAGACACTGAATGTCCGGTCTGTTAGGTATGAGGAGATCCAGGATAGGGCCAAGTCTGTGATGCCGATAGATGAGAGGGCTATGGTCTGATCGCAAAGCCTGGCCTAACTGGCAGGTTTCCTGACCTAAGCTAAGTGACTCTATTATTTGTGACTCTATTAGTTGTCTCAAGTTAAAAGACCCACCAGTCAGGAGTATTGCCATTCCAGCATTATCCATGGTTTAGACATGTCAAGTTGGTCAAAGACAGTCAAGAAAGTGCAAAGAAATAGCAAGAAAGTCCCATTGAATCCAGCTTGTGCTTCCTGTGTAAATGACCACAATATTGGTATTCACGGTGAGCCACCAAAGTGTCAGGATACGGCCATGTTCAGTATTTGGTCAGTATTTTACATCAGTATGTGTAAGCCAAAATCAGGAGTGGAACAATCCAACAAAAGTATAAGGTTATATGCACACGGTCAGGAGTCGCTGCTGGGTTGAAGCTGCGGACTTATGCAGCGTCAAACCCGCAGCATCCAGATGTTACAGCATAGTGGATGGGATTTCTAGAAATCCCATGTCCACTATGCATCTTTCCTGCAGATCACCCTTGGCAACTGACATGCAGCGCGTTTTTCCAGACCGACCGCAGCATGTCAATTTCTCTTCCAGGTTCGCCTGTGGACTTTCCCCATAGACCTAACCTCTATGAGGAAAGTCCACAGGTGGAAAAAAAAAAAAATGGCGCCTCACATTTGCATAATGAGGCAGCTCCGGACAGTGAGCACATAACCTAATAGAAACACGTCACCACTTCTGTAGTTATCACCCACTCCTGGTTTTGGCTTACAAATACGGAGGTAAAAAATTCATCAAATACTCAACATGTGAACGTGGCCTAATAGGGATAATCGCCAGAAAATTCTTGTATACAGTTGTGCTCAAAAGTTTTCATACCCCGGCATAATTTTTCCTTTCTTGGCCTTGTTTCAGAGAATATGAATGTTAACAAAAAAACTTTTTCTCCACTCATGGTTATTGGTTGGGTGAAGCCATTTATTGTCAGACTACTGTGTTTTCTCTTTTTAAATCTTAATGACAGCCAAAAACATCCAAATAACCCTGATCAAAAGTTCACATACCCTTGTGATTTTGGCCTGATAACATGCACAGAATTTGACACAAATGGGTTTGAATGGCTGCTAAAGGTAACATCCTCACCTGTGACCTGTTTGGTTGTAATCCGTGTGTGTGCATAAAAGCTGAGTGAGTTTCTGGGATCCAGACAGACTCTTGCATCTTTCATCCAGCCACTGATGTTTCTGGATTATCAGTCATGGGGAAAGCAAAATAATTGTCAACGGATCTACGGGAAAAGGTAGTTGAACTGTATAACACAGGAAAGTGATACAAAAAAATATCCAAGGAATTGATAATGCCAGTCAGCAGCGTTCAAACTGTGATTAACAAATGGAAAATCAGGGGCTCTGTAAAAACCAAACCACGGTCAGGTAGACCAACAAAAATTTTGGCTACAACTGGCAGGAAAATTGTTCAGGATGTAAAGAAAAACCCACAAATAAAATCAGCTGAAATTCAGGACTCTCTAAAAACTAGTTATGTGGTTGTTTCAAGATGCACAGTAAGGAGGCACTTTAAGAAAAATGGGCTAGAGGCCAGAGGAAAGCCATTACTGTGCAAATGCTATATGTGCTGCCATTTTCTTTTCCTGACTTGTCTTTGAGGTAGTGACCACTTGCTTCTGTGTCCCAATCTCTGCACCAGCTCCCCTTTTTTTGCCTGCACTCCATATGATGAGAAGGACTCCGCACAGCGAGACTCAGTGAGTAGGACCCCACTTCTTGGCAGCCAGAGAGGGATTTCTTCTGACACTAAGCAGTGGACGGCAAGTTGGCTGGAAGGGAGATCCTTAAAGGCCGGTGCTTGGAGGCCTTTCTGGGGGAGAAAACAACATTTTCAGTAAATGACAATTTGGCTATTTATTTGGATACTTTTTTGAAAGTACAGTAACCATTTAATTGCGTACAGATTTACAGCCTGTTACACAGCTTAGAGTGAATGGTGAGCTGTAATAAAAGATGGAGGTGGCAAGATTTCACAGAACCGAGTAATGTAATAAACGGTTATCATCCCATAGATCACAACTTGTTACATATTTCCGTTATTCTGTATGTAGCTCATCTACTTGTTATGGGGCGGAGGTGATGAAGGGGTTAAGCGTGGAGCTCTTCCTTGTCTTGCAGAGTTAATGGGTGCCACTAGAGGGGGCCTGTGGATCTTTGCTGGATGTCTCACTGTTTTTTATGACTGCTTCCTTTTCCCCCCTCACCCTGTTAAGAAAATGTCCGGTCCATATTAAATCTTGGCAGCTGCCTTCCTGTAGTAGTTTGTGTAGCAGGGGGCTAGCCATAGCCCACCCATAGACCCTGTGCTTCGTCTCTGGGCCTCCAGCGTGAAGCTTTGCAGGAGAGGCCTGGCCATTATATAGGCCTCTCAGGAGCCCCAGCCTGTAGTAGGAATTGGGCAGTGGAGGGAAGATTGCAGGCATGGCCCAAGCCCTGACACAAGAAGAGGAGCAGGTAATGTTCACTGTGTGTATTCTTTGTTATCGGCTTAGCAGAGCTGAGTTTGTCAGTAAACTGCGTTAAAAATGGCAAATCCGCAGATAATAAAACCGTCTGTATTACAGCGAGTATCTGCAAAGCAGTGGTGTAATAATGTGCGTTCTGGGGCAGCCGTCTTTTATGTGGAAGAAGGCGAGATAGTCTGCGCTTTAGCCAGCAATGTTTTTTTTTAATCCATGTGCTGGGATTTCTGAGCCATTTTAAGAAGTAAAAGATACTTTTCCATTTAAAAAATTGCTTGTCCATGTATAGTGTATTTATTCTGCAGCAGGGCGCCTGCAGAGGAACATTTCCAAAAATCCCATCCACCATAATGCTACTGCACGAAGCAGACTGCAGGCAGAAAATAGATCTCCTGCAACCGAAAATCAGGGGGATTGTGTGGCCACACCACTGGGAGTCCAAACAGCTACTAGAACGAGGGTCCGGAACAGCATGATCTTACCCCCCTACTGCACTGAGGAGGAGTGTGAATGGGGAGGTGGTCAAACATATGGTGCCTCCATTGCAAGTCCATGGGACTGACAGTGACAGCTGGGTACCACGTCCAGCTGTCCCCGCCAGCTACAGAGCTCTACTGCCAATCCAAGAAGCGAGACCGCTCAGTGCACCCATGGTAGTCATTGAGTGGCCCCCATAGTGATCACACTATATCCTGTGGGTAGGTGATAAATGGCAGTTGTTGGAAAACCCTTTTAATATACAGAATCGTTGTTTTTTTTTGTATTAAAATACTTTCTACGGGCAGCACAATGTTTGGCACTCAGGTCATAAATCTGAATCTATCTGAGCTTCAGTAGGTTTCATCCCATACTCCATAAATGTCTACTGAAATGTACCCTAAAAATGAGCCCTGTAAGAAGCGAAAAATGAAATGTGCGCTCAACTGGGGGCACGACAGATAGACGAGAATGATTGCAATCTCTGTACAGCACTGCAGAATATAGAAGCAACCGTAAGTAGTTATTCATTTATGTTGTAAGCAGAAGTGAATGAATTGTTTTGGCTGATTTTTGCACATAACATTTTAGCCAGTACATACATTAAAAAATGGACTTTATCCCTGTTTCATTAGGCACATTTATTGCATTAAAGTGATATTCCCATCTCCAATATCCTATCCGCAATATGTAGTAGGTGTAATAATAATAGCAAATGCCTCCAATTAAAAATGTAGCATAGTTCTTCTGATTAGCTATGTTGTTTTTGCTATGTGCAGGCATTGCAGTAGCTTAGGCATCCATGGTTACAACCGCTAACTGTCACTATATGAGTGGTTGTAAGCATGGATACTTAAGCTACTGCAATGCCCTGCACATGGCATAACATAGATAATCAGAAGAACTATGCTACATTTCTAATTAGAGGTATTTGCTAATATTGCTACACATTGGGATAGGATCTTGGAGATGGGAATACCCTTTTAAGTGCAGGCTGGAGCAAAAAAGTGTTTCAGAATATAGTATATAATTAATAATATATAAATACTGACAGTTTCTTTGAAGAAGCCACCTGAAGAGTGGTCTAGTCATTTCCTTTATCACTTCTCGACTTTTGAAGTCTGAAGCAGTAAGGCCTCATTCAGACATCGGTATTTTTTTTTTTTTTTCATGTACGCAAAAAATGGTATAAGTGACATCAGTGTTCGGTCAGTTTCAGTTTTTACGATCAGTGTTTCATCCGTGATTTTCACGTAGGAAGGAAGAAATAAATAAATGACAAAGCTTCTTCTATCCCTTGCAATGTTAATGATGAACAGGACCTGGTGCCATGCGTGACAGGGCTGTGGAGTCGGAGCCCATTTTGGTGGAGTCGGTATAAAATGGACCAACTCCCGACTCCTAAAATATACAATAAATTGGGTACAGTAGTTCAATGTAGTTTGTGGGGAATATTTTTTCATAAGAATTTGGGAAAGTTCTGAAATGTCCTATAAATGTCTGTCCTATTCCTGATCTAAGGGTCTAGACTTTTAGCTGAGATGAATCTGTGCTGCAGTAAATTTATCACTTAAACATGAGCCGTGTATGAGGGAGTCGGAGTCATGGAAATTGAGGAGTCGGAGGTTTGGCTTACCGACTCCACCGCCCTGGTCCGTGGGCTGTCTGTGATTCCCATGGACTCATAGACTTGTATGGGTGATTGTCAGTCGTGACGCTGATAAAAATCAGACATGTCTCTTTGACTTTTTGTGGACAGCAAAAAAAAATGGACTTGTGAACAACTCCATAAACTATAACGGGTATGCGTTCTATCTGTGAAAACTGGCCATCTGAATGAGGGCTTAAAAGAAGTGAACAATGACACACTGCAAGTCATTTTAATATTGCTCTGTATATGTTCATCATTTTTAAAGTTTATTCTGCACTTTTTCTGGCAGTT
The DNA here is from genome assembly GCF_046119375.1 of Phyllobates terribilis. Lineage (NCBI taxonomy): Eukaryota > Metazoa > Chordata > Amphibia > Anura > Dendrobatidae > Phyllobates > Phyllobates terribilis. Next base: position 340,991,643 of record NW_027362771.1, read on the forward strand.
CCAGGCGAAATCCACCTTAAAACGATGTTGTGTGAAGATACCATGAAGTGTTATCCCATGCTGTAGTGATAATGTCACCGCTGCAGCCTTGTTAACAAAGACCAGGGACAGCAGCCAGCGATTAAAGCGCTGGGCAAGTCTATATGGATAAATATAAAATAAAAAAAGTCATGGAAAACCCCTTTTTAGTTTTCAAATTCACTTTTGAAAATGTAAAAGCTGAAGTGTGATTTGTTAATGTTGAACAAGTTGCAAATGATGATTTGGAATAAATTTGCAACTTTTCTCATCAGTCGCCAAGTTTGAAAAGTGGACGTGGTCTCAAATGAGATGTAGTTTTAGTCCTATTTATTACAAAAAAATCAAAGTCTGAAAATGGCTCCAGGTTTGCAAATCTGCCTCGGCTCACAGCAGGTAGAGAATTGATGCAGCAGGCTTAGTACACCTGAGCCTTATAGTTGTAGCTTTGCAGTAAAGTTACAGCAGAATCCTGGTACTTTATTTATTTTACTCACTTATATAGGGCCATTAATTCCACAGCACTTTACAGACATTATCATCACTGTCCCCATTGGGGCTCACAATCTAGATGCCCTATCAGTATGTCTTTGGAGTGTGGGAGGAAACCGGAAAACCCGGAGGAAACCCACGCAAACACGAGAACATACAAACTCCTTCCAGATGTTGTCCTTGGTGGGATTTGAACCCAGGACCCCAACGTTTTTTCTAGCTTATCTGCCTGTGCATAAAATATTGTTATCTGGTTGACATACTGTATATTAGCACATTCATGGTAAAACGACTGTGTAAATATTGTTTTTGTCATTTATGGGTTAATACTGCCTCTTCTGTGCCTGTGCCATCTGTTGTCTGTCAGTCTTCAACCATAAAATGTAACCTATCCTACTCCGCTAACATTACTTGGCTCGTCTGGACAAAACTTCTTTGTTCAAGTCATTGCCGTCTAAAAAGCCCACTGACGTGCCACATGCCAGCGGCCAGTTGTCTTTTTCTCACTATTTCTTCACCACGGTTTCCCAGCATTGTGTACTTTGCGCTGTGTCACTCCCCGGCATTCCCAGTCTGGGATATTTTTACATAGCCATGCTTTTTTCCCAGGCCACGCAGCGGTTCCTGCAGGAGATGAATTCCTGGACTTCCTTCCACTCAGTCCCCCCTCTCTCCTGGGATGTCGCCGTGAAGTTTCTAATGGCAAGAAAATTTGACGTTGTCCGAGCAATTGAACTGTTCCACTCATACAGGGTAAGGGATGAGTCCTAGTCATTCCATATGTGCATGTCAAGAGGAATGGTTGTATTAATCCTTTTATACAGAAAAGTGGTTGAGCCCGATGCATATTCCATGCGTCTAGAATCTATACAGAAAATAAAGAAACCTAGTGAATACATTGCATCACTCATCTTGTCCAGCTCCATCCCCATTAAGGTTGAAGAGGGTCCGACACTCGCACCCCCAACGATCAGCTGTTATCAGTGTCGGTTGTCGGCCGGAAGTACTCACTTGCCGAACTGCTCCGTCTTCTGATAATGGTCGAGGCTTGGTACTGCACATCCGGCCCCTATTGAAATCAATAGGAGGAGGATATGCAGTACCCTGCAGCGGCCACTATCAGAAGACGGAGCAGTTCGGCAAGTGAGTACTTCCGGCCGACAACCGACACTGATTGGTCGTGGTCCGACACCTGGCACCCCTGCCAATCAAACATGGATGACCTATCCCAAGGATAGATCATCAATGTAAAAGTAGTAGACAACCTCCTTAAGTTCTCATGAAGAGTATTTTTTACATTTTTGCCGTTGCATATTTTTTTCAGCAGAAAAAATGCAGCATTTTACTGTTTCAGCAGAGTGGATGGGATTTATAGAAATCTTGTTCCGACTGTGCTTGCTTGCTTTTTTTTTTAATACAACGTAAGGTGACCTGCGATGCATTTTTGAAATCTGCAACATGTCAATTCTTCTTGGAGTAAATATGCATTTTATTTGTGGATTTTCCCCATAGACTTGAATGAGATGAGGGAAATCTGCATATATAAAAAAATATATATGCTTTTTTTTTTTAATGCATTTCTGCAGTGGAAAAGCACTAAAAAAAATGCATGTTACTTGCACATGAATTTATCAATGCTAAATAACAGGATGTATCCAAAACTAAAGTTTTATTTAAAATATGACATACCAAAAGGAGACAAAAAATGCAACTTATAGCAACATGTGTTCCAGCTCATTTCTTTGGTTTTGCTTTAGTTTTTTTGTATTTAGTATATACATTGGTGTGGTTCACCCTTATTGGGCTGTACATCTTGTCTATATAGCTTTCCTTCCACCAGTAGGTGCAAAACAGTCAGGTCTGAGTCCTACTCTGCCCGTTTTTAAGGTCTGCTGGCATGTAGCGAGGTGAACTACAAGAGTTAGGGACCATCCTGATTGGGTACACCTTGTCGTGGTGGGATGGCGTTTACACTCTTTAGATCAAAATAGTGTCAGCTAAGTACCCTATGTTATTTACATGTATTATTACTATTTATTAATTTACTTACTGCAGGGTATTTGCTCATTTTGTTTTTATTCTTGGTTTTGCTTATTTTAAACATGACACGAACAGGAGACAAAAACTACAGCTGAAAAAATTCAATCAAAACGTATGTAAAAAAAAAACCCACAAGTTACCTAATTTAGCTAATTGATGTAGAAATGCTGCAAATACTCATTGTGTAAACTCAGACCTAAGAGGCAGGGGCAAAATACCAGACGCCAAGACTGATTCATCAAGATGGACGTTTTGTATGCCAGTCTTAATAAAGGATGCACAGGAGTGTGGTGCATCAAATTCATTAAGAGGCGTGCACCCCTTAATAAACTTGGCGCATCTTTCAGCTGCAGTGCTCCACTCTACTCCAGTTAGAGACTGGAATACTTAAAGGTCAAAATTTATGCCGTTATTTTGGGGGGCGTAATTTTTTATGAATTTGTGGACATTTACCCTCTCTGCTAAACTCTGTTCAGTTTTCAAAAAGTGAACAGCGCTGGCCAAAAAATGAAAAAAGTCACAAAATTTTTTCGACATTTCAATCAGTGTTATGCCTGGAATTGGCAAAAACTACGTGATGAATTTCGGCCCAAGTGTGGTGATGTTCCTAGTAGAAAATGGCCATGTGCCTGGACTGTCCCTTTTAAAGTCATCTAGTTGTTCGCTCTATGTTTCCATGTGTTGACAGCAAGCATTGACAAAGACATATCAGGACTGAATAGCATTTTGATCAGTGGACAGTGTTTCTCAACTCCAGTCCTCAAGGCCCCCCAACAGGTCATGGCTTGAGGATATCCTATAGAGAGAACCTGTGGACGTTTCTGATGCCTTGCTAATAATTCCATCACATGTGTAATACTAAGTAAATCCTGAATACATGACCATGTTAGGGGGGCCGTGAGGACTGGAGAGGAGAAACTCTGGCCTACAAGGAAAGACTTGAGTATGTTGATTGCTTATTGAACATTGGCATCAATGGAGATCTTGGGCTCCTTTTATTGGTTCACAGCACCATGGTTGCTGGTGTTCACATTTACTTTGCTGCTAAAATCCAGTCCTGTATTTTTATCTTAAAAATAAAAATCCCACAAAAGACATTAAATCACTAGTCTGTGTATGGGCATCTGTATGTCTCACCAAGCAGACAGATAGCCACAGCATTATTGATATCAATGGTTGTAAAGTGCATTATTTTCTATATTTCTATGCCAGGAAACGCGTCAGAGAGAAGGGATCGTCCGACTAAACCCTTTGCAGGAACCATTGCTGTCTGAATTGCTGAGTGGCAAGTTTACCGTGCTGGTGAGAATTTATTTTCATAAGTTATGAGATATACTATGGAATGTAAAAGATTGGGCACCGTTGGTCAAAATTACTGTTATTATGAACAGTTAAGCAAGTTGAAGAAGACATGATCTCTAAAAGGGCTAAAGTTAAAGAAAACACATTTCCTTTGTATTTTAGGCAATATTTATATATTTTTTACATTTTAAAAATTATAGAAAAGAAAATGGGCCGATGCAAAAGTTTTGGCACCCTTGGAGATTTGGGTTCTCTGATAACTTTGATCAAGGTTTCAGACTTTAATTAGCCTGTTAGGGTTATGGCTTGTTCACTATCATCATTAGGAAAGGCCAGGTGATGCAAATGTCCGAGCTTTATAAAACCCAGCCTCCTCTAACCTTGTGCCAAAAACAGCAGCCATGGGTTCTTCTAAGTAGCTGCCTACCATTCTGTAAACGAAAATGGTGGAGGCCCACAAAGCAGGAGAAGGCTATAAAAAGATATCAAAGCGCTCAAAGTTATCCTTTCCTCAGTTCGAAATATAATTAAGAAATGGCAGTTAACAGGAACAGTGGAGGTCAAGATATGGTCTGGAAGACCAAGCAAAATTTCAGTGAAACCGCTCATAGGATTGCTAGAGAGGCTAATCAGAACCCCCTCTTCACTGCAAAAGACCTTCAGAAAGATTTAGCAGACTGGAAGAGTCATCAAAAGAAAACCTCTCCTACGTCTTCACCATAAAATTCGGTGTCAGAAGTATGCAAAAGAACATCTAAACAAGCCTGATGCATTTTGGAAACAAGTCCTGTGGACCAATGAGGTTAAAATAGAATTCATTGGCCACAATGATCCAAGTAAGTTTGAGGAAAAAAAGAGCACAGAATTTCAGGAAAAGAACATCTCTCCAACCATTAAGCGTGGGGTTGAATCAATCATGCTTTGGGGTTGTGTTGAAGCCAATAGCATGGGGAACATATATCACAGGTAGAGGGAAGAATGGATTCTATGAAATTTAAACAAATTCTTGATGCAGACATAACACCATCTGTAAAAAAGCTGGAGTTGGAAAGAGGATGGCTTCTATAAATGGATAATGATCCTAAACACACGTCAAAATCCACAACAGACTACCTCAAAAAGGTACAAGCTGAAGGTTTTACAATGGCCCTCACAGTCCCCTGATCTGAACATCATTGAAAATCTGTGGCTAGACCTTAAAATAGCAGAGTATGCAAGACGACCCAGGAATCTCACAGAACTGGAAGAATTTTTCAAGGAAAAATGGATGAAAATCCCTCAAACAAGAATTGAAAGATTCTTTTCTGGCTATAAAAAGCGTTTACAAGCTGTGATACTTTCAAAAGGGGGCGCTACTAGGTACTAACCATGCAGAGTGCCCAAATTCAGCATCGGCCCATTTTACTTTTTGTAATTTTTAAAATGTAAAATGTGTGTGTGTGTGTGTGTGTGTGTATGTGTATGTGTATGTGTATGTGTATATATATATATATATATATATATATATATAATTAGTACAAACCAAAAGTTTGGACACACCCTTTCATTTAAAGATTTTTCTGTATTTTCATGACTATGAAAATTGTACATTCACACTGAAGGCATCTAAACTATGAATTAACACATGTGGAATTATATACTCAGCAAAAAAGTGTGAAACAACTGAAAATATGTCTTATATTCTAGGTTCTTCAAAGTAGCCACCTTTTGCTTTGATGACTACTTTGCACACTCTTGGCATTCTCTTGATGAGCTTCAAGAGGTAGTGGGGCGTTCAATATTATTCGGCCCCCTTGAGTTAATACTTTGTAGCGCCACCTTTTGCTGCGATTACAGCTGCAAGTCGCTTGGGGTATGTCTCTATCAGTTTTGCACATCGAGAGGCGGAAATTCTTGCCCATTCTTCTTTGCAAAACAGCTCGAGCTCAGTGAGGTTGGATGGAGAGCTTTTGTGAACAGCAGTTTTCAGCTCTTTCCACAGATTCTCGATTGGATTCAGGTCTGAACTTTGACTTGGCCATTCTAGCACTTGGATACATTTATTTTTGAACCATTCCATTGTAGATTTTGCTTTATGTTTGGGATCATTGTCTTGTTGGAAGATAAATCTCCGTCCCAGTCTCAGGTCTTTTGCAGACTCCAACAGGTTTTCTTCCAGAATGGTCCTGTATTTGGCTCCGTCCATTTTCCCATCAATTTTAACCATCTTCCCTGTTCCTGCTGAAGAAAAGCAGGCCCAAACCATGATGCTGCCACCACTATGTTTGACAGTGGGGATGGTGTTTTGAGGGTGATGAGCTGTGTTGCTTTTACGCCAAACATATCGTTTTGCATTGTGGCCAAAAAGTTCGATTTTGGTTTCATCTGACCAGAGCACCTTATTCCACATGTTTGGTGTGTCTCCCAGGTGGCTTGTGGCAAACTTCAAACAAGACTTTTTATGGATATCTTTGAGAAATGGCTTTCTTCTTGCCACTCTTCCATAAAGGCCAGATTTGTGCAGTGTACCACTGATTGTTGTCCTATGGACATACTCTTCCATCTGTAGATCTCTGCAGTTCATCCAGAGTGATCATGGCCTTTTGGCTGCATCTCTGATCCGTTTTCTCCTTGTTCGAGATGAAAGTTTAGAGGGACGGCCGGGTCTTGGTAGATTTGCAGCGGTCTGATACTCCTTCCATTTTAATATGATCGCTTGCACAGTGCTCGTTGAGATGTTTAAAACTTGGGAAATCTTTTTGTATCCAAATCCAGCTTTATACTTTGCCACAGCAGTCTCTCGGACCTGCCTGGTGTGTTTCTTGGTCTTCATGATGCTCTCTGCACTTGAAACAGAACCCTGAGACTATCACAGAGCAGGTGCATTTATACGGAGACTTGATTACACACAGATGGATTCTATTTATCATTACCAGTCATTTAGGACAACATTGGATCATTCAGAGATCCTCACTGAACTTCTGGAGTGAGTTTGCTGCACTGAAAGTAAAGGGGCCGAATAATATTACACGCATCACTTTTCAGTTTTTAATTTGTTAAAGTTCACGATTTGTTCATGATTGTGTCCCACTTGTTGTTGATTCTTCCCCCAAAAAATTAGAATTTTATATCTTTGTTTGAAACCAGAAATGTGGCAAAAGGTAGAAAAGTTCAAGGGGGCCAAATACTTTCACAATGCACTGTGTAAAATATATATATATATGTGTCACCTTTTACTTTAGCCCTTTTAAAGATCATTTCATCTTCAACTTGCTTAACTGTCCACAATAACAGGGGTGCCAAAACTTTTACATACCACTGTATATGCTAAAAAGTTTTTTCTAAAAGGTTAAGGTCTGTATTAATGACATTTTTATCTTCCAATAGAGTGTACGGGCACCTACTGGAGCCTCCATTGCCATCTTTACAGCTAAACTTCACCACCCAGCAAGAAAGAACAGTAGAGAGGTGCAGCACACAGTACTCCAGGCTCTCTTCTACCTGCTGGACCGTACAGTGGAGAGGTGAGAGAAGTAACAATGAAGCCTGCAGCTAGTACATTAGTTCTGCTGCAGACATGTCAAAAACTGCAGATGTATGGAAGGTGAAAAATACAGATTTAGAGTACACGTTTTATGATAGAGTATATGTAGTCAGGGTCACTTCAGATCTGCAGGAGGCCTTCATGGAGGCTAATGGAGGCAACCAACTCTAGAAGGTCATTGTGCCTTAACGTGGCATATGGATGGAGGTATATTAGGTTAATGATCTAGATGTCAAAAGAAACCAATGAATGTCATGGCCATGGTCACATAAGTTATAGCACAGTGCAAGGGAAGGGAATTTTTCAAAACCCAAACAACATTCTGGGATAAAAGTCTGCACGGATTTGAGGTCATGCTATTGATAGTCAAGTCAGTATTTTCCTGTATTCTGCTGCAGACTGCCCACAGAAATGCCATGGATTTCAACCACTGTGATGAAATTTGCATGTAAATCTGTTAACGCCCAAGGGCTTTTTCAGGTCATTCTGCTTAAAAAGCTTTATACAATTTCCATACAAATAAATGTTACGGAAGACGCACGAACTTGCTAAAGAAAAAGTTGTGTAGTCCATGCATTTCCCTTTCTCCTGTGCTACAATGTGTACAGCGTGTAGTACAATAATAATTAAATGATGTGAACATTAGAAATATAAAGAGCTTTTCTGGGCCTTAAAGCACCACTCCAGCAGGTTTCTTTAATAATCCCTTTGTTAGGGACCACGTATGTAAGTGTAATATGTATATATAGTAACGTTCTCACTCACTTTCAACCACACTCTGGCACCACGTGACTGCAGTTGTGACCTGCCAAATCACACAGTCCGAAGTGGAGATCATTTTTTTTGGAATCTTCTCTACGCACATCTATGGGAATTCAGGATGTGGCCCTGTAACCTTATTCCGAGTCCAATAGGCTTATATTGAGAATTATGACTTCCAGAATACACGGTGATCAGGCAGGTTCCAAAAGCAAGTGGGGCTTAAAACAGATGAAGACACCGACCTATGACAATGTAACTAAATACATTACACATCTGATCTAGTAAAAAAAAATGCTGGAGTGGTCCTTTAAGTATTGATGATCTGAATGAGACTTGGCTGTAATACAGGGTACTGCTGGCCATAATCATGGGTCGCTGTGCTGGTAAGCATCTCTTGGAAGCTATTCTTTGCGAAATATCCTGTGACATCTTGCATATTTTGGACTCCCTGTTCATAAAGTCTGCAGCATTTTCTGCATGTTCCTAAAACAAACAGATCTTGTACAAATCCTTTAGAGAACAAAGGGGTTAATCTCCAGCTGATCAGTTCCATCTTCAGTTGGTGGCCCACTGAAGCCCACAGCTTACTGCAGGGAGGCTTCTGCCGCAGCCAGTTGTCTTACAGCCAGATACAAACCAGTGAGCAGAACATGACTGCGCTCCTGAGAAACAATGAGAAGAATTCTTCATTGATTTTCCCTTTTTTATTGTAATGAGACAAAAGAGGAGCAAAGAAAAGGAGGAGATTAAATAAGGAAGTGCTGGGGTATTTTTTAATGTATTCGTGCATTTTCAGTGTTTATTGTTCATTTAATATATTATTGATATTTTAATGACAATATCCAGTCTGTCATGAAATTACTTTTAACAGGTCTAAATGTGTAATTCTAATAAAAAAAATATTAAATATGCACATAGACGTATTTCTACTACAATTTATTTTGTCAAGACTAAATGTATGTTTGTTGAAGTCTTGGAATAAAGGTGAACCTGACAGCGGGTACATGCTGCCCGATCCGTGGGCAGCATGTATCAGGCACTGGCTGTGTGATCTCACCCAGGTAGGTTTGACTCTAAAACATTGCGGCATTTATAGGAAGAACATGCTTTACTTTAAAGGGTGCTAGAGACCAGTCGGACAGGGGTTTCCCTGGCGGCTTCTAACCGCCCGCTGCTCTAGATAGACATTTCTCTGCCTACGTGTGTGTATAGGGAGAGACTGGTCACTCCAGGGCAGCGGGGCATGGAGAAGCCGCTGGGGACCTGCCTGTCCAGCTATTTCTTGGCGGCTATTAAAGTATATTTTTCTCTAAACGTAGTCAAACACACCTGGCTGAGATCATACAGCCTGTGCCTGGTACATGCTGCCTACGGATCGGGCGGCATGTATCACCTGTCAGGTTCACTTTAAGTTCAAGTGTATGGTGTACATAATAATAAAGTTAGAAAATAGCCTGTTATGTAACTACCAAACTAAAGGAAACACTAATGTAAACTAATAAACATAGAGCTATTCCACCATAACTTTCCACTGTAAAGCTATGTATGCAGAGTTTTTGACAAGTTTTTCAAGTGGAAAATACTTCAGGAAATGCTCATTTATTGGGGAGTTTTTGGAGGAAGCATCTTTTCTGAAGCATCCTTGCAGCCTTTTGATTGAACAGTAACTAGTTTTAAGAGGTTTACATCAGTATTTCTTCAAAAAAAGTGACATGCAATTCTTTTTTCAAACCAGACGTTTTTCAAAACCTCTCCAGGAAATTAAAAAGCATCCAAGAGCTCCTCATATGAACAGCAAAGTGGACAAGTTCTTTTTTTAATGTAATTTTTGAGGAGTATATTGGTGAGGATCCACTCTAAAATAAAACAAAACAAAACTCTGTGAACATAGCCCAACAATATGTTGACTTGCATAAATTCTATAAATGCATTTTATTAGGGACCATTCTATCCTTAATCATCCTGACAAGGTGATTTGTTGACCGTTGTAGTTCCTGAGTTCAGAAAGGTCTCCAAAGTTGAATTCTACCATTCTTAAGGCATATCACATTTTGATCATTGGTGAGATAACTGCCAAGATGGCACCGATTTTACTAAAGTGTTTTCTTCAGTTTGATGGTTAAATGGTGGTTATTGATGGTTGTCTTGGCAGCATTCAGCTCTCTTCCCATTAGTACTTACAGTTTGGGGATCTGAGCGATTAGTACCACATTGTCCGAGTGCTACATGTTTGTTCAGTTCTAGACTAGCATAGTGCACTCTCGCCGCAGTGTCGACACACAGAGAAATGGCCTGGTGTTTATCTATGATATGGGGGGCAGTCAGTACAGCAACTTTGAGCTGGAATTAAGCAAGAAGATCTTGAGCCTGCTGAGGGTGAGTGTATTCTCCATTCATCCATTTGCCCCGCTATACATAACCATTATTCCAATTCTAGGCTACGGCTTTCATTGATCCAAGTTTTCCATAAACAGTCATAGCTTTTGTCAGTTTTGGCATCCGGACCATCTGTAATATTAGGAGTGTTTCCTTCAGGTTACATTGTCTATAGAAACCCCATTTATTAAACCCCTGAAGTGGAAAAGTTGCAGTCATCACTTGCACAGCTCACCTATATTAAAGGGAAACTATCATCAGAAGATGACCTTTTGTTTAAAACAGTTTTTTTATTAAATGTATTACAAAAATTGCCAAAAAAATATTGCAATTCTCACATTGGTTATCTACCAAAAAAGACAATTACCCATTAAAAATTAACTTTTAATTTAAACACACTAAAATAATGTACTCAATAGTACAGTTGGGACAAACTAACATATACGAAAGGAGACATAGGGATATAAAGGTGAAAAAGGAATAGAAGTAGTGTCAGCTAGGCCGTAAATAATACGCTATAAGGGATAATAAACTAATCCCTTTCTGGCAGTGGAGTATATCAGCCCCCAATATTCAAATAGTGCCCCCACTGTACCACAGCTATCCTTCACCTAGTCCCCAAGGAACCTTAATAATGCAATTCAACGAGTACACATATGAATTTGACAAACAGCGTCCTCAGTAGCGTATTCAGCAAATATCCAATAATGACATCAATGGCATATAGAAAGCTAAATGTCCACAGTAATACTAACACCCCCAAAAGTCAAAAAAAAAAAAGTCCAATTAAATCTTGAAATAAATATAAAGTCCAGAGATTTTTCAAAAAGCCATATCAGATGACCAGTGTAAAGCAAAATAATAGTCCAATAATCACCAAAGTAGTTACAGGAAATATAGATGATATTAGAGGTGCTGATGGATACAAAAATGACAATGTCCCAAATAAAGAAAATCCAATGAGAAAAAAACGCAGCTAGTCAGAAAAAACATGTATACATGTAATAAAAATCAATGGACTTATCTTGTTGCATCCAAGAAATGTTCAGGCTGGTGTAAAGGCAAGTTCCACTTGTTGATCCAAAAATATTCAGTTTGTAGAGATCAAATTCAATGATGCGATCACCAGAGGAAAGAGTTAACATATATCCAAAAAGACATCAGTGCAGCAGGTTTCACTTCAATATGATAATATACCAATGGATCAAATGTCCAAAAAAATGTTCCCATAATCCCTACGCGTTTCGCCCCCCCTCCTTGAATGTGGGGAAAAAAAGAGAAAGTTTAAATGAGGGATAGGGTGCATCGATAATAGATGCTACCAAACCGGAAAGCAGTCACACATAGACTAACAAAGGGCTCACCTATATATCCCCCTCCACGTGCTGCACGCTAGCCAAATGAATCCACCTGTCCACATTTAGCAACATTAGTGTAGCCTGGAGCGCAATCTGCGTTCCACAGTCCCTCATAGCATAAGATCACTTCCTATGCTTACGTTAGACATCATTTCCGGTTTGCGTAAGTCCTGATTCAGACTAACGTACGTTACGCAAACTACGTAAGTTATCATTTCCGGTTTGCGCAAGTCCCGATTCAGACTAAGCGTACGTTACGCAAACTACGTAAGTTATGCAGTCTCAGTAAATAACTATACCACAATGGCAAAACGCTAATATAATGTGCCAAGTGGAGCAGGGGGACACTGGGAAAGGTAATAATGCGCCCAGAACCGTGGCAACAATAGAACAAAGACCCATAGGTATAATAAAGAAAACAGCCAACAGACTGCATCAATAGATTAATCCAATAATAATCTCATCTATACACCCAGGCTAAGGCAGAATGTGCAAAGTGATTGATTAAAAACAGGGGGAAAGATTCCATAGAGGAAAGATATGCAATTACAAAAAGGGGGGTTATTTAGTAGACAAAATGGTGAATAGCACCTATAATATGCACGAACAACCTACAGTCCATTTTTAAATAGAAATAGTTGTACCAACCATTAAAGAAGTTGAAAAAACAAAAAACTAAGTCAACAAATACCCAAATGGGGAATATAAAGGCTAATATTGATTTATCACTATGGGCTTATTTGAAAAATAAAAATAAAAAGGAGTGGCTAGATGAAGCTAGAGAAACTTAGATTTTCATTTATGCCTCCAGGGGATAGGGATTCCAACCAAAAGATCCACCTGGACTCCCGCTGTAGAATTCTCCTATCCCAGTCACCCTGGCGGGTAGGGGGGCTGACAACTTCTATTGAACGAAAAGAAATGGAATCAAGGACGCCTCCATGATGTATATTCACATGCTTTGCTAAGGGCGTATCTCTCTTATTGCGAATGTCACCCAGATGTTCGCCAATACGGACCTTGAATTGTCTTTTGGTTTTACCCACATAGTCTTTAGGGCATGTGCAGTTACAGATATAGATCACGCCCATAGTCTTACAGTTAGCAAAGCACCTATTTTGATAGATCCGCCCAGTTACCGAGCTAGTAAAAGTATCTGAGACTGATATAAAATTACAAAAGATACAGTGCCCACACCGGAAAGAAATTTTCTTACCTCCTATCTCATGAGTAAACCTAAGGCCCAGGTCATTCACATTCAAACGCTGAATGAAACCAATGAATGATGCCTCATCTCCAGTCCAGAGGACGAGGATGTCATCGATATAACGGCCCCAAAATTGAATATGTGGGCCACCGATGACATCCCCGTCCCCAAAGACTACTGTATCTTCCCACCAGCCCAGGAGCAAATTAGCATAAGTGGGGGCACAAGGGCTCCCCATTGCTGTGCCCCTGAGCTGGTGGTAGAATTTACCATGAAAAAGGAAATAGTTGTGTGTCAAGATGTAGTCTAGTAGCTGGAGAATAAATTCATTATGTGGAATTAGGTGGTTTCCTCTTGTTTTTAGGAAAAATTCTACCGCCAAAAGACCTGCTTTATGAGGAATACTGGAGTAAAGGGCTTCAACATCAGTTGAGACTAAAATGGTCCCTGGGTCCACTGTGATACCATCCAATTTAGTTAGTAAATCTGTTGTATCCCTCAAAAAAGAGGGGAGGGCTGTTACAAAAGGCCTAAGTATCTGATTAAGATATATACTTGGGTTCTGACATAAGGCATCCACCCCAGAGACAATGGGTCTTCCTTTCAATGGAGGGTAGCCCTTATGGACTTTAGGCAGAGCATAGAATGTAGCAATTACAGGGAACTTGGGGAGAAGAAAATTAAACTCATTCACCGAAATCAGGCCCTTTGATCTGGCTTGTTTGAGGATATCAGATAATGATCTTAAATATAGGGTAGTTGGATCATCTCGTAGGACCTGATAGGTCATATTATCAGCAAGAATGTCCATACACATGGAGACATATTGATCATTATCAAGTAGCACCACATTACCCCCCCTTGTCAGAAGGTTTTATGACAAGGGAGATATTGTCACTTAGATTCTGTAGCGCTTTTCTTTCCTCAAATGTTAAATTCGGATTGATCCTGTGTAATCTTGGATTAATTCTCTTAATTTCATTGGTAACCAACATCAGAAAAATATCCACGCTGCTTATGTCACCAATGGGTGGCATTTTGACACTCTTGGGTCTAAGATCAGAGAAGGGGCCCTCACCCAAATCACGTGCTCCTTCCTCTGCTAGTTCAGATAGCAGATGGACGTTGTGGAAGTCATCAGCAGAGATGCCTAACTGTCGACATTTATTTTTGTCATTCAGAGCAAAGAATTTTTTCCATCTCAGTTTCCTTAAAAATAAATGAATATCCTTGACCCATAGAAAGGGGTCAAACCGAGTTGTTGGTACAAAGGATAACACTGAGCCCAGGACCTTTCCTTCAACCATTGTAAGTTTATGTGAGGATAAATTCAAAATATTATTGCCATGATCAATACTAGGCCTGATGATAGATTTGACCATAGTTATCGTTTGTAGTTTATCGTTCTCTCCCGTAACTGATAACGCATATCCCTGTTCTCTAAAAAAGAGGAAGTCGAAGGAGAGGGTGAGGCCACAGAGGATGAGGGCACAGAAGGAGGTCCCTGGCCTGAAGGGCCTCTGTTTTGCCATCTTCTATAAGGGCCCCTTCTATTCTGCCCCCTTGCTCTATTTGGATATCTCCCCAAGTCCTTAGGGGTACGTTCTGTATCAGAAGATTCTAGATCTGATGAGTAAATTTCCGTTGTTATGACAGACTTATTAGTCAACATGGGATATGCCCGTTTTTCTCTAAAATCAGCCAGATCTCTTATGAACCGTTTATGTTTCCTATCTTTTAGAATCAGTTGGTATTTCTCCACTGAGTGTCCTTAATGCTTCCTCTCTTGTGGAAAAATCGGATGCAGATTTAAAGCTCAAAGCCTTATCAACCTGCTCTTTTAATGTAGATGCAGTTTTTTCAAAAGTAATTTTTTCTTCCTCCAATAAAATTTGCATCAATCGGAGAGATGCCGCTGTCAACTCTTTCTCCCACTTAGATACAAGTGAAGCTGATCTACTTCTATGTGCTGGCAGCAGGTTAATTCTCAATCCCCGTGGTACTATCCCCTGTTTAATATAATTTTCAAGGGACTGAACTTCCCACCAAGACTTTATATTCTCTTTATAGGCATCCAGTAGATCTGAAAAAGTATTCTTTTTATTAGGTTCAGATACGACAGTGTCCCCACACTCTGCCCCCGAAAAAGCCTCCCTAACCTCATCCAGCCACCTATTAGTATCCAGAGGACCCTAAAAAAATCCAGCCATGATAATAAACCAAATACCAGAAAATAACCAACATACGTTGGAAGGAGGGTAAGTAAAGATTATCTACCAAAAAAGACAATTACCCATTAAAAATTAACTTTTAATTTAAACACACTAAAATAATGTACTCAATAGTACAGTTGGGACAAACTAACATATACGAAAGGAGACATAGAGGGATATAAAGGTGAAAAAGGAATAGAAGTAGTGTCAGCTAGGCCGTAAATAATACGCTATAAGGGATAATAAACTAATCCCTTTCTGGCAGTGGAGTATATCAGCCCCCAATATTCAAATAGTGCCCCCACTGTACCACGGCTATCCTTCACCTAGTCCCCAAAGAACCTTAATAATGCAATTCAACGAGTACACATATGAATTTGACAAACAGCGTCCTCAGTAGCGTATTCAGCAAATATCCAATAATGACAATAATTTTCTTCTCCCCAAGTTCCCTGTAATTGCTACATTCTATGCTCTCCCTAAAGTCCATAAGGGCTACCCTCCATTGAAAGGAAGACCCATTGTCTCTGGGGTGGATGCCTTATGTCAGAACCCGAGTATATATCTCGATCAGATACTTAGGCCTTTTGTAACAGCCCTCCCCTCTTCTTTTGAGGGATACAACAGATTTACTAACTAAATTGGATGGTATCACAGTGGACCCAGGGACCATTTTAGTCTCAATTGATGTTGAAGCCCTTTACTCCAGTATTCCTCATAAAGCAGGTCTTTTGGCGGTAGAATTTTTCCTAAAAACAAGAGGAAACCACCTAATTCCACATAATGAATTTATTCTCCAGCTACTAGACTACATCTTGACACATAACTATTTCCTTTTTCATGGTAAATTCTACCACCAGCTCAGGGGCACAGCAATGGGGAGCCCTTGTGCCCCCACTTATGCTAACTTGCTCCTGGGCTGGTGGGAAGATACAGTAGTCTTTGGGGACGGGGATGTCATCGGTGGCCCACATATTCAATTTTGGGGCCGTTATATCGATGACATCCTCGTCCTCTGGACTGGAGATGAGGCATCATTCATTGGTTTCATTCAGCCTGTGAATGTGAATGACCTGGGCCTTAGGTTTACTCATGAGATAGGAGGTAAGAAAATTTCTTTCCGGTGTGGGCACTGTATCTTTTGTAATTTTATATCAGTCTCAGATACTTTTACTAGCTCGGTAACTGGGCGGATCTATCAAAATAGGTGCTTTGCTAACTGTAAGACTATGGGCGTGATCTATATCTGTAACTGCACATGCCCTAAAGACTATGTGGGTAAAACCAAAAGACAATTCAAGGTCCGTATTGGCGAACATCTGGGTGACATTCGCAATAAGAGAGATACGCCCTTAGCAAAGCATGTGAATATACATCATGGAGGCGTCCTTGATTCAATTTCTTTTCGTTCAATAGAAGTAGTCAGCCCCCCTACCCGCCAGGGTGACTGGGATAGGAGAATTCTACAGCGGGAGTCCAGGTGGATCTTTTGGTTGGAATCCCTATCCCCTGGAGGCATAAATGAAAATCTAAGTTTCTCTAGCTTCATCTAGCCACTCCTTTTTATTTTTATTTTTCAAATAAGCCCATAGTGATAAATCAATATTAGCCTTTATATTCCCCATTTGGGTATTTGTTGACTTAGTTTTTTGTTTTTTCAACTTCTTTAATGGTTGGTACAACTATTTCTATTTAAAAATGGACTGTAGGTTGTTCGTGCATATTATAGGTGCTATTCACCATTTTGTCTACTAAATAACCCCCCTTTTTATAATTGCATATCTTTCCTCTATGGAATCTTTCCCCCTGTTTTTAATCAATCACTTTGCACATTCTGCCTTAGCCTGGGTGTATAGATGAGATTATTATTGGATTAATCTATTGATGCAGTCTGTTGGCTGTTTTCTTTATTATACCTATGGGTCTTTGTTCTATTGTTGCCACGGTTCTGGGCGCATTATTACCTTTCCCAGTGTCCCCCTGCTCCACTTGGCACATTATATTAGCGTTTTGCCATTGTGGTATAGTTATTTACTGAGACTGCATAACTTACGTAGTTTGCGTAACGTACGCTTAGTCTGAATCGGGACTTGCGCAAACCGGAAATGATAACTTATGTAGTTTGCGTAACGTACGTTAGTCTGAATCAGGACTTACGCAAACCGGAAATGATGTCTAACGTAGGCATAGGAAGTGATCTTATGCTATGAGGGACTGTGGAACGCAGATTGCGCTCCAGGCTACACTAATGTTGCTAAATGTGGACAGGTGGATTCATTTGGCTAGCGTGCAGCACGTGGAGGGGGATATATAGGTGAGCCCTTTGTTAGTCTATGTGTGACTGCTTTCCGGTTTGGTAGCATCTATTATTGATGCACCCTATCCCTCATTTAAACTTTCTCTTTTTTCCCCACATTCAAGGAGGGGGGGGCGAAACGCGTAGGGATTATGGGAAAATTTTTTTGGACATTTGATCCATTGGTATATTATCATATTGAAGTGAAACCTGCTGCACTGATGTCTTTTTGAATATATGTTAACTCTTTCCTCTGGTGATCGCATCATTGAATTTGATCTCTACAAACTGAATATTTTTGGATCAACAAGTGGAACTTGCCTTTACACCAGCCTGAACATTTCTTGGATGCAACAAGATAAGTCCATTGATTTTTATTACATGTATACATGTTTTTTCTGACTAGCTGCGTTTTTTTCTCATTGGATTTTCTTTATTTGGGACATTGTCATTTTTGTATCCATCAGCACTAGTGTTGAGCGATACCTTCCGATATCGGGAAATATCGGATCGGATTGGATCGGAAAGATACCGAAAAAGTATCGGATATCGCCGATTCCGATACCGGAAACCAATGCAAGTCAATGGGACATAAATATCGGAATTAAAATAAACCCTTTCTTTCCTTGTAGGTTATTTCTACATGAAGGAAAACAACTAAGAATAATGTAGAATGTATTGGGGGAGGTGGGGGAGACAATAAAGGCATAGAGGTTTAGCCCAGTCAAATGGAATAGCAGGAATTAATATTTTTTTATTATGTTCTGAGTTACGGAAATATTAACTATGTTAAGTATTTTTATATTTTGTCAGATATTTATGTTTCACTACTTCCATGCTCTTCACCTTCTTTTTTACTTCTCCCACACTTTCTCCTTCATCATCCTCAGCATCTTTTTCATCCACTTCTTCTTCACCTTCTTCTTCTTCACCTTCTTCGTATTATTCTTTTTTTTACATTCTTCATATTCTACTTCTTCATCTTCTTCATATTCTTCTTCTTCATCATATTCTTATTTGTGACAGGCATTCCTGTAGTTGTTATCTATAAAAGGTTGGACATTACACCTTTCGTTCTGCCCGTCACAAAAGATTTACAACAGGATTTGTCCGCGTTCAGTTTGGCCTGCAGCAGCAGGTCTTTTCCAGGGGCACCACGAGGAGGAACGGACTCACCCCCATACACTGCTTAGTCATCTTCTGCTTATAATTTAGATATTATCTTTTGCTCTGATTTTTAGTCTTATGCTTAATGTTCTTCCGCTTTTTGTTCTGCAGCTTCTTGTATTTCTGCTTCTTGGTTTTCTGTCTCTTGTTTTTCTGTATCTTGGTGCTTGTCTTCTCTTCTTTGTCTTCTTGGTCAACTTCTTCAGGGTCATCTTCTTGGTCTTCTTCGGGGTGGTCTTCAGGGTCGTCGTCTTCGGGGGTCCTCGTCTTCGGGGTCCTCGTCGTCTTCGGGGTCCTCGTCGTCTTCGGGGTCCTCGTCTTCTTCGGGGTGGTCTTCAGGGTCCTCGTCTTCTTCGGGGTGGTCTTCAGGGTCCTCGTCTTCTTCGGGGTGGTCTTCAGGGTCCTCGTCTTCAGGGTCATTTGTCTTCGGGGTCCTCGTCTTCTTAGGGTTGGTCTTCAGGGTCCTCGTCAGGGAGATCCAGAGTGATTACCAAGAACCATTTCAAAAAGCTTGAACTTGGAAATGTAGCAGAAGGTACAAGAAAGCTGAGGAACTACCGAGGACCAGCTGACGGTACTGGAACCCGGATGGATAGCAGAAGGTACAAGAGCCAATGGAACTACCGAGGACCAGCTGATGTTACTGGAACTCGGTTACTAAGCAGGAGGTACCTGTGCCAGAAAGCACTACCAAGGACCAGCAGACGTTGGTGGAACTTGGATACCGAGAAGGAGGCACCTAATCCAAAGGCACTGCCGAGAACCAGCTGACGGTACTGGAACCCGGATGGGTAGCAGAAGGTACAAGAGCCAATGGAACTACCGAGGACCAGCTGATGTTACTGGAACCCGGATGGGTAGCAGAAGGTACAAGAGCCAATGGAACTACCGAGGACCAGCTGATGTTACTGGAACTCGGTTACTAAGCAGGAGGTACCTGTGCCAGAAAGCACTACCAAGGACCAGCAGACGTTGGTGGAACTTGGATACCGAGAAGGAGGCACCTAATCCAAAGGCACTGCCGAGAACCAGCTGACGGTACTGGAACCCGGATGGGTAGCAGAAGGTACCCATGTAAAAAAAAAGTTCAAGGCCGCGAGCCGGCCGCAGTTACCAAAACCCACAGTCCTACAGAGGGTGCTTGTCCTATTGGCACTATGGAACCAGCCTTCATTGCCAAATCCCGCAGCCCACATAGGAGTCACCTAAACTGCAGGCACCATAGAGTCGGCTAACCCGACCGCAACACGACAGGACAACGCATTGGAGGCAAAGTGACGTTGACACTACCCGGAAACAGCTGGCGTGCTGGAACCAGGCTGGGCAGGAGGGAGTACCCGTGCCAAAGACACTGCCGAGAACCAGCTGACGGTACTGGAACCCGGATGGGTAGCAGAAGATACAAGAGCAAATGGAACTACCGAGGACCAGCTGACGGTACTGGAACCCGGATGGGTAGCAGAAGGTACAAGAGCCAATGGAACTACCGAGGACCAGCTGATGTTACTGGAACTCGGTTACTAAGCAGGAGGTACCTGTGCCAGAAAGCACTACCAAGGACCAGCAGACGTTGGTGGAACTTGGATACCGAGAAGGAGGCACCTAATCCAAAGGCACTGCCGAGAACCAGCTGACGGTACTGGAACCCGGATGGGTAGCAGAAGGTACCCATGTAAAAAAAAAGTTCAAGGCCGCGAGCCGGCCGCAGTTACCAAAACCCACAGTCCTACAGAGGGTGCTTGTCCTATTGGCACTATGGAACCAGCCTTCATTGCCAGATCCCGCAGCCCACATAGGAGTCACCTAAACTGCAGGCACCATAGAGTCGGCTAACCCGACCGCAACACGACAGGACAACGCATTGGAGGCAAAGTGACGTTGACACTACCCGGAAACAGCTGGCGTGCTGGAACCAGGCTGGGCAGGAGGGAGTACCCGTGCCAAAGACACTGCCGAGAACCAGCTGACGGTACTGGAACCCGGATGGGTAGCAGAAGATACAAGAGCAAATGGAACTACCGAGGACCAGCTGACGGTACTGGAACCCGGATGGGTAGCAGAAGGTACAAGAGCCAATGGAACTACCGAGGACCAGCTGATGTTACTGGAACTCGGTTACTAAGCAGGAGGTACCTGTGCCAGAAAGCACTACCAAGGACCAGCAGACGTTGGTGGAACTTGGATACCGAGAAGGAGGCACCTAATCCAAAGGCACTGCCGAGAACCAGCTGACGGTACTGGAACCCGGATGGGTAGCAGAAGGTACCCATGTAAAAAAAAAGTTCAAGGCCGCGAGCCGGCCGCAGTTACCAAAACCCACAGTCCTACAGAGGGTGCTTGTCCTATTGGCACTATGGAACCAGCCTTCATTGCCAGATCCCGCAGCCCACATAGGAGTCACCTAAACTGCAGGCACCATAGAGTCGGCTAACCCGACCGCAACACGACAGGACAACGCATTGGAGGCAAAGTGACGTTGACACTACCCGGAAACAGCTGGCGTGCTGGAACCAGGCTGGGCAGGAGGGAGTACCCGTGCCAAAGACACTGCCGAGAACCAGCTGACGGTACTGGAACCCGGATGGGTAGCAGAAGATACAAGAGCAAATGGAACTACCGAGGACCAGCTGACGGTACTGGAACCCGGATGGGTAGCAGAAGGTACAAGAGCCAATGGAACTACCGAGGACCAGCTGATGTTACTGGAACTCGGTTACTAAGCAGGAGGTACCTGTGCCAGAAAGCACTACCAAGGACCAGCAGACGTTGGTGGAACTTGGATACCGAGAAGGAGGCACCTAATCCAAAGGCACTGCCGAGAACCAGCTGACGGTACTGGAACCCGGATGGGTAGCAGAAGGTACCCATGTAAAAAAAAAGTTCAAGGCCGCGAGCCGGCCGCAGTTACCAAAACCCACAGTCCTACAGAGGGTGCTTGTCCTATTGGCACTATGGAACCAGCCTTCATTGCCAGATCCCGCAGCCCACATAGGAGTCACCTAAACTGCAGGCACCATAGAGTCGGCTAACCCGACCGCAACACGACAGGACAACGCATTGGAGGCAAAGTGACGTTGACACTACCCGGAAACAGCTGGCGTGCTGGAACCAGGCTGGGCAGGAGGGAGTACCCGTGCCAAAGACACTGCCGAGAACCAGCTGACGGTACTGGAACCCGGATGGGTAGCAGAAGATACAAGAGCAAATGGAACTACCGAGGACCAGCTGACGGTACTGGAACCCGGATGGGTAGCAGAAGGTACAAGAGCCAATGGAACTACCGAGGACCAGCTGATGTTACTGGAACTCGGTTACTAAGCAGGAGGTACCTGTGCCAGAAAGCACTACCAAGGACCAGCAGACGTTGGTGGAACTTGGATACCGAGAAGGAGGCACCTAATCCAAAGGCACTGCCGAGAACCAGCTGACGGTACTGGAACCCGGATGGGTAGCAGAAGGTACCCATGTAAAAAAAAAGTTCAAGGCCGCGAGCCGGCCGCAGTTACCAAAACCCACAGTCCTACAGAGGGTGCTTGTCCTATTGGCACTATGGAACCAGCCTTCATTGCCAGATCCCGCAGCCCACATAGGAGTCACCTAAACTGCAGGCACCATAGAGTCGGCTAACCCGACCGCAACACGACAGGACAACGCATTGGAGGCAAAGTGACGTTGACACTACCCGGAAACAGCTGGCGTGCTGGAACCAGGCTGGGCAGGAGGGAGTACCCGTGCCAAAGACACTGCCGAGAACCAGCTGACGGTACTGGAACCCGGATGGGTAGCAGAAGGTACAAGAGCCAATGGAACTGCCGAGAACCAGCTGGCGGTGCTGGAGCCCAGGGTAAATACTAAAAACAGAAGAGCCAGAGGTGTATTTGGAGGAGGTTTTAAATCCGTACTACAGTGGATGTGGACAAAGCAGGAGAATTTGCCGGACACACAGCTGGGGATCAGCTGACGTTACTGAATCCCAATAACACTGGAGCAAGCGTTGACTGTGCAGACGGCACTTCTGAGCAGCAACTAGCGGTATTGGAGCCCAGGGTAAATACTAAAAACGGAGGAGCCAGAGGTGTAATTGGAGCAAGTTTTAAATAAGTAGCACAGTGAATATGGACAGAGCAGGAGAAATTGCCGTGAACACAGCAGGGGAACAGCTGACGTTACCGAACCCCAATAACACCGCAGCAAGTGTTGACTGTGCAGACGGCACTTCCGAGCGCCAACTGGCGGTGTTGGAGCTCAGGGATAATACTGAAAACAGAGGAGCCAGAGGTGTAATTCGAGCAACTTTAAAATCTGTAGTAGTGAGAATGTGGACAGAGCAGGAGAAATTGCCGTCCGCACAGCAGGGGAACAGCTGACGTTACTGAACCCCAATAACATGGTAGCAAGTGTTGACTGTGCAGACAGCACTTCCGAGCGCCAACTGGCGGTGCTGGAGCCCAGGGATAAGAATGAAAACAGAGGAGCCAGAGGAGTAATTGGAGCAACTTTAAAATGTGTAGTACAGTGGATGTGGACAAATCAGGAGAAATTGCCGTCCGCACAGCAGGAGAACAGCTGACGTTACTGAACCCCAATAACACGGCAGCAAGTGTTGACTGTGCAGACGGCACTTCCGAGCGCCAACTGGCGGTGTTGGAGCTCAGGGATTACAGTTCAGGTGGTAGAAACATGAACAGAACAGGAGACCTGGATACTGTTGCCAACCAATTATTTATTCTGGAAGAGGACTGGCAAATTCATGAGAGATCCAGGCCTTGTTCATTTTGAGAAAAGTAAGCCGGTCAACGTTATCGGAGGATAGTCGCATGCGACGGTCTGTTAGTACACCACCTGCGGCACTAAAGACGCGTTCCGATAATACACTAGCAGCAGGGCAAGCTAGCACCTCCAGTGCATACTGACTAAGCTCTGGCCATGTATCCAGCTTACAGACCCAAAACTTGAAGGGAGAAGAGCCGTCTGGGAGTACACTAAGAGGGCAAGACATGTAGTCTGTCACCATCTGACGGAAACGTTGCCTCCTGCTGACTGGAGCTGTCTGTGATGGTGTAGACATTTGTGGCGGCGGGGACACAAAACTTTGCCACATTTCGGCCATACTGGTCTTGCCTTGTGCTGAGGCGCTGCTTCTGCTCCCTCTTTGTGCAGAGCTTCCTCCACTGCCTCGACGCACTGAGCTGCTTTGTAAAGCACTAGCAGCACTGCTCTCGGTTGGAATGGAGAACATGATGGAATGCACCAGTGCGTCTTGGTACTCCCGCATTTTACGCTCCCGGTTCAATGGTGTTATGAGGCTTTGTAAGTTGTCCCGGTAGCGAGGATCTAGGAGGGTGGACACCCAATAATCAGCCGTGTTGAGAATGTGGGCGATGCGGCGGTCGTTTCTGAGGCACTGCAGCATGAAATCAACCATGTGCTGCAGACTGCCAACTGGCCAAGAAACGCTGTCCCCTGCTTGAGGCGTGATCTCTGCCTGCTCTGCATCACCCCACCCTCGCTCTAGATACTGACTACTAGAGCATTGTGTACCTCCCTCCTCTGGACAGATGTCTTCCTCATCCATTGACTCCTCCTCATCCTCCTCACAAAGTGTCCCCTGCCTAGGCCTTTGTGAGGAACCACGTTGCGCAGACTGTAGAGAAGCAGATGGCATTTGTGACTCCTCATCCTCCACCTCTTCCAAAACCTCGTCCCTTAGTGCTTGCAGTGTTTTTTCAAGCAGGCAGATAAGGGGGATAGTCATGCTGACTAGTGCATCATCTGCACTCGCCATCCGCGTGGAATAATCGAAGGCATGCAAAACGTGGCAAATGTCCTTCATAGAGGCCCACTCAGTGGTGGTGAAGTGTGAACGGCGCGCACTGCGACTTGTTTGCGCCTGCTGCAGCTGGTACTCCATTACTGCTGCCTGCTGCTCACACAACCTCTCCAACATATGTAACGTTGAATTCCACCTGGTGGGTAGGTCACATATGATGCGATGTTCCGGAAGACATAATCGGCGCTGCAGAGCTGCAATGCGTGATCTTGCATTGCTGGAACGCCGCAAGTGAGCGCACTCTATGCGGACCTTGTGAAGCAGTGCATCAAGATCCGGATAGTCCCTCAAAAAACTCTGCACGACCAAGTTGAGCACATGTGCCAGACATGGGATGTGAGTGAGGTTGCCTAGGCCCAGAGCTGCCACCAGATTTCGGCCATTGTCACACACTACCATGCCTGGCTGGAGATTCGCTGGCACAAACCACACGTCACTCTGCTGCTTGATGGCATTCCAGAGCTCCTGCGCTGTGTGGCTTCGATTCCCCAAAGAAATTAATTTTAATACGGCCTGTTGACGTTTGGCCACGGCTGTGCTCATATCGGTCATCATAACAGGTAACCGTTCACGGGTCGATGTGGAGGTAGACCGTGACGGCTCCTGCAGCGCTGATTCAGAGGAACTGGAGTATGAGGAGGAGTCAATGTGTACAGACTGGATTCCTGCAATCCTTGGAGTTGGCAGAACACGTACAGCGCCACTCTCAAGATCTGTACCCGGCTCCACAACATTTACCCAATGGGCAGTGAGGGAAAGGTATCGTCCCTGTCCATGCTTACTGGTCCACGCATCAGTGGTCAGGTGGACCTTGCTACTGACGGCGTTTTGTAGCGCATGTTTAATTTTTCCCTCCACATGATGTTGCAGGGCAGGGACGGCTTGCCTGCTGAAATAAAAGCGGCTGGGCACGTTGTATTGTGGGACTGCCAATGCCATAAAGTTACGGAATGTGTCAGTCTCCACCAGCCTGAATGATAGCATTTCAAGGGCCAGTAGTTTAGCAATGCCAGCATTCAGAGCCTGTGCTCGGGGGTGGTTTGCCGAGTATGGGCGCCTTTTCTCCCATGCCTGTGCTAACGATGGCTGTAGACTGGCCTGGGAGTGTGAGGATGACTGGGAAAGTGGTGCTGTGGGTGGAATTACACTGTGTCTCTGTACAACAGTGCCAGAGATTCTTCCATGGCGATCCTGTGAGGAAGCCGAACCAGCTGTGTGTGAGCTGGAGGAAGAGGCTACAACACGAGCTGAAGAGGTGGTAGGTGGCGCTGTAGGTTGGCCTAGGTCTTCAGTGTGTTTGTGTAACTCCACCACGTGCTTGGTCCGCACATGTTTCCACATATTTGTGGTATTGAGGTTGCTGACACTTTTCCCTCTTTTCACCTTCTGATTACACAGCTTGCATTTGACAAAGCAAATGTCATCTGCAACTGTGTCAAAAAAGGACCAGGCACTGCAAGTCTTGGGAGCGCCCGCTTTGGATTTTGGAAGAGCCATGCTCCTAATGGGTGCCGAAGTGGAGGCTACAGGCAACCAAGTCTGCCCCCTCCCTCTCCCTCCTTTTTGGGCCGTTCGGGGAATCTCTTCCTCAGAGCTGCTCCCACCACCTTCCTGTCCCTCACGCCATGATGGGTCAAGGACCTCATCATCTACACCACCCTCTTCAAACAACTGCTTCTCCTGGGTAGTCTCGACAGCACAGTACGCACCAGAAAGTGGCACCTGAGTCTCATCATCAGATGCGTACTGAGGTGTGCTGCTGACCATAGGCACTGGCCCACCCGCCTCTTCATATTCAGAGAGACAAAACGGTTGCGCATCACTGCATACTACCTCTTCTTCAAATTCTCGAATTCTGCTTGGCTGGCCCCCTCTTTCCAAGCCAAGAGATTCAGAGAACAGAAGTAGAGATGGCTCCTGTCCAGGGCTCTCTGACTGCCTGGGCAATTTGGCAGGTGGTGAAGAGACAGATGGGTGCTCTTCAGTGCTCAGGACCTGAGAGGATCTGGAACTAATTGAAGTCGATGCGTTAGCTGCCATCCATCCGACAACGGCTTCAATTTGGTCCTCGCGCAGCAGTGGGGTACGGCTAGCTCCTACAAAGCTGCGCATAAAGGACTGTTCCCTGGTAAAACTGGGGGATGCTGAGTCACTGGTGCCCGCAGCAGGCACAGAATCCCCACGTCCTCTCCCTGCAGGCACAGAATCCTCACGTCCTCTCCCTGCAGAAACTCCACGCCCACGACCACGACCACATGCCTTACTCCCTGCCTTCTTCATCTTGGTAGACTGATAAAGATAGGCAGAAAAGTACTAAGGGCTTAGTGTGCTTATTCCTGAACAGCTGCTAACAGGTATAAGAAACACTAATTTTATAAAGTGTGGACTAGACTTTAATATGAGCTAATGTGGCCTACACAACTGTAAAGTGGAGTGTTTGGTGAACTTTATTTAGGTTTTTTTTGTCACAAAAAGACACTGGATGTGCCTAAAGATGTAATAACGATAGTATCACAAACTTTTTGTAGCTATTACAATGTAGGAAGGTAACCTACAATGCAATAGATGAGGCTGCAAAAAATAGGCTAATACTAATCTGGCTGGGGCTGCAGGGCCCAATGCTGCAGAAAGGCTCCTCTATCTACTCCTATATAGTGTGTTTGGAATCAATTTAGCTGAATATGGATGGAACCACCACACTAATAGGAGATATCAGGAAAAATTATGAATTGGCAATAAAGGACAATGTATGAGGCAGTGACACACACTGAGTGCACTACAACCAGACGGGGTTGAAGCACACACTACAGGGTGAGCTGCACTCACACACCAGACCTTGCAGACAGCGGTGAACAGTACAGATGCAGAGCACTGTGCACTAGTGCTGCAAGACGGAAAAAAAATTCTCTATCTACTCCTATATAGTGTGTTTGGAACCAATTTAGCTGAATACAGATGGAACCACCACACTAATAGGAGATATCAGGAAAAATTATGAATTGGCAATAAAGGACAATGTATGAGGCAGTGAGACACACTGAGTGCACTACAACCAGACGGGGTTGAAGCACACACTACAGGGTGAGCTGCACTCACACACCAGACCTTGCAGACAGCGGTGAACAGTACAGATGCAGAGCACTGTGCACTAGTGCTGCAAGACGGAAAAAAATTTCTCTATCTACTCCTATATAGTGTGTTTGGAACCAATTTAGCTGAATACAGATGGAACCACCACACTAATAGGAGATATCAGGAAAAATTATGAATTGGCAATAAAGGACAATGTATGAGGCAGTGACACACACTGAGTGCACTACAACCAGACGGGGTTGAAGCACACACTACAGGGTGAGCTGCACTCACACACCAGACCTTGCAGACAGCGGTGAACAGTACAGATGCAGAGCACTGTGCACTAGTGCTGCAAGACGGAAAAAAATTTCTCTATCTACTCCTATATAGTGTGTTTGGAACCAATTTAGCTGAATACAGATGGAACCACCACACTAATAGGAGATATCAGGAAAAATTATGAATTGGCAAAAAAGGACAATGTATGAGGCAGTGACACACACTGAGTGCACTACAACCAGACTTGGCTGAAGCACACACTACAGGGTGAGCTGCACTCACACACACAGACCTTGCAGATAGCGGTGAACAGCACAGGGAACTGTGCACTAGCACTGCAAGGCACAGTGATTTAGAAAGTAGCTTGGGTAAAGCAGTATAGAGCAAATAGGTAGCTAAAACTGTCCCTCAGAACAACAGCGTCCTATCCCTAACTGAATTCACAGCAGAGTGAGCTCAAAATGGCGGCGGTGGCTTTTATAGTGCATCATGACATCATTTCAGCAGCCAATCACAGCCATGCCATTAGTTAAGATGCCTACATGCCTAACAGGATGTGCCCACACTTCTTAGGATCCTCATTGGCTGAATAAAATGAAAATGTCTCATTGCATTATGGGAACTTCCGATTCCGGTATACGATATTGCAATAGTATCGGAATTAAGTATCGGAATTCCGATACCGCGAATATCGGCCGATACCCGATATTTCAGTATCGGAATGCTCAACACTAATCAGCACCTCTAATATCATCTATATTTCCTGTAACTATTTTGGTGATTATTGGACTATTATTTTGCTTTACACTGGTCATCTGATATGGCTTTTTGAAAAATCTCTGGACTTTATATTTATTTCAAGATTTAATTGGACTTTTTTTTTTTTTTTTGACTTTTGGGGGTGTTAGTATTACTGTGGACATTTAGCTTTCTATATGCCATTGATGTCATTATTGGATATTTGCTGAATACGCTACTGAGGACGCTGTTTGTCAAATTCATATGTGTACTCGTTGAATTGCATTATTAAGGTTCCTTGGGGACTAGGTGAAGGATAGCTGTGGTACAGTGGGGGCACTATTTGAATATTGGGGGCTGATATACTCCACTGCCAGAAAGGGATTAGTTTATTATCCCTTATAGCGTATTATTTACGGCCTAGCTGACACTACTTCTATTCCTTTTTCACCTTTATATCCCTATGTCTCCTTTCGTATATGTTAGTTTGTCCCAACTGTACTATTGAGTACATTATTTTAGTGTGTTTAAATTAAAAGTAAATTTTTAATGGGTAATTGTCTTTTTTGGTAGATAATCTTTACTTACCCTCCTTCCAACGTATGTTGGTTATTTTCTGGTATTTGGTTTAATTCTCACATTGGCCATTGGGAATTTTTAAACTCTTAACTTCCTATTGTGCCAGGAAACAACACATGTACATAGCCATAATGGTTGAATCCCAACTCTTATCTGTTGTATTGAATTGTCTAATGAACCTATACAAGGGCCATTATGAAAGGAGGGGGAGCAGGGTCAGCTGTGATATCACCCATTGTGATTGTTGGATTTTGTGTTATCAGCTGTGTATAGAGGTGTCACCTGTCACTGTAATCCTACCTCTGATGATAACGAGCCTGCTAAAAACTCTTCCTGAAAGGACAGGAAGTATGAGTCTAAAAAAAGCCTCAGTGGCCAATGTGAGAATTGCAAGATTACAAATTTTTTATTTTATTTTAAATAAATTGTAATATGAAAAAAATTCCCAATTTTTATATAAAAAAACACATGTAATACAAACACTTGATTTATACAATAGGTCATTTTCTGACCCTTAAACATTTTTTCCACTGACAAAAATCCTAAGTCTACTTACAAAGTTCTTAATATAATCCTATTGTACTTCCCCCTCCCAAAGTGCAGTGAAGAAGGTAACCGCTACCTGTATGTGAGCAGAATTTGTGTTCTTATGTCAGGGTGCATTTCCCGCTCGTCTAAAGAAAGTCCTGATCGTTTCTCCTCCAGTCTGGTTCAGAGTTCCATACTCTATCATCAGTCTACTTCTTAAGGAAAAGTTGAGAGAGAGGGTAAGTCTGGATTTCTACTACATTGTCATATACTTCGGAACCTGTCACGTGATTCACGCTATCCAATCCACGAGGAAACCCTAATTTGCCAAAATTTCACAGTATAATTCTATAGTTTAGTATCTTTCCAAATATTTTCTTTATGGTCTTTGTTCCAATTTTTAGATATTTTTCTAAATAAGTGCTTCAACTAAAAGCTTTATGTGTTCCATATGTTTAACTGGCAATATTATCCATCCTTTAGGTGCACATGGTGAGCATGAGTGAACTTCTTGAGCACTTGCCTGCACAGTGTCTTCCTGAATCTCTAGGTGGTTTACTACCATGGGATCCTGGTTCATGGAACTGCCTTCTCCTCCCTGCCCGTGCAGGAAAACCAGATCCTCTAGATGAGGTGGTACTGGTACTGGCGGAAGGGCAGAGAGGGAGTGTACATAAACCAGTGGCGGGAAGCATGGCCTTGTCTGAGCTGAAGGAGCATACCAACTCATTGGGAAGGCGAGGAATCTATGATGAATATGATGCGATAAGGAATGAACAACCGGAGGGCACTTTCTTAGCTTCACTGTAAGTGTTAATAGGGACCTATATGTAAAGGGTCTATCAAAATTATTCAACCTCCATTACAAATAAGGTTTATTATTATTTACAAACTTTCTGCTGTTTTTCAATGAAACAGGAACAATGTAAATAACTCAACACAACTAATATAAGTGATTTCTCCAAATTATTGCCCAAATGCCACATTTAATGACTACTGCAGTCTCAGAATGATTCAACAATTATCTTTAGTCATTTTGATTGCAACTGTATATATAGTATACAAACTAGTCAAATACTCAATTGAGTTGAGTTCAATAGATCCACTTTCATGAAAGCTATTCTAAATAAGTTATAATAGTTAAGTTTCTCTGGAGTAATAGGTTTACTTTTCATATAACAACTCTCACTGTTTTTTGTTTTTTTTTATTTAAAAAACATTTTTTTAGGGCTGTTCTGAACCGTGATCGGAATCGTTACGGTGACGTTCCATGTCTAGACCAAACAAGAGTCAAATTAAAACGTGTCAACTGGCATGATGTAATTATTATTTTTTTATTATTATTAGGCTACTGATGATTGGGACTAAATATACAATAAAGAACATTGCACCAAATGGTCCATGTTCTTCTTTTATATGTTTTGTAATAGTGTAGTATTTGTTGATGTGAGATAATTTTAATTATAACAATTGAATTTGTCTCAAAGGGTAAATTGTACATTTTATATAAAGATATGTAATAAGCAGCATGTATAACTATTGCCTATAGTGCCCAATAAAAGTGTTATAAGCATTGTCTAAAATGAACAACATACCGTATTTTTTGAACTATAAGACGCACCCCAAATTTTGGGGTGGAATATAGAAAAAAAATATATTTTAATAAGATAGGGTCCGTCTTATAGTCTTAATAGGTACAGTATCTTACCTGGGGGTCGGTGGAGCGAGGGTCACAGGAGGCAGGGTCCTTCAGGAATCCGGTGCTCCAGCAGCGGGAAGTTACGGTGGAGCAGGGTTTCAGGGCCCTCCGTTCCCTCCCTCAGGAACCTGGTGGCTGCAGCAGAAGAGATGGCTGGGGCCCAATGCCCAGCTGGGGGCCTGGCTGGGGCCCGATGCCAGGCTGGGGGCATGGCTGACGCCCGGCGCATGGCTGGGGGCTGGGCCCTGGGCCTGGCTGAGAGCCGGGGCCAGTGTTTGGCGATAGGGGCCTGCCTGCGTGCCGCCGAGGCCTGCCTGGGGACCGGGACCGGTAGTGGTGGCGGAAGAGAGAACAGCAAAGGAGGATGTGAGGTGTTGCGGGTGACTGGCTGGGGTTAGACTGGATGCTGGCAGTGTCTGACTGCGTGCCGGGGCGGTGAGCGGAGGAGGAAGTGAGATGCTGTGGGCGTCTGGCTGGGGGCCAGCGCAGGTTGAACTGAACGCGGGCAGTGTCTGGCTGCGGGCCGGGGCGGTGAGCGGCGCAGGTTTCTGGTGTCTGCGGCCATCTTCCTGAAGCTGTGGTCTACAGGAAAATGGCTGCCCGAGCTACAAGTCAGCGCATGCGCCGGCTCAGGCAGACATTTTCCTGTGGCTCACAGCTTCAGGAAGTGACCGCGCACACCGGAAACCTGCGCCGCTCACCGCCCCGGCCCGCAGCCAGACACTGCCCGCATTCAGTTCAACCCGTGCTGGACCCCAGCCAGACACCCGCAGCATCTCACCTCTTCCTCCTTTGCTGCCGCCGGCGCCAAGGAGGGAGATCCCGCTCCACCAACACCGCAGGTACACAACGTTCAGACCATAAGACGCATCCCCCATTTTCCTCCCAAATTTGGGGAGAAAAAAGTGCGTCTTATTGTCCGAAAAATACGGTAGTTAATTGCTAACATATACAGTGTGTCTTATGAAGAGTTAGGGTGCATTTCCATTGCATGAAGGAGAATAACAATACATTGAGGCTAAACCAAAAATTATATGAGCAATACTAAACTATAGAATTATACTGCTCACCTGTGTACTTTACCTTTTAGCGCTCGGACTATATAAATGCCAGTTTTATGGATGGATACTTACAGAAGAATATGTACATTGGAACCCAAGGTACTGAATAAAGTTTACGACTATGTGGATGGTAGTAGGAGATGGTTGCAGTGATGTGTGACACTGATTTTAGAAATGTTATGTTTATACCTCCAGTCAGTAAGTTTGCTCTGGCTATTAGAGAGGGTCATATAAAAATGAATCAGTATATCCCATTTGATAATTAAATGGTAGCTTGTTGTACAGTGATGGGATGCCTGATGACTGTCCTTGGGTATTAACGTAAAATAATGGGAGTTGTAGTATTTGCACATTAATCTGTAGCTTATGTAGAAAGGTCGCAGTTATGGTATGTGATAATAAAAGTGACCTAGGAATGTAGAAAAAAGGAAATCACTGACTGCAGTGGTAACCAGCATATCACTGATCATAGCCAGTGATTGGCTGCAGCGGTCACATGTCCGTCCAGACGGAGCAGGAAGTACAGAGACCGGCGGTGGACCTGGGATGCCTCAGAATGAGAGGTATGAGGTATTAATGCTTTTATTATATCACACTATTATTAGTGGATTTAAAAAAAAAAAAAAAAAAAAAAAGTAAGTGGTCAGGCAACCCCCATAAGGACTGGGACGTATAGAAAAGTGTGGATTATCATTGTAAATGTGTGTCTGGACTGGTGAATTAGGTAGAATTATATGTATCTGCTATATAAATGGATGTGTTCCTTCAGGACCTATGGAAAATACATTCCAGGATTTTTGGCAAATGATTTGGGAGCAGAATGTGCTGGTGATTGTCATGACTACACGGTGAGTTAATTCAGATGATGTTTGGGAACATTGTGAATATTTGTACATTCAGCTTTGTTCCTACTCCTTCTTTTACTGAATAGCGTTGAGGAAGGTGGTCATCGGAAATGTGGTCAGTATTGGCCGCTTTCTCAAGGATCTATAGCCGCTTATGGAGCTATGACTGTCACAAACAATGCTGCCGAGAACCACCAACATTACCGAAGGACGACTCTGGACATCAGCACTCGCCAGGTACTGCTGCCCCCATGTGAGGTTAAGGCTAGATTGTCACATTTAGAGATAGCATGATATACTAACCATCACAATAAATGCAGAAATATATTTGTGGATATAAAATAGGAAACAACAACTGTTCATAGTATTCACAATGTAGAAATACTTGAGTATACTCCCACAAAGGATCATGAAATTGTTAGAAATACCAACTACATACTAAAAATAATTACACCAATTTCACAAAAAAATGAAAAAAACTACATATTTGTGTTACCACATATCAATTGTACTAATCACGTGTGTAATAGCATGCTATAATAGACGGACCAAGTGACACACACTACCCAGTATCCTACAAAAAACAATCAGCTGCCCTAGTCATTCCCATATACTTTGATTGGAGTGGCACTCCATATTTTTGTCCACTGCTCAATTCAGATGGGGGATTCAGGACCCCACATTGTAGTGATTGGAGGTTACAGCCATGAGAAACCCAGGAATCAGACATTTCCCACCTATTCAGGGAGATACACTTTTAGGGATTTTAGATTTGTAATAGTATCCATAAAACTAGTTTCAAACAGGAAGATATCCCGTATAGGTTAAAAATAAATATTTTTATTTCATGCAAATTAAAATCAAAATTAAGAAGATACAGGGGTAAAGACTATCACTGCCACCTACCTCCTGATGCTGCTATTTTGTAAGTATGCTCTCTATAACATTTGTCATACAGACAGTAATCTAGTTATAACACCTATAAAAGACCCCCAGTTCAGTCCCTGTATACATTTAATTATTCTCAATAGTTTCCTATTATAGCAGATTTTGGCACTTGCACTTTATACTGGCACATGGAACTATTGTTTGTACACAGAATACTGCTGCTATTTATTAATAGGAATAAGGGGGTATGAAATGACTTTTTGTTAAATAGTCTTGGCATTTGCACTTTATATAGATGCATGTGTGTGTGTATATATATATATATATATATATATATATATATATATATATATATATATATATATATATATATATATATATATATATATATATATATATATATATATATATATATATATATGGATCAAATATCACATAAGAATTGTAGAGCATTCTGTTGATAACAGCACCTTAAATATGGGAATAGGTGCAATAAAACATTAATATATATATATATCTTGTAGTAGTCATTGTGATTTCAGCCTGTAGATGGCAGTGGACTGTATTTTGAAAACACCTTTATCTTCTTAATTTTGATTTTAATTTGTATGAAATAAAATATTTATTTTTAACCTATATCTTCCTGTTAGAAATTAGTTTTATGGATACTAGTTTCTTGTTGTGATAGTATTAGAAGTGGGAAGTAATAATAATTGGACTTTGGAGTGTATTTTAGATTTGTAGTATTTTTTTCATTACTAATTTACCGATTAAAGGAGTTTTTCCAAGAACAAAAGTTGATTTTAATCAATACATTTTGGAATAATAATAGTTTCCACAATTGAATGTATTTAAATAAAATGTTCCTGTGCTGAGATCTTATACGTGTGCCCCTGCTGTGTATTGTGTAATGGCCGTGTCTGACCGTGCAGGAACATGGTCTGATCATACCACAGCTCCTGGGCAGGGGAGGAAGCAAAAGAGTATACAGATACTACAGCAGGGGATCACAGCTGATTCTTTTTGTGAGGTAAAACGTTTCTCTGCCTGTTTTTAAACAATGTTTTACTTCAAAGAAAGAATCAGCTGTGATCCCCTGCTGTCATGTCTGTATAATCTTTTCCTTCCTCCCCTGCCCAGGAGATGTGGTATGATCAGATCATGTTCCTGTATGGTCAGACACAGCCATTACACAGTACACAGCAGGGGCACATTTATAAGATTAAATAAAATGTTCCTGTACTGAGATAAACACTTTCAATTGTGGAAGTTATTATTATTCCAAGATCTGTTGATTAAAATTAACTTTTGTTCATGGGAAAACACCTTTTGCTTTAGTGTCCCATCATTAAAAGAAAATGATATAACAGCCGCAATTCTTTTATGTCTTCCACTTTGTAACATCACCATGTCTCATGTCTTAGGGTCGAGAAAGGAGGCAGATCAGTCACTTGCAGTTCCTTAGCTGGCCAGACTTTGGGGTTCCCAGCTCCGCTGCCGCTCTTATTAATTTTAGAGATGCTGTAAAGAAGGAACAGAGAAGACTGGTCAATGAGCTCGGGAACCAGTGGAAAGGTCCTGTAGGCGGCCCTCCAATTGTGGTACATTGCAGTGCAGGAATCGGAAGGACAGGTACTGGGCCAGACAGCAATACGACTTGATGGCAACAATGGAAATAAATATGAAAAGGATGAATTGTTTAGTATCAGTAAAGCTCCAGCACAAGATACAAATTATGGCAAAATAAAACCTAATGTTAAATCTTTTCTCCTTCCCCCAGGTACATTCTGTACATTGGATATCTGCTTGTCCCAAATAGAAGACGTGGGCACCTTGAACATTCAGCAGACAGTGAGAAGAATGCGGAAGCAGAGAGCGCTGAGTATACAGACTTCCGAGCAGTACTTCTTCTGTCACATGGCCATTTTAGAACACTTTGGCAGCTGACACAAGTATCTTGCCATACCCACCGGTGCCGCTTCCATTGTCAAAGAATCGAGGACCAACGTTAGGGGCTGAATGCCTTAATTACCTATAGGTGCTGCGAAGGCAGATAAGGAATCCCAGCTTATGGCTCCTATGTAAAGCAATAACGTTATGCTATCACACAGTATAATACTCCAGGCGCACTTACTTGTTACATGCTCACTATACAAGTTTCTAAAACTGATTCCAAATAGTGCCGCTACATAATCGTTACACTATAATCAATCGATTCAAGGATAATAGACAGTTTATTACAATATAAATATATGCATGTGGACACCTAAATTTACCTACAGATACTGTACACAAATCCACACACACACAGCTTTTAACGTAATGGTGACCCACCCATGTGCACATTATTATTATTCCAGTTATTATATTATTCTAGTGATATATAAGGAAGCCATATAAAGAATAGTGTAAGAGTCTGGATCTGTGTACTACACAAGGGAATCCTGCTTGTTTTTCTTGCTCCCTCTTTTGCAGAGATTTTGGGATATCCAGGATTATAAGCTATGACTTCGATCTCCATTCCTTCTGCAGAGCGATGCAATAATGTAGATCACATGCATAACAATCTTCTCAGCTGAAGCGCCCATCACACACTGCGTGAATTATCTTGGCTGCAAATATATCACAGCCGTGAAAATCCCTATTTGTACATGTCTTATACTTCTGTATTGTAATCCAATGGGACCCATCAACTACACAAGGCTATGAAATGTGAAAGCTATGCTGAGATCAAGTGGTAACGCAGATGGAGACAGGTTTTTATGAATGTAATGAAAGTAATTTCTGGCAAAATGACCTGTACTGTTCTGGTTGCAGTTTAGGATGAACAGAAGTGTAGAGGGGATACGTGTATATATATATATATATGTACAGACATTTAATCTTTCTTCTGATTCTAAATATGTAAAACGTGGATGGATACACAATGTACATGACTTTTCTTAACTGGAAACGATGTGACACAACAATCATTTTCATCATTGACACAGCAAAAGTAAGACTCTAAAATATGAGAGACCCATGGCAAAATTAGATTAGACAGTCTTAAAATGCACCAAGTATATTGGAGTGGTTCATTGTACATAATTTGGCGTCTCTTTAGACATATTTTTGTATACATTTATTGATTTGGCTGACTTTTATACCAAATTTCTCTGCCAGAATTTTAGCACATGGTGGCCTTGCGAAAAATGCCAAACCCCTTTACAATTAAACCATGCCCCTCATTAAGCAAAGTGCAAAAAGTTTAGAACACCTAAGGCATGTTATGACAGTGATACGGTGAAAAGTTTGTCAGAATTCTGGCTAAATTCGACCTTAATAATGTAGTTACGTTATAAAAGTCAGAGTTCTGGGAACTGGTGGTCCAGAAGTATTGTATAAGTATTTGCTTAAAGAGAATCTGTCACCAGGTTTTGCCACCTAATCTGAGAGCAGCTTAATGTAGAGACAGATACTGATTCCCGTTATGTGTCACTTACTGGGCTGCTTGCTGTAGTTTTGATAAAATCACAGTTTTATCAGCAATAGATTATTACTAGAGGACTAGTAAACCTGCTGCCTGGTAGTCCTGAATATTTTTTAGATAAATATAACCCCACTCCCACCACTGATTGGCAGGTTTCTGTGTGCACTGTGCATAGGCAGAAAGCTGCCAATCAGTGGTGTAGGCGGGGGTTATACATAGTTCAGATAACTTGTAGATCTTCAGCAGTGAAAATAGGGATTTTATCAAAATGATACTAAGAAGCTCAGTAAGTGACACATCGCTGAAATCAGAGTTTCTGCCCCTACATTATACCACTCTCAGATGGGGGTAACAAACCCTGGTGATATTTACTTTGAAGAGACAAGTGAAGAGAGCTGACGGCTTCTTCAAGATGTGCACTGCTGTTTGAATGTGCAGCATGAGCAACTATGACGCCATTTTTTGCATGTCTGCTCAGTGCCGTCATGAGCATATCATTACATTGCTGTGCAAAAATCACGTCATCGCAACGTCTGACAGCAGCCTACAGCGGAGAAGGTGGTGCGTAATACGTGCCAGCATAATGAGCAGTAAGGTAAAATGTCACCATGCTCTCTTAAAGTTGTCTCAGAATTTTTTCTCCTTAATTCCTGCTAATTAGGTATGAAATCTAGAGTAAGTGCAAGAAAAGGACGGAGCGGCGCTGGAAATCAGGGAAGACTGTGATCGGTAAGTATTTTAATACTTACGCTACTTTAAATACATAATTAGGATGGATTAGAAGGAAAAAAAATCCTGAGACATCTTCTTTAAATAGTCCATTGCCAAAGTTAGATGATAAGATTCCACAGTTTTGGGTACAAGAAATGTGGTAATAAGGGTCTCTGTACCACTGAACCATGTATTTAGACCAACCATGGCCCTCTCAATTACATAATTAA
This sequence comes from Phyllobates terribilis, assembly GCF_046119375.1. Lineage (NCBI taxonomy): Eukaryota > Metazoa > Chordata > Amphibia > Anura > Dendrobatidae > Phyllobates > Phyllobates terribilis. The sequence continues at coordinate 341,030,329 of NW_027362771.1, forward strand.
CTGAGAGAACTTGGGGGCATCCATATAGGATGGATCTAAAGGACCTAGGGATAAATTTTGATACAATAGAGTATCTGGGAAGGAAAGAATATATTTAGTGTTGGGTACTAGGGATGAGCGGAGCCATGGATGTTTGGGTTTGAGCGAACTTTAGTCCAAAGTTCGGTTCGGATACCATAACTCTACCTAATCTTGACGCCAAACCCCATAGGAGTCAATGGGGACCCGAAACTTTAGTGCTGTAAAATGGTCATAGGTAGGGCTCGGGGGCTGCAAAAGTCTCTCTCTGTCAAACGGACTTCCAGGAGAAGTCCATGTTCACAGTTCAGCATCGAACAGTTCGGGTTCGCTCATCTCTATTGGGAACCTCAAGATATAAGACCCTCATCAGAAGGCATTGTACTACCAGGCCCCCGTCCCTCTAGAGCAGCAGTATCCATACTTCTACTTTTTGTGGGGTCTGCATTGGGCCATTTATTAGGAAACCATGGACAGAAGATGGTGCTGCTATTTGCTCCAGTACCTGTATAACAACATCCATAGTTACTTATTGCACTTGCTCCACAGTATGACCTGCTCTGTACATGACCATACTGCTCCTGCCTTGTACCGTGCTTGGTTGTTTGAGATGTCAGGAGATGTCTCGGGCAGCACGGTGGCTCAGTGGTTAGCACTGCAGTCTTGCAGCGCTGGGGTCTTGGTTTCAAATCCCACCAAGGACAACATCTGCAAGCAGTTTGTATGTTCTCCCTGTGTTTGGGTAGGTTTCCTTCCACACCCTAAAGACATATTGATAGGGAATCTAGATTGTGAGCCCCAATGGGGACAGTGCCCATAATGTCTGTAAATTGTCTGAATTGTAAAGTGCTGTGGAATATGTTGGCGCTATATAAATAAAAAGATTATTGTGTCAAGATCCACTCCAGATAATAGCACTGGTCCAGACCCGCATGTCCCTATACGATTCGCTAATGAGGCTTTTACTAGTAGTATCATGAGCGACACACTGAACCATGGACCCATAAGGATGCAGATTTGAGTTCAAGGTCAGCTTCCAGTTCCAATTGAAGATAAAATTGTGATTTTATTATTAATCCATTGAAAAGATATACACGTTGGAAAAATAAGATAAATGAAAGGGGAGAAATCCGTGAAACCTGCACGTTTCGAACGCCAAACGCACTTAATCCTGGTATGGATACAGGTTTACCAGTAGATCAGAATATACCGTTGGGCCAATGTTGACCTAGAGGGAAGTTAATAAAGTCCTATATAAATAGAATATGCTATGTAAATAATACCATTATTTTATATACCTTATGCGATTTTTGCTTTCTAGTGAATCATTCCACAAGGATAATCTGTATGTTTTATCATGTGGTTTTATCAGTTTTTGTAAAATAATAATATGACTGCTAAACAAAAAATATTGATTACATTTTTAGCAGAACGCACTCTAAGCCAAAAATCATTGAAGGCGAGCCCATTAGTACTACTGTTCACAAGCTCCATCTTTTACTAGTGGCCGGACAGAATGAATCTCCTCCGGCATGTTACTTCTATCAGTATTATGTGATATTGTACAATCACGGTTTGTATATTTTTATGCTGTCTAAAAATGGAAAACTGGCTGAAGCCTTCCTGGTGGATTGGCTGTGTGTTTGCTGAACATTTACTACTACATACTGCATGTAATTGTGTAAAATTACCTGCAACTCTGACCCTGAAAATGTTCTTGATTTTATTTCTGCAATTTTACACCACAATCTCTTGGTCTTTTTTTTTAACCGTCCTACAAAAAATGTTTTTTTTCCTTGGAAAAAAAGAATTTGAATGTGCCTATATTGTCTTTATTCAAGTTAGTTTTCCAGTTGTTTGATATGAAGTGCTTGAGTCATCATCATAATAAAAGTGTATATTGCCGGTGTTTTCAGATATCTTTAATTATGTCAACCACTGATATACTTTATATTACAAGGTTAAAAAGAATCTGCCAGCTGCCCGAGCCCCCCAAAACTGTCACCATGTCTTTATTGAACCCTATATCTACTTTCTAACAAGCTTATTAATTTGTGGCCTATTAATTGTAGAATTACCTTAAAATAAATTTTAAAACTGCACTTGCAATATGCTAATTAGTGGGTGACTAATTCTGGGGGTGCTGATTTCCAGAGACTAATCCCACTAATCATGCACACGACCGTATTTTCAATCTGAGTGTGGTCCAACAAAACATCGGATAACAGACCAATGTTATTCTATGGGGCCGTGCACATATCCGATTTTAGTTCTCTCAGACAGAGCCGGCCCAGGGAAAACAATTGCAGCATGCCTGAGTTTGAGCCGATATTCAGATCGCACTCACCCATACAAGTGAGTCCGTGGAAAACATCAGACTACATTCAGATGTCATCCGAGTGCAGTTCGATTTCCTCTGACTGACAGAATGGAGAGGATAGAGAATTTTTTTGAGAGAATCGGAATACATTATTCTCACACTCTGATCAAAATTATATCATGGTGTGATTTGCAAAATCCACCCAATGCAGGACTCAGCCGCCCCAGAGGTGAGGCCAGGACTCAGCCGCCCCAGAGGTGAGGCCAGGACTCAGCCGCCCCAGAGGTGAGGCCAGGACTCAGCCGCCCCAGAGGTGAGGCCAGGACTCAGCCGCCCCAGAGGTGAGGCCAGGACTCAGCCGCCCCAGAGGTGAGGCCAGGACTCAGCCGCCCCAGAGGTGAGGCCAGGACTCAGCCGCCCCAGAGGTGAGGCCAGGACTCAGCCGCCCCAGAGGTGAGGCCAGGACTCAGCCGCCCCAGAGGTGAGGCCAGGACTCAGCCGCCCCAGAGGTGAGGCCAGGACTCAGCCGCCCCAGAGGTGAGGCCAGGACTCAGCCGCCCCAGAGGTGAGGCCAGGACTCAGCCGCCCCAGAGGTGAGGCCAGGACTCAGCCGCCCCAGAGGTGAGGCCAGGACTCAGCCGCCCCAGAGGTGAGGCCAGGACTCGGCCACCTCCAAACCACGGAATATAGACAGGTGGTGCTGGGGGAGGAGACGACAACGGCCGCTTCGTATATAGGTGAGTATAATAAAAGCTATTTTTGTTTTATGGAGAGGTCATTGGGGACAGATATACAGCATTCTAGAATACTGTATATGAGGGCTTACAGGTGCTGCCCTACTTTAAATGGGAAAAAAACTCTTGACAAGTTCCCTTTAAACTCATCCCACGGGGAAAAAAAAGTCCTCATTCAGCTTTTTTGGTGGAAAAATAAAAGTTATAGCTATCAGAATACAGTAATGCAAAAATAAATACATTATTGTAAAAAATGTTTTAATGTGCAAAAATAGCAAGAGAAAAAAAAACAAAAAAAAAAACGCTGGTGGGTAAGCATACTGACCCGAACAATAAAGTTGTCCTATCATTTTTACTGCATGGTGAACAGCAGTTAAAAAAAAATTAAAGTCAGTTCCTGAATTGCTGTTTTGTTTATTCTAACTCCCAGAAATTGAAATAAAGGCTCATTCAGACATCTGTCCAAATCTGACCACAATACATGGTGGACTGGCCGTGGGTTTTCTCTCCCAAGCTTTTCATAGACACATATTAAGCTGTCACGCTTGGGTCGGGGTAGCCTCGGCCGGCCCACGCATTAGCAGTAGTGTTGAGCTAGTATGTTCTATTAGCCCTTTCGCCGAGTACGCTCGGGCCGAGCTCCGAGTATTTACAGCTGCTCGGTGATATGGTTAAATCGCTCCCGTGTGCATGATTTGCAACTGTTTGACAGCTTTATTACATGGGAGGAATGTGTAAGAAATAGACATTCCTCACATGTAATAAAACTGTCAAACAGTTGCAAATCATGCACACGGGAGGGATTCAACCATATCACCGAGCAGCTGTAAATACTCGGAGCTCGGCCCGAGCATACTCGGACAGAACTTACTCGCTCAACACTAATTAGCAGTCCTCGCTTGAACCTATTGGCTCGGATATTTGAATGAGCCTTTAGGCAGTGTTATCCCAACCAGAACTTACAGCCTCATAGGTATTATGAGGCTCTAGGTTTGGGTCGGGAATCCCGCGGTCAATCTGTGTATGGCATCCGTATATGGACTGTGAAATATGTCCGTCTGAACATTGCCTGAAAGCAAAAAAAAACTTTACCCCCAATTGGTACCAATTAAAAACTTCAATGCATCCTGCAGACCCTCCGCAGATCGGCCTGTCATAGACTGCATGGCAAGGGTTTGGATTTTATACACCTGTAGCAATGGGACTAAACGAAAAACCTCAACTCAATTATTAAGGCGTGTGTCCCAATTGTGTATTTTGTTCTATGCAACCAATAAATAATGAAAGTATATGTCTAATGCAAGAAGGGCATATTCATTATCAATACACATCAGCATACTGATAGAGAAACGACTAAAAAAAACCCCAAGAGGTAGTGACAGGAATAGGGCGTAACCTTCTCCACTAAGCATACTAGATCTTGAATTTGGACACTGTCGCCACATGGTATGATTTTCTTTTACATTTGGCTTCAAATATAACATACTACAATGCCAATAATTGTGGTTTATACACTCTGGTTCCAAAAAAGGCCAAAGTGTAGATAATGGCATAAGTGTCATTGATTTTTTTTTTTTTTTTAAATCACCCCTGGTTGCACTTGTTACAGAAGGCACTGTGTGCAAAACATTCTGGGCAGTTGTAAAAACTGTACTGATGTACAATAGTTTTTAGGTGTTAAAAAAAACATGTAGTCAAAGCATACTTTGATGAATATGGTAGTAAACTAATTAAATTGGCAATACGTTTTAAAACATTAGAAAAGCATAAAGAATGTTGTTTTTTTTTACCGTGAGAGTAGTGGTACCATGGAACAAGCTGCTTAAAATAAAAATCAATAAAAACAAGAATTAACCCATTGATCCATTGGCTTGCACTGTCAATAGGAGGTAGATCTCTGCATGGATGTGCCACGGCTATGTGGATCGGTGGACAACAATTGACCCCATACAATGGAGCTAATCTTTGTATGGCTATTTCGCATCTTTTCGATTTGAATATGTTCATTGTACTCAAGAATGATTTTTTTTTTGACCCATGATGGACAAAAATCTGTGCAAATTCTTTTCTGCAGCACAAGGTCCATGGTAGCCCTAATCTGAAAATGGTCTTGTTAAGGAGTTATTCTCAAAATATAACGTTGTCCCCAATCCATAGTATAGGGGATAACTTATCACTGAGGATCCTACCGCTGGGACCCCCAACGATCCCGAGAATGGAGCTCCGTAGAGCCCCGTCATTTACAGATCTGAAGGAAATAGTTGAGCACTAGCCCACGCTTTCTCCCATAGACAATGGAGGTTGACCTTGTGCATCTCTGCTCCATTTAAGACTTGACTCTGTTCTCAAGATCTTTGAAGATACCAGCTGGCAGACCCCTAGGCTATCCCCAGTCCTATGGTTAGAGAATCATTTTATATTTTGGAAATAACCCTGTAAAGAGATTCTGTCAATAAGATTGTGGAGACATGAGGGTCAGTGCGTGCTCTCGTCATCTGGCCTGGCTGTCTTTAGAAAGACTGCATGGACCAGGATCCACGACACTGAACGCCCGCTCTCCTTTCTTGTGGGCAGAATACTACTCAGACAACACAGGGTGAGGGTAAAACAGCGTAGCAATACTTTATTGAACCACCAAAAGACTAACACATAGTACAGTCCCAGCAAATACACAAGATGGTGCCAATTACAGTCAGTCTCACACTTCCGTTGGCTCACCGGGATTAGAGCAGCTGCGACTTTGGGGCTTCCACAGCCAACTACCCCAACCAGTGGCACCCTGCTTTTGGCAGGCACCCACAGAGAGGAGGTAATGGCAAGCTTAGGAAGCTGACAGTTCATTGAGGTATGTGGCCAGGTGACCTGATTGTGCCAATCTGGGTGCTCCAAACGTGTACATGGGCTCAGTGATGGACAGTGAATCAAATCAGTATTCCTCTGATTGGAGTCATGGTGTCTTGCTGCTGTTCTGTAAAATCTCCTTGAAGAAGATAGAGATCCCTTTTTATACCCACATCTTTCCTCCAGGCCATGATCCACAGGTCAGGGGGAAGGTGGGATGAGGTAAATTCTCATTGTTGATGATTATTTAATCAAGCTGCATATTATGTCCTTTCCTGCTTGCAGGTCAACAGGTTGTATGGACTTATACAATGGGTAATCAACATATTAGCAAACATTGATTTTTCAATGACTCTGCGTTCCTGTCCTCCAAGGATAGCATCACAATATGCTGCAAACAAACATCAACTCAAGAGTCCACGTACAGGCTCATATAAAAATGGCCTACTCAATATATGTTTGGCATAATTAAGAATAAATGCTTTGTTGTCATATTCCTTCCCCTTCTTAATTAGCCAGATGTGATGGATTTCCGATCATCCTTCTCCACTTGTCGAGGACAGTTCATCGGCATTTCTTTCAGCACAGACACGAATGTAAGAGGTTTCACCTTCATGAGAACTAAACTTTGTATTAGCCAATTTCCTCAAAGCATATTCCATGTCTTCCTTGCGATAAAACTCCACGGTCCCCATTCCATCCTTGTGTACATCAGCATAGCAGACATCCCAGGTTCTCTCACATAATATTTCAGATCCTGCCAACTTCCCGATAGGGGAAGCTCTGAGATAAGGACTCTGTATTCCATTCGTCGGGATGGGGGTCTGTTCCTCTTGCAGGGTCCTCCATATTTTTCCTACTGGTCCCTATCTTGATCTGGGAAACTCCACACGTAACCGACGAGAACCGAACTTGTATCCATTGAGTGCAAAAACGGCGTCCTCTACATCCTGCAAATCCTGGAAGCTGATGAAGGTGAAAGGTGTGGCACCACTTTCCCCACGATTCTTCAGCTTGATGGTATGGATCCGTCTGTATCGATGAAACAACTCCTCAGTGTGGCAATACTTTATTGAACCACCAAAAGACAATAACACATAGTATAGTCCCAGCAAATACACAAGATGGTGCAAATTACAGAGTCTTACGCTTCCGTTGGCTTGCCGGGATTAGAGCAGCTGCAACTTTGGGGCTTCCATGGCAAATTACCCCAACCAGTGGCAGCCCGTTTTTGGCATACACCCACAGAGAGGAGATAATGGCAAGCTTAGGAAGCTGACAGTTCATTGAGTTATGTGGCCAGGTGACCTGATTGTCCCAACCTGGATGCTCCAAACGCGTCCATAGGCTCAGCGATGGGCAGTGGATCAAATCTGTATTCCTCTGGTTGGAGTTATGGTGTCTTGCTGCTCTTCTGTAAAATCTCCTTGCAGAAGGATAGAGATCCCTTTTTACACCCACATCTGATCCACAGGTCAGGTGGAAGGAGGGATGTGGTCAACTCTTATTGTCCGATTATTTAATCAATCTACATAGTTTGTCCTTCTCTGCTTGCAAGTCCACAAGTTGTATGGACTTATACAATGGGTAATCAATATATTAGCAAATATCGATGTTCAATGACCCTGCATCCCTGTTCTCCAAGGATAGCAGCACAATATGTTACAACAAACATCAACTCAAGAATCAACTTTCAGGCTCATATAACAATGGCCTAATTAAGAATAAATGCTTTGTCGTCACAAAGATCAACCTACCAAACTGCATATATGTGCAAGTAGGTCTTGGAAGATATAAAATATGTTGATGGATTTACACTGTTGTGGCATTCCAAAGAAATTAGTTTTTTAACTCATATGCAAATAATGCAATAAAGACTGTGAGTGTGACAGAGCACTTGCCAGGATTCTGACTGTAAAGGTTGTTTCCCCAGCCAGCATCAGCCTCTTTAGCTAGATTGGTAGCTCACTGTCCAATTTTCTTGCTTTGCGTCACACAGAGCTTGTTTCTCCACCCAACCAAGCTGAAAAGGCTGGTGCTGGGTGGGGAAACAAGCTCTTTAACCCCTTACCCCTAAAGGTGGTTTGCACGTTAATGACCAGGCCAATTTTTACAATTCTGACCACTGTCACTTTATGAGGTAATAACTCTGGAACGCTTCAATGGACCCCCTGATTCTGAGATTGTTTTTTTTGTGACATATTATACTTCATGATAGTGATAACATTTCTTTGATATGACTTGTGTTACTTTGTGAAAAAATTGGAAATTTTTCGAAAATTTTGCAATTTTCAGACTTTGAATTTTCATGCCCTTAAATCAGGGAGATATGTCACACAAAATAGTTAATAAATAACATTTCCCACATGTCTACTTTACATCAGCACAATTTTGGAACCACAATTTTTTTTTGTTAGGAAGTTATAAGGGTTAAAAGTTGACCAGCGATTTCTCATTTTTCCAACAGAATTTACAAAACCATTTTTTTAGGGACCACATCACATTTGAAGTGACTTTGAGGGGCATTTATGACAGAAAATACCCAAAAGTGACACCATTCTAAAAACTGCACCCCTCAAGGTGCTCAAAACCACATTCAAGAAGTTTACTAACCCTTCAGGTGCTTCACAGAAATTTTTGGAACGTGGATAAAAAAAAATGAACATTTAACTTCTTTCACAAAAATGTTACAAAAAAAATGGACCACAAAATTTGTTGTGCAATTTCTCCTGACCACGCTGATAGCCCAAATGTTGGGGAAAACCACTGTTTGGGTGCACGGCAGGGTTCGGAAGGGAAGGAGTCTGTGATGAACCTGTAGCCGCCATCTTGGTAATGATAAATCATATCCAGGGATGGCCACACTTCAGCAGCCCCCACCCTTGGGACCTTCTGTTAAAACGTCAACTAGATAGTTTCCCCCCATCCAGGCTCCTGTAAGATAAGAAGCCTACTTAACACTTGAATGCTAGGAGCTTCAAAGACTTCGAGAGGAAACACAGCCAGCAGGGGGGGGTGCTTCGTCTATCTGTACCTGACCATTTGTCCCATAGGACTAGTTTCTTTGTCTGTCACAAGCATGGAGGCATAAGATATAGAAACATGAATAGTACACGCATGTTGCGTGGGATGGGCCAATAAAAAAATATCACGGCGTCCCGGAGCCATTGCGCACACAAGCCTCCGCGGTAGACGTTTGTACGTGCTCTGGAAGCCAAGATATAGCGCGGAGCCATTCCTGAGGACCGTATGGTATCATAATTGATATCAAAAGGTCGGTTACGGCGGCCCGAATCCATGGGAACCCCTGGGGGCATCATGAGACCATCCCAGAAGAAGTTATTGGGTTCCATAGAATTTGGGCTTCTGATCGAAGTTAGACCTGAGGGTGGAGACTGAGCCAGCTGACCTCACCAGCAGTGGGCGGGACGGGGCAGGTAAGATAGCAGGACAGACAAGAGACAAGTCAGTTTTGACCCAAGAGTGGGGTGCTGAACATCTGAGCACCAGCTGAGGCCACCAAGGGGAGGAGCAGTTTGACCATGCGGTGGTAGGCCTCAGCCTGTAACAAAGAACCGTGCCTGCGACCGCAGAATCCTCTCCCTGCGTCACAAGAAAATCAAGAAACCGGTAACTGATATGCTGTGGTGATTCTGTGTGTTGTATTCCATTGTTGTATAGTTTAGCCTGACCTTATACCTGTGTATATTTAGTTGTATATCGTGTATCTAGTGTATTATTATAATCAATTACCTCAAGTAATTGTGGGCCTGCCTTTTATTCTGCATAACGAACGCACGTCCGTGTGAGCTCGGCTCAAGCCAAAAACGCTACCCAGGGTTGGTTCCTGACCCGATATAGGCCCATTCACGGACTGGGCGTATATCTAAAATAGGGACTGGTGGCAGCATACCAACTGGGGATTGGGGAAGGCTGGTAGTGACGGTCGGAGGTTCAGATATATATATTCCTGGCGCGGCCAAGGAAGATATATATACCGCCCTCACTACAGAGGGCCCCGATACCCAGTAGGTTACAGGACAGTCTCCCTGGCGACCGCTTATCCTAGGTGCAGTTCCTTGACTGACCTGAGGCTAAGAGGGCGCTAGCGAGTTGTGCTGTGTAGTGACGTTACGGTTTAGTGACGTTGAAGGGATAACACACTACCGTGTTCCCTGCGCTGGTTGCAGCTTCCTGGCACTACTTTCTCTAGGTGCAGTACCTTGACTGACCTGAGAGGTAAGGGGGCGCCAGAGAGCTGCACCCACCGGCCGGCTTTCATCACATTGGTGGCAGAGCGGTGGGATTGCAGAATAATAGTGTTGTGGGACCCCTACTCCCAGGCACTAAAGACTGCCAGTGGTAACTTCCACTGCTGGAGTCTTAAGGTCAGCCCAACGTTAGACGGTCAGGCTAAAAGTATAACAAGGTGTGTGCAAACTCAGGGTTGCAGCGGTGTCGGTTACCAAGATGGCAGACGGCACCAGGAGCAAGACCCTGCAGGAGGCTAATGCTACGGTCCGTGTGGCAGGAGGGGAGGACATTGTTACTCATGGCGAGGAGGAGTCCAGCCCGGGCACCTCAGGGAGCCAGTCCCCAGTATACGGTCCCGCAGTGGGCTGCCCACCACCTACCCAGCCCAGCCTGTCCAGATCACAAGCCCTTTTACAAGCGGCTATGGCAAGTCTCCAGTCTCATGGCGATGCCGTCTACAAAACCCTCCTGGCAGCATCAGAGAAGGCAGCGGAGGAGGAGCGCGAAGCTGCGGAGCGCCGGGAGGCTGCGGAGCGTGAAGCTGCAGAGCGCCGGGAGGCTGCGGAGCGTGCAGAGCGAGCTGCGGAGCGCCAGCACCAACTGGACCTGGCCCAGCGGGGGCTTCCGCTAGAGCAACCAACCCATCAGGAGACCAAGTCGTCCAAAGTCCGAGCTGAGGACTTCCCTCTACTGGAGAAGGATGGGGACCTGGACTCCTTTCTGGTGGCATTTGAACGGACCTGTCTTCAGCACCATCTGGCCCGGGATCAGTGGGCCAGATACCTGACCCCCCGTTTGAGGGGTAAGTCCCTGGATGCCTTGGGGGACTTACCTGCCGGGGAGGTACAGAACTACGACTGCATCAAGCGGGCCCTGATCCGGCAGTACAACCTCACTCCCGAGTCGTACCGCCAGAAGTTCCGGAGCCTGCTGCGTGGCCCCAAGGACACCTGGACCGATCATATGCGGGCGCTGTTGAGAGCCGCAGAGCACTGGACCTCGGGTCTAGCGCTTACTACCCGCCAGGAGGTCCAGGAACTGTTCGTCACGGAGCAGTTTTTGTGGAACTGCCCAGAGGACCTCCGACAGTTCCTCCGTGACCGAAAACCAACAGGGGCTTCTGCTACAGCCGCCCTGGCAGACGAGTATGCCAATAACAGGGCGCCTGAGCTGAAGAAGTCTGCCAGCAGCACCTGGAGAGGGGGTAAGCCCAGTCATGCCCCTGTTTCCCCGGCCCCTAGAACACAAGGGGTGTATCCCCCTGTTGCCCTCTCCAGGCAAGGACCAGACGTAAGACGTTGTCATCTATGCAACAAACCAGGACACTTTAGGGCTGAGTGCCCCCAGCGCCAAAAGACCCCATCCCAGTCCCAGAGAGCGCCCAATGTTTTGTGTGTGGGAGGGGGTGGTGGTAGGTCCCTGGACAACATCCAACCCGTCACCATAGGCCGTTCTGCGGTCATGGGACTGCGGGACACGGGCGCTGAACGAACACTGGTACGGCCTGAGGTGGTGTCCCCCCAGGACTTGGTACCAGGAAAGACTCTTTCCGTCTCCGGGGTTGGAGGCGTGGAGCCGGCACTTCCCGTTGCCATGGTGTATTTGGACTGGGGTGCCGGAAGGGGGATGCGGGAGGTGGGAGTAACGCCAAATATTCCCGCAAATGTTTTATTAGGGACCGACTTGGGGCGTCTAGTATCGCAGTATGTACCCTCTGAACCCCCAAGTTCGGCCCCCCAAGAGTGTATTGATTTGTCTGCTGCTAATGCCAACCATGTTGTATGTAGTGTGCGTCCTGCTGAGGAGGAGGGAGTGAAACCTGAGGGTAACACCTGCACAGACACAACACAAACAGGGTTAGTGAAAGCAGGTGGGGAGTGTGGGGATGCCCGCAGAGGTGCTCAGCCGGCGTGCCGTGACCTCTTGTCCTCCGGTGAGGGAGGGGGCGGGCAGGATTCTGTAGAGGGAAGCTCAGGGATGGAGAGGGGGGCAGCTACCGGCAGTGTAGGGCTCCCAGGGGTATCCAGGCTGCTGAGTATAGGCCCACTGCAGGGGGAGGAACAGGCCATGGGAGGTGGGGGTGTCCCAAGAGAGGAGCCGCCAGGTAAGACCCCAGGGCAGGAGTTCCCCACATCCGAGATGTCCAAAGGCCTAGGAAGCCTGCCTGATCGGGCGGCTTGGTCAGAAACAGAGGGGAAGCAGGCACTACCCACGGTCACAGCGGTCATAGCCGCTGTCACCAGGAGTGGGAGCGCCGGAGCCCAAGGAGCCTTGCAGAGGTCCGACGGCTTCCCCACTTCTGACCAAGTGTCTGCCGGGTCAGACAGCGGCCAGGTGACATGCCCGGAGGGGCTGACAGAGGATGTGGCAGTTTCGTCGATTCTGGCCACATCAAGTCAGGAATTTCAGGCTGCGTTGGAAGCAGACGACAGCCTGAAAGCTCTCAAGGAACAGGCGGCACAGCCTCCCATGGAGTCAGACTGCGAGCGTGTGGTCTGGGACCAGGGACGGCTGTACCGGGTAACGGTCCAGCAGGGTTCACCGGAGGCGTGGCCCAGGGACCGACAGTTAGTGGTACCCTATCCGTTCAGGGCGGAATTGTTGCGGATCGCACACGAGATTCCGATGGCCGGACACCTAGGGATCGCTAAAACCAAGGCCAGGATAGCTCAGCATTTCTACTGGCCTGGGATGGGAGCCGCGGTGGGTGCCTACTGCCGTTCGTGTGACACCTGTCAGAGGGTGGGGAAGGCGGGGCCGCGCCCCAAAGCCCCACTGGTAACTCTGCCAATCATCGAAGAGCCTTTCTCGAGGGTCGCTGTGGATCTTATTGGACCTCTGTCCACTCCCAGCCACTCCGGGAAATGCTTCATACTCACGGTAGTGGACTATGCCACCCGGTACCCGGAAGCGGTAGCTTTGTCGTCCATTCGGGCCGACAAGGTGGCTACCGCCTTACTGGAGATCTTCTCCAGAGTGGGTTTCCCCCAAGAAATGCTCACCGACCGAGGGACCCAGTTCATGTCGCGGCTGATGGAGTCCCTCTGTAAGCAAATGCAGGTGCAACATCTGGTGGCCAGCCCGTATCACCCACAGACTAATGGCCTGTGTGAGCGGTTCAATGGCACCTTAAAGCAGATGCTTAAGATGTTGGTCGACTCCCACGGGAGAGACTGGGAGCGTTACCTCCCACACCTCCTATTTGCTTACCGGGAGGTTCCGCAGGCCTCAACGGGGTTCTCCCCCTTTGAGCTCCTGTACGGGCGACGGGTACGGGGCCCCCTGGCTCTGGTGAAGGAAGCATGGGAAGGGGATTTGGCCACCCCCGAGGTGTCGGTCATCGAGTATGTCGTGCGCCACCGGGACAGGATGATGGCCTTGGCAAAGCTGGTGCAGGACAATATGGCCCAGGCCCAGGCCGACCAGAAGCGGTGGTACGACCAGAATGCTTGTGAGAGGACCTACCAGGTGGGTCAAAAGGTGTGGGTACTGGTCCCCGTACCACAGAACAAGCTTCAGGCAGCCTGGGAAGGTCCCTACTTCGTGCACCAGAAACTCAATGCCGTCACCTATCTGGTCACCCTGGATCACGCCCGTGGAAGGAGGAAGGCCTTCCACGTGAACATGATGAAGGCTCATCATGAGCGGGAAGCGACTGCCCACCCAGTGTGCAACCTTCCCGAGGAAGGAGAGGTAGAAACCCTCCTGGATCTGCTCACCCAAGCCAAGGCGGGTGGGTCCATCGAGGATGTGGGGGTTGGCCACCAGCTCACGGAGGACCAACGGTCCCAGCTGGGGACCACCCTGCACCCCTTCCGGGGGCTGTTCAGCAGCCTGCCCGGAAGGACTGAGATGGCTGTCCACGACGTGGACACTGGCGATCACCCGCCGATCCGGCGTTCAGCATATCGGGTCTCTTTCGAGGTGCAGGGAAACATGCGCCAAGAGATAGACGAGATGCTGAAGCTGGGGGTGATCCAGGCATCCAGCAGCGCGTGGGCCTCGCCTGTAGTCCTCGTACCAAAGAAGGACCGAACTACACGGTTCTGCGTGGACTACCGGGGGCTCAACGCTGTAACGGCCACCGATGCGTTCCCCATACCACGCATCGATGACCTGCTCGATCGGATGGCCGGGGCTAAGTACCTGACCATCATGGATCTGAGCCGGGGGTACTGGCAGATTCCTCTGACCCCCGCGGCAAGGGAACGCTCTGCCTTTATCACCCCTTTTGGACTGTACGAGTCCACAGTGATGCCATTCGGCATGAAGAATGCCCCTGCCACTTTTCAGCGGATGGTCAATACGCTGCTTGAGGGACTTGAAGGGTACGCGGCTGCGTACTTGGACGATATTGCAGTCTTCAGTCCCACTTGGGAGGATCACCTAGAGCACCTGCGGCAGGTGCTCGGTCGGATCCACCGGGCAGGCTTGACCATCAAGCCGGAAAAGTGCCAGCTGGGCATGAGTGAGGTCCTCTACCTGGGTCACCGGGTAGGCGGGGGGGTTCTGAAGCCAGAACCGGGGAAAGTGGATGCCATCGCATCCTGGCCCACTCCTAGGACCAAAAAGCAGGTGATGTCCTTCTTGGGGACCGCCGGGTACTATAGGAGGTTCGTCCCACACTATAGCACCCTGGCCAAGCCCCTGACGGACCTCACCAAGAAGAAGCTGCCCGTCGCAGTCGACTGGACAGTCGCCTGCGAGACAGCTTTCGGGGCACTCAAGGCCGCCCTAAGTAGCTCCCCTGTACTGCAAGCTGCCGACTTCGACCGGCCGTTTGTGGTACAGACCGACGCCAGTGACTTTGGCCTCGGTGCTGTGCTAAGTCAGGTCAACACGACAGGCCAGGAACATCCTGTCTTGTAGCTGAGCAGGAAGCTACTGCCCCGGGAGGTGGCTTACTCCACGGTGGAAAAAGAATGCCTGGCAATTGTATGGGCCCTGCAGCGTCTGCAGCCCTACTTGTACGGGAGCCATTTCACCGTGGAGACGGACCACAACCCCCTCAGCTGGTTACACACGGTCTCTGGGTCGAATGGCAGGTTGCTACGCTGGAGCCTCGCTCTCCAGCAGTACCACTTCTCCATTCGCCACAGAAGAGGCCGTGACCACGGTAACGCTGACGGGTTATCCCGGCAAGGGGAGGGTGCAGAAGGACGCACGGGGGAACACAGGAATGTGCTACCCCCTCGCGCCCTCGTATAGGGGGAGGTGTGATGAACCTGTAGCCGCCATCTTGGTAATGATAAATCATATCCAGGGATGGCCACACTTCAGCAGCCCCCACCCTTGGGACCTTCTGTTAAAACGTCAACTAGATAGTTTCCCCCCATCCAGGCTCCTGTAAGATAAGAAGCCTACTTAACACTTGAATGCTAGGAGCTTCAAAGACTTCGAGAGGAAACACAGCCAGCAGGGGGGGGTGCTTCGTCTATCTGTACCTGACCATTTGTCCCATAGGACTAGTTTCTTTGTCTGTCACAAGCATGGAGGCATAAGATATAGAAACATGAATAGTACACGCATGTTGCGTGGGATGGGCCAATAAAAAAATATCACGGCGTCCCGGAGCCATTGCGCACACAAGCCTCCGCGGTAGACGTTTGTACGTGCTCTGGAAGCCAAGATATAGCGCGGAGCCATTCCTGAGGACCGTATGGTATCATAATTGATATCAAAAGGTCGGTTACGGCGGCCCGAATCCATGGGAACCCCTGGGGGTATCATGAGACCATCCCAGAAGAAGTTATTGGGTTCCATAGAATTTGGGCTTCTGATCGAAGTTAGACCTGAGGGTGGAGACTGAGCCAGCTGACCTCACCAGCAGTGGGCGGGAGGGGGCAGGTAAGATAGCAGGACAGACAAGAGACAAGTCAGTTTTGACCCAAGAGTGGGGTGCTGAACATCTGAGCACCAGCTGAGGCCACCAAGGGGAGGAGCAGTTTGACCATGCGGTGGTAGGCCTCAGCCTGTAACAAAGAACCGTGCCTGCGACCGCAGAATCCTCTCCCTGCGTCACAAGAAAATCAAGAAACCGGTAACTGATATGCTGTGGTGATTCTGTGTGTTGTATTCCATTGTTGTATAGTTTAGCCTGACCTTATACCTGTGTATATTTAGTTGTATATCGTGTATCTAGTGTATTATTATAATCAATTACCTCAAGTAATTGTGGGCCTGCCTTTTATTCTGCATAACGAACGCACGTCCGTGTGAGCTCGGCTCAAGCCAAAAACGCTACCCAGGGTTGGTTCCTGACCCGATATAGGCCCATTCACGGACTGGGCGTATATCTAAAATAGGGACTGGTGGCAGCATACCAACTGGGGATTGGGGAAGGCTGGTAGTGACGGTCGGAGGTTCAGATATATATATTCCTGGCGCGGCCAAGGAAGATATATATACCGCCCTCACTACAGAGGGCCCCGATACCCAGTAGGTTACAGGACAGTCTCCCTGGCGACCGCTTATCCTAGGTGCAGTTCCTTGACTGACCTGAGGCTAAGAGGGCGCTAGCGAGTTGTGCTGTGTAGTGACGTTACGGTTTAGTGACGTTGAAGGGATAACACACTACCGTGTTCCCTGCGCTGGTTGCAGCTTCCTGGCACTACTTTCTCTAGGTGCAGTACCTTGACTGACCTGAGAGGTAAGGGGGCGCCAGAGAGCTGCACCCACCGGCCGGCTTTCATCACAGAGTCCTTTTGACTTTTTGAATGTAAAATTTGCTTGAATAATTAGCAGACGTCATGTCGTGTTTGGGCCAGCCACTGATGTGTTTAAACAGTGGAAACCTCCACAAGTGACACCATTTTGGAAACTAGACCCCTCAGTGAACTTATCTAGATATGTAGTGAGCACTTTGAACCCCCAGGTGCTTCACCGAAGTTTATAACATTGAGCCGTAAAAATAAAATTTTCACATTTTTCCCACAAAACTGTTTTTCAACCCCCAATTTTGCATCTCATATGAGCAACAGGAAAAATTGCACCATACCATTTGTTGTGTTATTTGTCCTGAGTAAGCCGACGCTCTATATGTGGGGGAAAACCACTGTTTGGGCGTACGGCAGGGTTCGGAAGGGAAGGAGCGCCATTTCACTTTTTGAATGTAAAATTTGCTTGAATAATTAGCGGACGCCATGTCGCATTTGGAGAGCCCCTGATGTGCCTAAACAGTGGAAACAGCCCACAGTTGACCCCATTTTGGAAACTAGACCCCTGAAGGAACTTCTCTAGATGTGTGGTGAGCACCCTGAACCCCCAGGTGCTTCACAGAAGTTTATAACATACAGCTGTGAAAATAAAAAATCTAACTTCTTCCACAAAAATGATTTTTTAGCTTTTAGCCCTAAATTTTTTATTTTCACAAGGATAAGAAGAGAAAATGGACCCCAAAAATTGTTATGCAATTTCTCCTGAGTACGCCGATACCCCATATGTGGAGAAAATACATTGGGCGCACGGCAGGGCTTAGAAGGGAAGGAGCACTGTGACTTTTTGAACGCAAAATTGGCTGGAATCGAGAGCGGACGCCATGTTGGGTTTGGAGAGCCACTGATGCACCTAAACAGTAGAAACCCCCCACAAGTAACCCCATTTTGTGGGGGGTATATCAGTATTATTTAGTCACTGTATGGTTGTACTATATAATAACAGTATTTTTCTAGTAGTCCAAGTGGTATCCTCCATTTTCTGTCCATTATGCAGTTATGGTATGTTGGTATTATCTATAATATAACTGGGGATGCGTGTCTCTATCTGAAGCCTTTATAGACGCAGTCTGGCTCCAGACAGACAAACGCATCCAGCCGTTACAGGTAGGAGGAGTGTATGGCGCCGGAGATCGCGGTATGCGTAGACACTAAACGCATACCGCGATCTCCGGCGCCATACTTAGATACTTACCTGACCGGGAGGAGCGTTGCCGCGGCGCCTCTCTTCGCCGGAGACCGGGGCAGGAGTGATACGTCGGATCTGCGCATGCGCATAGCGCTATCCGGCGCCATTTTACTGAAGACACATTTGCAGTGCGTCTTCAGCAAAATGGCACCGGACAGCGGTGTGCTCCGGCGCCGCACTCCTACCCCAGCATCCAGCAGAACAGGACACAGCAGCTCTGGAGCACAGAGAAGAAAGGTGAGTATAAGCGTTTATTTTTTTGTATGTGTGTACAGCATGAAAGGGATGAGGGGGCCACACATACCAGGATTGGGGGGTGAGGGGTACCATGCATACCCAGATTGGAGGGTGAGGGGTACCATGCATACCAGGATTGTGGGGTGAGGGGTACCATGCATACCAGGATTGGGGGGTGAGGGGACCAGGCATACCAGGATTGGGGGGTGAGGGGACCAGGCATACCAGGATTTGGGGGTGAGGGGACCAGGCATACCAGGATTGGGGGATGAGGGGTACCATGCATACCAGGATTGGGGGGTGAGGGGTGCAATGCATACCAGGATAGGGATGAGGGGTACCACACATACCAGGATAGGAATGCGGGGCACCATGCATACCAGGATGAGGGATGGGGTGCCATGCATACCAGGATGAGGGGTACCATGCATACCAGAATAAGGATGAGGGGTGCCATGCATACTAGGATGAGGGATTGGGTGCCATGCATACCAGGTTTCTGGGATGAGGAGGTCATACATACCAGAATTGGGATGAGGGGTACCATACATACCAGAATAGGGATGAGGAGTGCCATGCATACCAGGATAGGGATGAGGAGTGCCATGCATACCAGGATGGGGGTGAGGGAGCCATGCATACCAGGATTGGGGATGACGGAGCCATGCATACCAGGATTGGGGATGAGGGGTGCCATGCATACCAGGATTGGGGATGAGGGGTGCCATTCATACCAGGATTGGGGATGAGGGGTACCACGCATACCAGGATTGGGGATGAGGGAACCATGCATACCAGGATTGGGGATGAGGGGTGCCATGCATACCAGGATTGGGGGCGAGGGGTGCCATGCATACCAGGATGACGGATACCACACATACCAGTATAGGGATGAGCAGTACCACGCATACCAGGATTGGGGATGAGGGGTACCATGCATACCGGTATTGGGGATGAGGGAGCCATGCATACAGGGATTGGGGATGAGGGGTGCCATGCATACCGGGATTGGGGATGATGGGTGCCATGCATACCGGGATTGGAGATGAGGGGTGCCATGCATACCGGGATTGGGGGTGAGGGGTGCCATGCATACCGGGATTGGGGGTGAGGGGTGCCATGCATACCGGGATTGGGGGTGAGGGGTGCCATGCATACCAGGATGAGGCATACCACACATACCAGTATAGGGATGAGGAGTACCACGCATACCAGGATTGGGGATGAGGGGTGCCATGCATACCAGGATTGGGGGTGAGTGGTGCCATGTATACCAGGATTGGGGATGAGGGGTGCCATGCCTTCCAGGATTGGGGTTGAGGGGTGCCATGCATACCAGGATTGGGAGTGAGGGGTGCCATGCATACCAGGATTGGGGGGTGAGGGGTGCCATGCATACCAGGATTGGGGGGTGAGGGGTGTCATGCATACCAGGATTGGGGGGTGAGGGGGCCCACACATACCAGGATTGGGAGATGAGGAGGGCATGCATACCAGGATTGGGGGATGAGGGGGCCCACACATACCAGGATTGGGGGATGAGGGGGTCCACACATACCAGGATTGAGAGATGAGGGGGCCCACACATACCAGGATTGAGAAATGAGGGGGCCCACACATACCAGGATTGGGGGATGAGGGGGTCCACACATACCAGTATTGAGAGATGAGGGGGCCCACACATACCAGGATTGGGGGATGAGGGGGTCCACACATACCAGGATTGGGGGATTAGGGGGCCCACACATACCAGGATTGGGGGATTAGGGGGCCCACACATACCAGGATTGGGGGATGAGGGGGTCCACACATACCAGGATTGGGGGATGAGGGGGCCCACACATACCAGGATTGGGGGATGAGGGGCCCACACATGCCAGGATTGGGGGATGAGGGGCCCATACATACCAGGATTGGGGGATGAGGGGTCCACACATACCTGGATTGGGGGATGTGGGGGCCCACGCATACCAGGATTGGGGGATGTGGGGGCCCACGCATACCAGGATTGGGGGGATGAGGGGGCCACGCATACCAGGATTGGGGGGATAAGGGGGCCATGCATTCCAGGATTGGGGGGATGAGGGGTGCCATGCGTACCAGGATTGGGGGATGAGGGGTGCCATGCGTACCAGGATTGGGGGATGAGGGGTGCCATACGTACCAGGATTGGGGGATGAGGGGTGCCATACGTACCAGGACTGGGGGATGAGGGGTGCCATACGTACCAGGATTGGGGGATGAGGGATGCCATACATATCAGGATTGGGGGATGAGGGGTGCCATACATACCAAGATGGGGAAATTTACCAGTAGCTGCTGCATTTCCCACCCTAGGCTTATCCTCGAGTCAATACATTTTCCCATTTTTTTGTGGTAAAATTAAGGGCCTCGGCTTATACTCGGGTCGGCTTATTTAAAATATATGGTATTTTTAAATCAGTGAGTACGTGGTGCCCATAATACTGCAGGACTGTGGGGTGCATTATACTATATGGGGGCTGCATTTTACCCTATGGGGTGTGTAATATACTGTATGGAGGACTATGGGGAGTGCATTATATTCTATGGCGGACCATGGTAAGTTCATTATACTATATGGAGGATTATGGGGGGGCGCATTATATTCTATGGAGGACCATGGGAAGTTCATTATACTATATGGAGGATTATGGGGGCGCATTATACTACATGGTGGATTAAGGGGGCCACATTATACTATATGGAAGATTATGGGTGGCGTATTATGCTATATGGAAGGCTATGTGGGGCCATTATAATATTTTGAGGGCTATGTGGGGGACCGTTATACTGTATAAAAGCAATTATACGGTGGGAAGGTTTGTGTGGGGGCCATCATACTGTTTGGAGGTCTAGTGCAGGCCATTATACTGTATGGAGGACTGTGTGGGAGTCACAGTTGGGGGATTATACTGTTAGGGTCACCATACTTTGCCTTGGGAGTTAGAGTGGGGTACAATAGGGTCATTATACTGTGCATGTAGAGGCTAATGTGGAGGAATGCACCATAGGGGTATCATACTGTGTTTTGGGGGCACTTTTATTGGCATCATACATTATGGGGCAATGAAAGAGGAATCTAGGACTTCAGCAGGAGGAAAATTAGTATGTAAAGGCTGGAAAGTTGTGAGATCTGCTCTTCTGTGACACAGACAAATATTTGTTTATTTTTTTGAGGGGGGGGGGGGCATTTGAGCTTCTGCTATTGGGCCCCATGATTTCTATGTACGCCCTTGCTGAATACCCCCCATTTAGTTTGGGATCTGTTGGCTCTCCTAATGCATTTGTTTTGGGAAATACTTTGACTCCATTTTGGCAACTAGACCCCTCAAGGATTTTATCGAGGGGTATACTGAACATTTTGAACCCAGAGGTATGACACAGAATTTGATAACATTAGGTCATCATATTCAATAAGTTGTCATTAGTCTTCAACGCAAGTGCTCGCTACTTGAGTTTGCATCGGGTACTCAGGTATGCACCATGTATCGCGTGTGCTTGAGTGACATGCTTGAGTCCCCGCCCCGCATGTTTCACGGTTGTTAGACAACCCAAAAAACAATGCGGACATTGCTCGTACATGGCAGGCAATCTCCACATGTTTTTTTGGCTGTATAACAGCCACGAAACATTTATCCCTCGAGCACCCGCGATACTCAGTGCATACCCGATGCAAACTCAAGTAGCGAGCACTTGCGCTCAACATTAGTCGCCATATCGTCATCATTTTTTTTTCCTTACTTTTGAAAAAATCCCAATCCCAGCACAACCCTAACCCTAGAGTTTATTTTTTACGCCGTTCCTCGTGTGGTATAAGTGATTAGACGACTTTATTCTTCGGGTCGGTGTGATTACAGCGATACCAGATTCATATCGGGTTTTTTTGGCAGTTGTCACACACTAAAAGATGCTTTTTTTTGCAAAGATTAGTTTTTACAATCATTTTTCCATATTTTGGCCAACAGAGTCATGTAAGGGCTTGTTTTTTGCGTTGATGTTTTTATTGGTACCATTTTCGGGCACGTGACATTTTTTGATCGTTTTCTATTCCGATATTTGGGAGGCAGAATAAACAAAAAGCAACAATTCAGGAATTGTTTTTTTCTTTTATGCCGTTCCGCGTGTGGTAAAATTGATAAGGCAGCTTTATTCTTCGGGTCAGTGCGTTTACAGCGGTACTACATTTATGGAATTTTTTTATGTTTTTGCGCTTTTACATAATTCTTTTTTTCTATAAAAGTTTTATTATCTTTGTATCACTTTATTGTGAGCGCTGTAACTTTTTAATTTTTCGGCTGATGGAGCTGTATGGCAGCTTGTTTTTTGCGGGACAAGATGACGTTTTCAGCGTTACCATTTTTATTTACATTCGTCTTTTTAATCGCGTTTTATTCTATTTTTTGCTTGGCGGTATGATGATAAAGGATCATTTTTTGCTTCGTTTTTCTTTTTTTTTTTTTACCATGTTCACTAAAGGGGTTAACTAGTGTGACAGTTTTATAGGTCAGGTCGTTCCGGACGCAGCGATACCAAATATGTGTACTTTTGTATATTTTTATTTGATTATTTTTTCTATATGTTTTTTAAAAAAAATTAAAAACATTTTTTTTTCACTTTCATACTTTATCCCACTATGGGATTTTGATTTTTTGCAGGCTGATCGCTTGTATAGCATAGGGATGCAGCAGCAGCAGCATTCTTATGCTACAGTGCTGTGCAAATTAATTGGGACAAAGCCAAAAAAAATATATTTTTGAATATTTAATAATAAAATGTTATAATGCACTGTTACATACTAATTTTAGTAAGCAATATGTCTTCCTTTAGTAAATATGAGATTTTCAATGCGTTTTGGCATTGATTCTACCAAGTTTTTGCATAAATTCTTCAATTCTTCATCATGGAACCACACTTGTATGACACTGTTTATCATGCGTTCTTTGGTTGTACAGTCCATTTTGCCAAGACGTCTCTTCACAATGCTCCACAAATTTTCTATAGGATTTAAGTCTGGTGAATTGCCAGGCCAGTCCAGCACTTTTACTTTATTTTCCCGCAGTGCAGGGTCTCCGATCCAAGGTACTAGGCGATCGCCGCCGAGTGTCAGCTGATTGCCACAGCTGACACTCGGTGATATATGCCAGCAGCGGTCCCGCACTGCTCCAGGCACATTAACCCCCGAAATGCTGCAATCGAAGTCGATCGCATTGCGGGGGCAAGGGGAGGTAAGCGCCGATACTTACCTCCTCTGCCAGTGTCCGGCGCTGCCTGAGGCGGCTCCCGGATGTTGTCATGGTGACCCAAAGTCGTCATGACAACATCCGGGTCACCAGACAGCAGGAAGTTACTTTGGTCATGCGCAGTTGCTCTCTATGCTATCAAGCCGATTAGGCTGCAAAAAGTGAAAGTCCCATAGTGGGACAAAGTTTAATAGTAAAAAAAAGTGCCAGAAAGTGAAAAAAAAAATATATATACTGTATATTGTACCCATAATATTTATTTATTATGGAAAAAAAATAAACCAATAAAAGTACACATATTTGGTAACGCCGCGTCCGTAACGACCTGATCTATAAAACTGTCCCACTAGTTAACCCCTTTAGTGAACACGGTAAGAAAAAAAAAACGAAGAAAAAAAAGATGCTTTATCATCATACTGCCAAACAGAAAATGCAATAAAACGCGATCAAAAAGACGAATGCAAATAAAAATGCTACCACTGAAAATGTAATCTTGTCACGCAAAAAACAAGCCGCCATACAGCTCCATCAGCCGAAAAATAAAAAAGTTACAGCGCTCACAATAAAGTGATACAAAGATAATAAAACTTTTATAGAAAAAAAAGCCGAAAAATAAAAAAGTTATAGCTCTCAGAATGAAGCGATACAAATTTTTTTTTCCATAAAATAGTTTTTATTGTGTAAAAGCGGCAAAACATAAAAAAAACAATATAAATGTGGTACCGCTGTAAACGTACTGACCTTAAGAATAAAGCTACCTTATCAATTTTACCACACGCGGAACAGCATTAAAAAAAAAAAAAACAATTCCGGAATTGTTTGTTTTTGTATATTCTGTCTCCCAAAAATCGGAACAGAAAGCGAACAAAAAATGTCACGTGCTCGAAAATGGTACCAATAAAAACATCAACTTGTCCCGCAAAAAACAAGCCATCACATGACTCTGTCGGCCGAAATATGGAAAAATTATAGCTCTCAAAATATGGCGTGCAAAAACTAGTCTTTGCAAAAAAAAAAAGCGTCTTCTATTGTGTGACAGCTATCAATCATAAAAAAACTATATGAATCTGGTATCGCTTAAATCGCACCGACCCGAAGAATAATGTCGTCTAACCACTTATACCGCATGAGGAACGGCGTAAAAAATAAACTCTAGTCTTAGGGTTGTGCTAGGGTTGGTGTTAGGGTTGTGCTAGGATTAGGGTTGTGCTAGGGTTAGAGTTGTGCTAGAGTTAGGGTTGTGCTAGGGTTAGGGTTGTGCTAGGGTTAGGGTTGTGCTAGAGTTAGGGTTGTGCTAGAGTTAGGGTTGTGCTAGGGTTATGGTTGGGCTAGGGTTAGGGTAGGGGTTGGGCTAGGGTTAGGGTTGGGCTAGGGTTAGGGTTGGGCTAGGGTTAGGGTTGCACTAGGGTTAGGGTTGTGCTAGGGTTAGGGTTGGGGTTGTATTAGGTTGGGGGTTAGGGTTGTGTTGGGGTTAGGATTTTTTCAAAAGTAAAGAAAAAAAATGACAATAAGGCGAATAGTGTTGAGCACAAGTGCTTGCTACTTGAATTTGCATCGGGTGCTCGGCTATGCACCGAGTATCGTGAGTGCTCGAGTGACATGCTCGAGTCTCCGCCCCATATGTTTTGCAGGTGTTATCCAGCCAAAAAAAACTTGCGGGGATTGCCTGCCATGCACGAGCGATGTCCTCATGTTTTTTTTTTGGGTGTCTAATAACCGTGAAACATGAGGGGTGGGGACTCGAGCATGTCACTCGAGCACCCGCGATACTTGGTGCATAGCGGAGTACCTGATGCAAACTCAAGTAGCGAGCACTTGCGCTCAAGACTAGTGTTGAGCCACCCCAGTAGTGTTCGAGTTCGGTTCGGTTCGTTGAACACCCTTGTGTTCGCCGAACTGTTCGTCGAACACCTTCGAACACCATTAAAACCAATGGCAGGCAAACAAAAACACATAGAAACACATAGAAAACACCTTCAAAGGTGTCCAAAAGCTGACAAACTGCTCAGAAGACATAACTAACACATGGAAAAGTGACAAGTACATATAGTCATGCGAAAAGAAAAGAGGTGGAGGAGTAAAAGGAGGGGGAGACACAGATATAGGCATGTCATGCCCTTCTAAAATCCAAAAAGTGAGAAGCCGACACGGCCAGTCCGTTCCTGCCCGTGCCACCTCCGTTTGTGCCAGAGCCGCGGTGGACCCTGACGGCCAGCCCCCCTCTCCCAATACTGGTGCCTCTCCGCTGGTGGGTCGAGCGAGCCCCCCTGTGGTGGAGGCAGCTCTAAGCTTTTTAATTTAAATTGTCTCTCTAATTTGAATGAATACACTTTAAATCCTTTTACAAGGATCTATTGAAGGGCAAGTCTCATGCCAGCAGCCGCGTAATTCCAGCTCCAGTAGCGTCCACTAAAGCTGCTGCAGTTAAAAAGCTTTTATAAGGATCGAGCTCGGCTGTCCACCGCAAGGCGTCCTACCGCCAGTCCCAGCCCCTTTGCCTTGGGGTGCCTCCTGATGCTCTTCACTGAGTATCCCGTGGTCCCGAAGCATTTCCTTTGAAAAAATTAAGTGTCCAAACTACAGGTGGTGTAGCTTGCTTAACAGCCGGGATAATCCGCTGACTAGCAGACACTGCTACTAGGCACAAAGTATTTCCTGGGCTAGATGCAGTTCAAAATTTGTAATTAGATACTCTCGTTGGATGCTGAGAAAGCATTCCATAGAGTCTCCTGGCATGCCATATATTATTCTCTTAAAAAGCTTGGGGTAGGGGTCTAGGGGACCCTTTTATAGCCAAAATCACGGCCCTGTATCGCAATGCGTCACCTAGGCTGAAGATAAATGGAACTGTAGCACCCCGAGGGCTCGGTTGCTGCAGAGGTATTGCACCTCACCCAGAGGTGTGATATCTCACTCTCAGGTAAGGATGGAGTGTGGATCAGGACCCCGACACCTGCATGCATTACACCACATTGCCATGGGGCAGGGCGACCAATATGCCCCTGAGATGGGCACGACAGTCCCTGTCCCTGGCTGGAGTGGGGGGAGGGAACACTGAGGAAGGGGAACCCTGTAGTGCAGGAGCAGGGAGGAAGCAGTTCCTGGGTGCATTGAGAAGGGAGTATAAAAGGTGGGCACCATCTTAGTTCAGTGCAGAGTAGTCTGAGCAGAAGTGACAGGGAGCAGGGGCTCTGCATGAGCTCTGCTCCAGAGGCGGGCCTAGTAACAGAGGCCCAGGCCTGGAAGAGGGAGAAGGAAGGAAGAGGAGCGGAGAAGGCTCCAGGAACGAGGAATGAAGGGATCCCAGGGGTGTGGACGGGCGAGTCGCCACCACACGCCCGAATCCACCTGCGTGGAGGGGTCAGGCCAAAGGGGGAGACCGGTCCCCGAAACTAGTGGAGGCGGGAAACGACCCTCAGCTAGAAATCGGAGGCTGTGACATTTTATGTGGCGCAGCCCCTCGCTACACCCGCTAGGAGGGCAGCACATAGGGTCAGGGAAACTGGCGCCAAGTTTACCAAGAGGAGGCCCGAGGCAGCTGGACAGAAGGGTTGGTAAGAAAGGCCAGACAAAGGACACACAAAGGGGGTCCTGTGAAGCGCTCCAAAGTTATCTGGGAGTTGTCTGAGCCCCTCACCTGGTGAGCACAGTACGACGTGGGCAGCCGTTACCTGCAGAAGTGGTCTGGATAAGTAAAGGCCCTGGACTACATCACTGACTCCGTGTCGTTACTGCTGCTGCCCTGCACCATCACCCCAATCCTCCGCATACACTGCCCTGAGGCTATACTCCTCCCGTGGGGAGTTATGCTACGCTCTGCTGCACCCACAACACCAGCCTCAGCGGTCTGCCCTGCAGCGGCGGTTCACTCTGACCGCAATCCACGGGTGGCGTAGTCGGACATTTAAACATCAAAACCACATAAATAGTTCCGCCACTGGTTTGACCGCCCTGAGCCACGGAACCGGGTCGCCGCTACGGAGACTACAACCACCAGCATCCACCAAAAAGGGTCCGGCTCCGGATGTCCCAAGGCCCAGGGGGCACGTCAGAACATTTTCATCACCTTTTATAATCACCAATGAGACAAGGCAGGGATGTCCTCTGTCCCCTCTCTTATACATCCTAGTGACGGAGCACCTGCTCTCATCAATTCGCCATAACCCCAATATTAGGTGGATTGAGGTGGGAGGCACCGAGTACAAGTGCTCTCTATTTGCTGATGATGTCCTAGTATATATCACTCAATCACATATATCCATCCCTGCTGTTATGGCTGAAATAGATCACTTTGTTACATGGTCAAATTTTAAAATCAATACAGCGAAGTCTGAGGCCCTCAATGTCTCCCTCCCCAAATCCATACAGGATTCCATCCAGTCCAACTTTCCCTTTGCCTGGCCCTTACAGGGTATCAAATTCTTAGGAATTCCTATTCATAGAGACCTCTCCCGTCTATGTTATCTTAATTTTGGGCCCTTTATTGAACAACTCCATACAGACCACGGTTGGCAAGTTAGAACTGTAAGATTCACTACGTGAACCACTGGTGTTTTGTGGAAAAGCACATGTACACTGTGTTCCAAATTATTATGCAAAAAGTGTTTAGGAGTGATAAGGGAAGAATTTGTTTGTTTGTCAGTTAAACTCATTGATGGTGATGTGTGTCAGGGCTCTTTATATCACTGTAAGCAATTGCAGACACCTGTGCTAATTAGTTTGGCAGGTGTGTCCAATGAACGGCAAGACTACTTAAGAAGGCTGTCCCACATTATTAAGCAGCCTACATTTTCTGCCAAAATGGGAAAGAAAAAGGATGTGTCGGCTGCTGAGAAGCAACAAATTGTGGAGTGTTTAGGTCAAGGCATGACTACAATCAACATTGTGCGATGATCAGGATGAAGTGTCTTGGCAATCAAGAAGTATGTAGCTGATTCACAGTACACACGTGTGCATGCTGATAAGGGCAAATTGAGGACTCTTTCCTACAGGCAATTACGTCAGGTTAAAAGAGCAGCGGCAAAAAAGCCTTGTCATAGCAGCAGACAAGTTTTGAAGCTGCTGGTGCCTCCAATGTCCCCCGAACAACAAGATGCAGGGTCCTTCAGAGGTTTGCAGCTGTGCGTACGCCATCCTGTCGACCTCCTCTATCCACTGCACACAAGCAGAAACGGATGCAGTGGGCCACACATTACATGAAGACTGATTTCAAAACTGTTTTGTTCACGGATGAGTGCCGTGCAACGCTCGATGGTCCAGATGGATGGAGTGGAGGATGGCT
The DNA here is from genome assembly GCF_046119375.1 of Phyllobates terribilis. Taxonomy (NCBI): domain Eukaryota; kingdom Metazoa; phylum Chordata; class Amphibia; order Anura; family Dendrobatidae; genus Phyllobates; species Phyllobates terribilis. The sequence continues at coordinate 341,059,177 of NW_027362771.1, forward strand.
GGTTGATGGACACCCCACGCAAACACGGCTACAGCGCCAACAAGGAGGAGGTGGAGAAATGTTTTGGGCTGGAATCATGGGGAGAGAGATTGTAAGCCCCTTTAGGATCCCTGAAGGGGTAAAGATTAACTCCATAATGTATGTGGAGTTTCTCAAACAGCACTTCCTGCCATGGTTCAAGAAGAAGAACCGTGTATTCCGCAGCAAGATTATTTTCATGCATGATAATGCACCGTCTCATGCTGCACATAACACATCTGCATCTCTGGCTGATATGGGCATAAGAGGGGACAAACTTATGGTGTGACTGCCATGCTCCCCTGACCTCTACCCCATTCAGAACCTCTGGAGCATCATCATATGGAGTGTCTATGATGGCGGGAGGCAGTTCACATCTAAGCAACAGCTCTGGGAGGGTATTCTGTCCTCATGCAAAACAATTGAAGCAGAAACCATCCAAAACCTGACAAATTCAATGGACGAGAGAGTTCAGAAGCTCCTTTCGAACAAGGGGTCCTATGTGCAAATGTAACATCACCTAGAATAAAGTTTTGAGTTGAAAACTGTTTGATTTCAGTTTCTAATAACCTGCTAATGCTTATAATTTCAAAAATGACCATTTTTTTGGTCTTTATTAAAATGAAAAGGTTGATCGAAGAGTGTGGGGGATCTAAGAGTGTGGCAACCCAGTAGTCAGGATTACTTCGAATTCTGACAATCTGAGGGTCATGTTGCAGGTAGTGCAGCAAGAAGGCACTTATGTGTCTTGCGCATCTCGGAGCCCCAAAATTATTTTCCGGGCTAGATGCAGCTAAAAATTATTATTAATTTTAAATCTGGTGGAGCTTAGTATAGATGGCCTAATAGAATCAGTACTGCACACTGCTACAAAGCCCAAATTATTTTCCAGCCAAGATACAGATAAACATGATTAGTAATTTTAAATCTGGTGGAGTTTAGTATAGCTGGCCTAATAGAATCAGTACTGCACACTGCTACAAAGCCCAAATTATTTTCCAGCCAAGATACAGATAAACATGATTAGTAATTTGAAAGCTTAAAACGGTTGGTGAGGTGATTTTAACCAATCATCAAGCTTTTACTCTCCCCAGGATGACACAGGGGTAGAAAAGTCATTTCGGATCCATGATTTGTTCATCTTTATGAACGTGAGTCTGTCTACATTATCAGTGGAGAGCCGCGTGCGCTTATCTGTCAGCACACCACCAGCAGTGCTGAACACACGTTCAGACAGAACGCTGGCTGCGGGGCATGACAAGATCTCCAAGGCGTAAGTGGCGAGCTCCGGCCATTTATCCAGATTGGAAGCCCAAAAAGAGCAAGGGTCCAGTGACACAGTCATGGCTTCAATGTTTACTTGGAGATACTCCTGTACCATCGTCTCTAGGCGTTGACTATGTGTCAGACTTCTTGTCTCCTGTGGCCTTGCAAAGGATGAGCTAAAAAAGTGGTGAAATGATTCCGCAAAATTGATGTTACCAGCAGATACTGTGTTTCTGTTATGGTTTGAGTGCTGAACACTCGACGGTCCCACGGTTGGCAAGTTGGAACTGTGAGATTCACTACGTGCACCACTGGTGTTTTGTGGAAAAGCACATGTAAGATTCTGCAACAGTCTCTGCTGATACTCCTGCATGCGTGCATCCCTTTCTATGGCAGGAATTATTTCTGCAAATTTACTTTTGTACCGGGGATCTAACAGTGTGGCAACCCAGTAGTCAGGATTATTTCTAATTCTCCCAATTCGAGGGTCATGTTGCAGGTAGTGCAGCTAGAAGGCACTCATGTGTCTTGCGCATCCAGGAGCACCAAGTCCCTGTTGTGTTGGTGGCGAGGTAACAATCATGCTTCCTTCCTCTGTCCTCTCCCCCCAACCTCGCACAACAGAAATGTGATCAAGGTCTCCCTCGTCTGATGAGTCTACCATCAGTTCGTCCTCCACTTTTTCCTGGGCTCCTGCACCTTCCTCACTAGTTTGGCTGCTACCATGCGCCCTGGTAAAACCATCTCCCCCACCCTCACATGCCTGCCGCCTTGGTGCTACCGACCGTCTGGACCTTGCAGATGTTAGCCCTTCCGCATACAACTCCTCCTCCTCTACTTCCTCCACCTCCTCTTGTGCCACCACCTGACTCCGAATTCTGTTTAACATGTGCTCCAGCATGTAAATCACCGGAATAGTCATGCTGATAATGGCATCGTCACCACTAAACATCTTCAAAACTGTGCAGAAAGGTGCATAGGTCCCTGATCTGAGACCACTCCTCCAGCGTGATTTGCCCCACCTCTGGATCCCGTTGGCCCAGGCTATACGTCAGAACGTATTGCACCAGGGCTTGTCGGTGCTGCCACAGTCGCTGCAACATGTGCAGAGTTGAATTCCACCGGGTAGGCACATCGCATTTTAGCCGGTGAATTAGCAGGCCCAACGACTTCTGTTGAGATGTAAGTCGCTGAGCTGCGGGATGCGAACGGCGGAAGTGAGCACACAGCGACCGTGCCCTCTGCAGAAGGCCATCTAGTCCGGGATAGTGGGCTAAAAATTGCTGGACAACCAGGTTCAATACGTGAGCCATACAAGGCACGTGTGTGACATTGCCCCGGTGAAGGGCCGCACCCAGGTTTGCAGCATTGTCGCACACGGCCTTCCCTGGTTTCAGGTCCAGTGGAGACAACCATTCATGAAATTGGTTCTCCAGAGCTGACCACAACTCCTCAGCTGTGTGACTCACATTTCCCAGACATTTCAAAGTAAAAACCGCCTGATGACGTTGAGCCCTACTGCCAGCATAGTAAAGAGGTGTGCAGGATCCCTTCTGCGCAGTTAGAAAGCTTGTGGCATGACCAGACAGGCTTTGGGTGCAGGTGGAGGACCGAGAGGAGGTTGAGGAGGCAGAAGCAGTGGAGGAACTTTGACATAAAGAGGATTGACGCACAACTCGTGGGGACAGCAAGACTTGGACAGCAGCCCCTTGTCCTGCTGTCACCATAGTTACCCAGTGCCCAGTCAGCGACATGTAACGCCCCTGTCCATGCCTACTCGTCCAAGTGTCTGTGGTGAAATGCACCCTGTCACACACAGAGTTTCTCAAAGAAGCGGTGATGTTGTGTGCGACATGCTGGTGGAGCGCAGGCACACCTTTCTTTGAGAAGTAGTGCCGACTGGGTATCTGGTACTGGGGCAATGCGACGGACATAAGGTCTCGAAAATCCTCTGTGTCCACCAGGCGGAAAGGCAGCATTTCTGTAGCCAAGAGCTTGCAGATGGTGAAATTCAACCTCTTCGCTTTCTCATGGCTAGGAGGAAATGGTCTTTTACTTGTCCACATCTGAGGGACTGAGGGCTGGCTGTTGTGTTTAGACGGGGTTGATAAGGGTGTCCCCAGCAAACTGCCGGTCTGTGAGGAAGATGCAGGCGGACATGTTAGGTTGCCTTGATCCAAAGGTGGTGCTATCGATGTCGGACAGCGCTCAACACCAGCTGGTGTTACCACCTCCAAAGAAAATGATGACCTGCCAATCACGCTGACTGTTGCGGGTAAAGAGGTGGCAGGTCTGCGTCCCAAAACAGGTGTGACTGCTGTCCCCCCAGTCACAGAGGATGAAGAGGCAGCAGATGCACAAGATGGGGCAGACGGTGGTTGGCCCAGCCGGCTAGGCCGCATTGTAGCACAGTGAGCTTCCCACTGCAACTTATGCTTCATGTCCATGTGCCGGTTCATGCATGAAGTACTCAAACTATGTATTTTTTGGCCTCTACTTAGCTTTTGTTGACAAATGTTACAGATAACACGAGTTGGGTCATCTTTATCGATCTGAAAAAATGCCCAGGTTATGCAAGACTTAGCACCCATGCGACCTGAAGAGCCACCACGACTTGTGGTCAGAGGCAGAGTTGTGTTTGAGGATACAGTTGTTGACGTGCTTCCAGTACTACGTCTCTGTCCAGGAAGGCGCAACCTGACCTCGTCGTCACTAGCATCCTCCTCCACCTCCTCTGCTGACCTCATCTCTTGGCTGACTGTGGGTTGACAGTAAGTGGGATCTCCAACCTCATCATCATCACCCTGTGTGTTATCACACCCGTCGTCCTCAGAGCCAACCTGTTCCTGCCCTGACAAAAAACTAAAGTTGTCGCTCCAATCAGGTATTTGAGTCTCATCATCGTCTTCCTCATTGTCTCCACCAACAGGAGTTACAGTTTGGGAATGAGGGTCTACATTATGGTCAGAACCTTCTGCATCTGGTCCTGGATCCGACTCATAAAGATTCTGGGCATCAGTGCAGATCATTTCCTCGTCTGGATTCACAGAAGCGCTGGAGCCGACCTCTGATTCCCAGGCTATAGTATGAGTAAACAGCTCTGCAGACTCAACCATCTGTTCTACCTCATACTCAGACGGGCAGCTGGAGATTTGGGAGCTGTGAGGAAGCAAGTGCAATTGGGGTGACACCTCTGAGGACTGGAGTATTTGTGATGTTGAAGTTGATGTGGAGGAGAGCCCACTTAAAGGATCACTTGATATCCGTTGAAGCACCTGCTGTTTTTGTGCCTCATCTGGAATTTGTAGCGATTGGCGTGGCCGTAAGAAAGGGATCTTATCACATTGTCCGCTAAAAGAAGTAGACATTTTAGTTTTGCTGGAAGACGGTCTTTCTTCTGCAGATGTTACTGTTGCTTTAACACCTACTCCACGGACACAACCTTTTTTTCCCCTTCCCAACACGCCTATTCCCCTTTCCACCAGCAGCAGGCCTTTTTCCACTCATTTTGGTGGTTAACTAATTCACAACTCTGGAGTTGTTTGCACAAAAAAACAATGGATGGTAACCGAGCAGAGCTGAGTGGCCAAATTGTGGTATTAGGCCAAAACTATTGTCTGGGTTAGATGCAGAAAAAAATTATATTCAGTTTGCAACCTGATGGAGGTCAGTATAGATGGACTAATAGAACAAGTCCCACACACAGCTAGAAGCCCAAATATTTTTTCAGAGGTAGATGAAGAAGAAAATTCTATTCAATTTGCAACCTGATGGAGGTCAGTATAGATGGACTAATAGAACAAGTCCCACACACTGCTAGAAGGCCAAATATTTTTTCAGAGCTAGATGCAGAAAAATATTATATTCAATTTGCAACCTGATGGAGGTCAGTATAGATGGACTAATAGAACAAGTCCCACACACTGCTAGAAGGCCAAATATTTTTTTCAGAGCTAGATGCAGAAAAATCTTATATTCAATTTGCAACCTGATGGAGGTCAGTATAGATGGACTAATAGAACAAGTCCCACACACAGCTAGAAGCCCAAATATTTTTTCAGAGGTAGATGCAGAAAAATATTATATTAAATTTGCAACCTGATGGAGGTCAGTATAGATGGACTAATAGAACAAGTCCCACACACTGCTAGAAGGCCAAATATTTTTTCAGAGCTAGATGCAGAAAAATATTATATTAAATTTGCAACCTGATGGAGGTCAGTATAGATGGACTAATAGAACAAGTCCCACACACAGCTAGAAGCCCAAATATTTTTTCAGAGGTAGATGCAGAAAAAAATTATATTCAATTTGCAACCTGATGGAGGTCAGTATAGATGGACTAATAGAACAAGTCCCACACACTGCTAGAAGGCCAAATATTTTTTCAGAGCTAGATGCAGAAAAATATTATATTCAAATTGCAACCTGATGGAGGTCAGTATAGATGGACTAATAGAACAAGTCCCACACACAGCTAGAAGCCCAAATATTTTTTCAGAGGTAGATGCAGAAAAAAATTATATTCAGTTTGCAACCTGATGGAGGTCAGTATAGATGGACTAATAGAACAAGTCCCACACACAGCTAGAAGCCCAAATATTTTTTCAGAGCTAGATGCAGAAAAAAAATATATTCAATTTGCAACCTGATGGAGGTCAGTATAGATGGACTAATAGAACAAGTCCCACACACAGCTAGAAGCCCAAATATTTTTTCAGAGGTAGATGCAGAAAAAAATTATATTCAGTTTGCAACCTGATGGAGGTCAGTATAGATGGACTAATAGAACAAGTCCCACACACAACTAGAAGCCCAAATATTTTTTCAGAGCTAGATGCAGAAAAAAATTATATTCAATTTGCAACCTGGTGGAGGTTAGTATAGATGGACTAATAGAACAAGTCCCACACACTGCTAGAAGGCCAAATATTTTTTTCAGAGCTAGATGCAGAAAAATATTATATTCAATTTGCAACCTGATGGAGGTCAGTATAGATGGACTAATAGAACAAGTCCCACACACTGCTAGAAGGCCAAATATTTTTTCAGAGCTAGATGCAGAAAAAAATTATATTCAATTTGCAACCTGATGGAGGTCAGTATAGATGGACTAATAGAACAAGTCCCACACACTGCTAGAAGCCCAAATATTTTTTCAGAGCTAGATGCAGAAAAATATTATATTCAATTTGCAACCTGATGGAGGTCAGTATAGATGGACTAATAGAACAAGTTCCACACACTGCTAGAAGGCCAAATATTTTTTCAGAGCTAGAAGCAGAAAAATATTATATTCAATTTGCAACCTGATGGAGGTCAGTATAGATGGACTAATAGAACAAGTCCCACACACAGCTAGAAGCCCAAATATTTTTTCAGAGGTAGATGCAGAAAAAAATTATATTCAGTTTGCAACCTGATGGAGGTCAGTATAGATGGACTAATAGAACAAGTCCCACACACAGCTAGAAGCCCAAATATTTTTTCAGAGCTAGATGCAGAAAAAAATTATATTCAATTTGCAACGTGATGGAGGTCAGTATAGATGGACTAATAGAACAAGTCCCACACACTGCTAGAAGCCCAAATATTTTTTCAGAGCTAGGTGCAGAAAAATATTATATTCAATTTGCAACCTGATGGAGGTCAGTATAGATGGACTAATAGAACAAGTCCCACACACAGCTAGAAGGCCAAATATTTTTTCAGAGCTAGATGCAGAAAAATATTATATTCAATTTGCAACCTGATGGAGGTCAGTATAGATGGACTAATAGAACAAGTCCCACACACAGCTAGAAGCCCAAATATTTTTTCAGAGGTAGATGCAGAAAAAAATTATATTCAATTTGCAACCTGATGGAGGTCAGTATAGATGGACTAATAGAACAAGTCCCACACACTGCTAGAAGGCCAAATATTTTTTCAGAGCTAGATGCAGAAAAATATTATATTCAATTTGCAACGTGATGGATGTCAGTATAGATGGACTAATAGAACAAGTCGCACACACTGCTAGAAGGCCAAATATTTTTTCAGAGCTAGATGCAGAAAAATATTATATTCAATTTGCAACCTGATGGAGGTCAGTATAGATGGACTAATAGAACAAGTCCCACACACAGCTAGAAGCCCAAATATTTTTTCAGAGGTAGATGCAGAAAAAAATTATATTCAATTTGCAACCTTATGGAGGTAAGTATAGATGGACTAATAGAATGATGCTATGCCCAAAAGGTTTTACTTCACTAGGTGCAGTAAAAAAATTGGTATTCTATACACAGGTGGTGTAGCTTGCAACACAGATAGGCTACTCCACTGACTAAGGTTCACACGATGCGTATTTAATGCGTTTCCGCTGCGTTTTCGCCGCCATTGACTTGCATTAGAACCCGCTAATTCCGCAAGACTGCATTTGTACTTGCGTTATTGGAGCGTTCTAATATGCGGATGGTACCCGGGTGTGGAGGAGAGGAGAGTCTCATCCACACCCAGGTACCATTAAAAAGCTGTAAAACAAGAATAAAATAAAAAATATATATATACTTAACATCTGTCGGCCCGCGCACCGCTCCTGCTTGGTTCCCGGCACTTGCAGTGAGTTGCAGGACCTGCGCTGACGTCAGAGTCATGTGACGTGTCACGTGATGCTGACGTCGGCAGGTCTTTCAATTCAAAGTTGCCGGCGAGGGAGAATGGATTGAGCAGGACAGCGCGGGCCATCGGAGGTAAGTATATACACTCTCTCGGGTCACACTATATAAATCCATGCTGTTTGCATGGATTTATATAGTGTGACCTAGTTGTCAAGCACTTTCCAAGTGATGCTAAAATCGCCTGGAAAGTGCTTGTCAATCCACATGCGGACAAGCATGTGGAAACGCATGTGAATAAGCATGTATTCCGCAGGAAAAACGCATGCACAATCTGCATGCGTTTTTTCTGCCAGGGAGATGCAGAAATGATGCAGAAATTTTCTGCTTCATTTCTGCATCGTGTGCACATACCCTAACACACTCTGCAATAGGCTAAAAAGGATTAGCTTTGCTAGATTTAGCCAAATGCTGTGAAAAAAACTTGCACAGCACTGGCACAGACCTGCCTGGCAAAAACTGATAGAAACTGATCTAACTTAGTCCTGAAAAGGACTGCAATTACAATTAGTCTTTACTCCCAACCTATCTATTTAAGAGCACAGACCTGCCTGATAAAAGTCGTAGGAAATGCTGTAACCTAGTCCTTAAAAGGACTGCAATCACAACTATTCCCTACTCCCAAGCTATCTGTAGATTTGTGCGAAAATTGGCTTGAAATTAACAAGGTATAGCGCACACAGCAACAGCGGTGCCGTCTAACACGCAGCTGCAGCAGTGAGAAAATGGTGGCGACGGGGAAAATGGCTGGGTCTTATAGGGCAAGAACATGTGACATACACAGCCAATGACACATGCCCTTGCTTGTGTGAAAAAAAGCACTTCGCTCCGTGTGTGCGCTGCTGATAGGCTGACAGATTGCACCTCCCCACTGTAAATGCGGGAAAGAGAAAAAAAAAATGGAGATCTTCATTATTCCTGCAGAGATCCATCCCCTGCCCCTCCCCCCGCTGTACACTCAAACTGCGTATTAACATTAATTTTCATCATTACTGAGAAAAAATCCAGTTATGATTTTGGTGCACGAACAGTTATCGAACATAACCTCGAACAGCCGAATTTTTTTCAAATCGGTCGTGTTCGCCAAACGGCTCGAACACCGCCCAAAACTGCTCGAATTTGAGATTGGCGAACAGTTCAAGTCGAACACCGCTCATCTCTACTCAAGACTAATGACAACTTATTCAATATGATGACCTAATGTTATCAAATTCTGTGTCATACCTCTGGATTCAAAGTGTTCACTATACCCCTTGATAAAAATCAATTTGGGGTCTAGTTTCCAAAATGGGGTCACTTCTGAGAGGTTTCCAGTGTTTAGGTGCGTCAGGGGCTCTCCAAAAGCAACTTACTCTGGAGAAATTGCACAACAAATTGCATGGTGCAATTTCTCCTGTTACACTTATGAAAATGCAAAATTGGAGGCTGAAAAACATTTTTGTTGGAAAAATATGAAAATTTTATTTTTATGGCTCAATGTTCTAAACTTCTGTGAAGCACCTGGGGGTTCAAGTGCTGACCACACATCTAGATAAGTTCCCTGAGGGGTCTAGTTTCCAAAATGGTGTCACTTGTGGGGGGTTTCCACTGTTTAGACACATCAGGGGCTCTCCAAATGCAACATGGCGTCCGCTAATTATTCAAGCAAATTTTACACTCAAAAAGTCAAATGGCGCTCCTTCCCTTCCGAGCGCCCAAACAGTGGTTTTCTCCCACATATTAGGTATCAGCTTACTCAGGAGAAATTGCACAACAAATGGTATGGCGCAAGTTCTCCTGTCACCATTATGAAAATGCAAAATTGGGGGCTGAAAAACATTTTTGTGGGAAAAATGTGAAAATTTTATTTTTACGGCTCAATGTAATAAACTTCTGTGAAGCACCTGGGGGTTCAAGTGCTCACCACACATCTAGATAAGTTCCCTGAGGGGTCTAGTTTCCAAAATGGTGTCACTTGTGGGGGGTTTCCACTGTTCAGGCACATCAGGGGCTCTCCAAACGCAACATGGCGTCCGCTAATTATTCAAGCAAATTTTACATTCAATAAGTCAAATGGCGCTCCTTCCCTTCTGAGCACCAAAACAGTGGTTTTCTCCCACATATGGGGTATCAGCTTACTCAGGAGAAATTGCACAACAAATGGTATGGTGCAATTTTTCCTGTTACCCTTATGAAAATGCAAAATTGGGGGCTGAAAAACATTTTTTGTGGGAAAAATGTGAAAATTGCATTTTTACGGCTCAATGTTATAAACTTCTGTGAAGCACTTGGGGGTTCAAGGTGCTCATTACACATCTAGATAAGTTCCCTGAGGGGGTCTAGTTTCCAAAATGGTGTCAGTTGTGGATTTTTTTCACTGTTTAGGCACATCAGCGGCTCTCCAAACGCAACATGGTATCCACTAATTATTCAAGCAAATTTTACATTCAAGAAGTCAAATGGTGCTCCTTCCCTCCAGAGCCCTGCCGTGCACCCCAACAGTGGTTTGCCCCCACATATGTGGTATTGGCGTGCTCAGAAGAAATTGCACAACAAATTTTGGGGTCCATTTTTTCCTGTTACCCTTGCAAAAATAGAAAAATTGGGGTCTAAAATAACATTTTTGTGAAAAAAGTTAAATGTTCATTTTTTTCTTCCACATTGCAAAAATTCCTGTGAAGTACCTGAAGGGTTAATAAACTTCTCCAATGTGGTTTTGAGCACCTTGAGGGGTGCAGTATTTAGAATGGTGTCACTTTTGGGTATTTTATGTCATAAAAGCCCCTGAAAGTCACTTCAAATGTGATGTGGTCACTAAAAAAATGGTTTAGTAAATTTTGTTGGAAAAATGAGAAATCGCTGGTCAACTTTTAACCCTTATAACTTCCTAACAAAAAAAAATTTGGTTCCAAAATTGTGCTGATGTAAAGTAAACATGTGGGAAATGTTATTTATTAACTATTTTGTGTGACATATCTCTCTGATTTAAGGGCATGAAAATTCAAAGTTTGAAAATTGCAAAATTTTCTAAATTTTTGCCAAATTTCCGATTTTTTCACAAATAAACGCAAGTAATATCACTCTCATCTCAGAATCAGGGGGATCCATTGAAGCGTTCCAGAGTTATTACCTCATAAAGTGACAGTGGTCAGAATTGTAAAAATTGGCCTGGTCATTAACGTGCAAACCACCCTCAGAGTTAAAAGGGCTAAGGCCCAGGGCGCAGGTACGTATTATTACGCCCCATGTCAGAATGGGGTTAAGGAAGTACCTCCTAAAGTGCTCTGTAACATCCAGAGCACTAAACATCTCATTTAAATTTGAATGAAAATGCTAATTTCTCAGGAATGCAACAACAGACAGAAGATATAGAGGTGTTGATGGATTTTCATGCCAAAGACCTGCATTGCCAAATGTGTAGTTTGAGAATTGAGGGGTTGAGCTTACTGATAAATTAAGTTTAACTATGAAGTGTTGGTAAAGAACAATGGCTCAGGAAGGTGTGAGGCAGGGGGGGGGGTCTTGGCTGATTACAAATGGAGCAGAGATCTCACATATACATTGGGGACAACTTATTGCTGCTTATATGCCTTCTGGTGGCACATATACAGGGTGGGCCATTTTTATGGATACACCTAAATAAAATGGGAATGATTGGCACATTAGTATATGGGAGGGGGAAAACTTTTCCAGATGGGTGGTGACCATGGTAGCCATTTTGAAGTCGGCCATTTTGGACCCAACTTTATTTTTTTCAATGGGAAGAGGGTCATGTGACACATCAAACGTATTGAGAATTTCATAAGAAAAACAATGGTGTGCTTGGTTTTAACGTAACTTTATTCTTTCATGAGTTATTTACAAGTTTATGACCACTTATAAAATGTATATACAGGTGCATCTCACTAAATTAGAATATCATCAAAAAGTTTATTCATTTCAGTTCTTCAATACAAAAAGTGAAACTCCTATATTATATAGAGTCGTTACAAAGAGTGATCTATTTCAAGTGTTTATTTCTGTTAATGTTGATGATTTTGGCTTTCAGCCAATGAAAACACAAAAGTTATCTCAGTAAATTAGAATACTTTATAACAGCAGCTTGAAAATGTTTTTAAAATCCGAAATGTTGGCCTACTGAAATGTATGTTCAGTAAAAGCACTCAATACTTGGTCCGGGCTCCTTTTGCATCAGTTACTGCATCAATGCGGCATGGCATGGAGGCGATCAGCCTGTGGCACTGCTGAGGTGTTATGGAAAGCCAGGTTGCTTTGATAGCAGCCTTCAGCTCGTCTGCATTGTTGGGTCTGGTGTCACTCATCTTCCTCTTGACAATACCCCATAGATTCTCTATGGGGTTAAGGTCAGGCGAGTTTGCTGGCCAATCAAGCGCAGTGACACTGTTATTTTTAAACCAGGTATTGGTACTTTTGGCAGTGAGGACAGGTGCAAAGTCCTGCTGGAGAATGAAATTTCCATCTCCAAAAAGCTTGTCGGCAGAGGGAAGCATGAAGTGCTCTAAAATTTCCTGGTAGACGGCTGCGTTGACTTTGGTCTTGATAAAACACAATGGACCTACACCAGCAGATGATATGGCTCCCCAAACCATCACTGATTGTGGAAACTTCACACTAGACCTCAAGCAGCTTGGATTGTGCCCTCTCCACTCTTCCTCCAGACTCAGGGACATTGCTTTCCAAATGAAAATTGAAACTCTGTGACCTTGTGGAGTATGTCAATGACTGCCTTCTGGACATCTGTCAAGTCAGCAGTCTTTCCCATGATTGCTGAGCCTACTGAAACAGACTAAAGGACATTTTTAAACGCTTAGGAAGCCTTTGCAGGTGTTTTTTGTTAATTATTCTAATTTACTTAGATAATGACTTTTGTGTTTTCATTGGTTGTAAGCCATAATCATCAACATTAACAGAAATAAACACATGAAATAGATCACGGTTTGTAATGACTCTATATATGAGTTTGAGTTTTTGTATTGAAGACCTGAAATAAATTAACTTTTTGATATTCTAATTTAGTGAGATGCACCTGTATTATGAACACTACCAAAATATCATTAATATTTAGTCACTGTATGGTTCTACTATATAATAACAGTATTTTGCTAGTAGTCCTAGTGGTATCCTCCATTTTCTGTCCATTATGCAGTTATGGTATGTTGGTATTATGTACACTGCTCAAAAAAATAAAGGGAACACTCAAATAACACATCCTAGATCTGAATGAATGAAATATTCTCATTGAATACTTAGTTCTGTACAAAGTTGAATGTGCTGACAACAAAATCACACAAAAATCATCAATGGAAATCAAATTTATTACCAATGGAGGCCTGGATTTGGAGTCACCCCCAAAATTAAAGTGGAAAAAACACACTACAGGCCGATCCAACTTTGATGTAATGTCCTTAAAACAAGTCATAATGAGGCTCAGTATTGTGTGTGACCTCCACGTGCCTGTATGACCTCCCTACAACGCCTGGGCATGCTCCTGATGAGGTTACGGATGGTCTCCTGTGGGATCTCTTCCCAGACCTGGACTAAATGATCCTGGCATTATTCAGTGATGTTATAGTGAATTTGTTACTGGGCACTGATCTATGTATACTGACTCCATGAGGATTCTGGTAAAGCATACTGTCTGCTGGATTTTTTAATAACGTCTTGGGATACACTATTGAATAAAGTCTGTCTGTATTTATAGCTCGCTCTGCCCTTGGCACCATCACTGAATACCCCAAATTTAGTCTGGGATCTGTTGGCTCTCCTAATGCATTTGTTTTGGGAAATGCTTTTCTCAGAACGCTGTTTCAGCATTCTTTTGTTATTTTAGAAATGTATGATTAAACGCACATCTGGGTGTTATTAGTTGAAACAGAGGCATAAATAGAAGTCATGGGCCTCATAGCAAGTGTATACTCACATGTTTTGTGGCTAACAGCTTGGAAACATGCAGTTGTAGGGACTTGGCCATGTCACTCAAGCACCCGTGATACTCGGTGCATACCCAAGCAGCTAGGCAAACTTGAGTAATGAGCACTTGTGGTCATCACTACTGACCACTCTTTGCCTTCTAGGTACACTTGCACACAGTTTTTGAAGCACCTCATCAGGGAGGTTGTTCAAAACATTTTGGGAGTTCTAACCACAGATCTTTTGTGGGTGTCAGCTTGTGCAGATCCTTCTGTCTCTTCAACTAATCCCAGACAGACTCTATGATTGAGATTAGTCTCTGTGAAGCCGTATCATCACTTCCAGGACTCATCTGTCTTTACGCTGAAGAGTTGATAATGACATTGGCTGTATGCTTGGGGTTTTTGTTTTGCTGCAGGATAAATTTGGAATGAATCTGACACCTCCCTGCTGGTATTACATGACAGATAAATATCTACCTATATTTTTCAGCATTGAACACACCATTAATCTTGACCAAATTCACAACTCACTTTGCAAGGAACCTCCACCATGCTTCACTGTTTCCTGCAGATATTCATTACTGTACCACTTTACAGCCTTTTAACAAATTGTCTTCTGTTTCAGCCAAATAGTTGACATTTTGACTCATCAGTCCAAAAGCAGCTGCTGTCGTTTTTCTGCAACCCAGTTCTGATGTTTTCATGCATAGTTGTCACTTGGCCCTTGTCTCAATGTTAAAAGGTATGGCATTTTGGACACAATTCTTCTATGAAGACTACTTCTGGCCAGATTTCTGCGAACAGTAGATTAATGTAGCTGGATCCTACTGGTTTCTGCCGCTGATGGCACTGCTAAACATCTTCTGATTTTGAATAGAAGAAAGCCTGATGTTTCTTTCATCTGCTGCACTAAGTTATCTTGGCCAACCACGGTGTCTACAGTCATCAACGTTGCCCATTTCTTGGTGTGCTCTATACTGAGAAATATAGGCAAATACTTATCCATCATGCAATAGTATCAGAGAGGCATCTGATTGGCTCCAAATTTATTCTGCAGCAGGATAACAACCCCAATCATAAAGCCAATATCATGAAGAACTAACTTCAGCATAAAGAACAAGGAGACCTGAAAGTGATGATATGGCCCCCACAGAGCCCTAATCTCAACATTATCGTGTCTGTGTGGGATTACATGAAGAGATATCAGAATATGTGCACCCATCACCAACCTCTCTGCAGTTCCCTCAAAAGCTGTGAGGGATACTTAGAAAATTTGATACTGTTTTGAAGGCAAAGGGTGGTCATACCAAATAACGAATTGATTTAGATGTTTTTTATTCATTCACTTTTCATTTTGTTCATAAAAAATGATTAACACTTCTTGAAAGCAATACCTTATTGTATTTTTTTTCTACACCTGCCTTAAAATTTGCACTGTAACACATGTATACATACACACAAGGGTATAGGTACGTTTCTTTTAATCATTTATCTCAGTCTCTGTATTCTTGAATAATTATATGTATATTAAGAACGATTTACTCAATTGCTCGTAATAAAAGGTTTAAATAAAATAGAAAATGTGTATATTAATTCACCCTCTATGTTCAGTAAGAGCCTTTTCTGATGTTCTCGTTGGGTTGGGTTTGTATGTTACATTGCTTTAGTGTAAGGTGCCATTTTCAGGTTTTCTTTTTTGGGGGGCAGGGGGACGTGGCTTTGTGGAATGTATTTTTGTCTCGTTTCCTTAGGAGTCTTTGGTGCTTCTGTTTTGGTGTTGCCAGTTTGCACATTCTCATAAGGATGTTCGTCAAGCCGAAAGTGATTTTTGGGGTATGTGCTGGGTTGAAAAACACTGGGACATTATGAGATCAGTGATGGATAGACTTCAGAGTGGACTGACTCATCTCCATACAGGTGACACATTTTTGTTATACAAGGTTGTCGGCTTTCATAGTTCATTTATATTCTGATGGAACCTCCCAAAAATGCAATGAGGTCCTTACTACCAGTGTATCTTATGGAGCACTGTGCTCGGCGTGTTCACTGCAGAAGCTCAGCTTAACTAACAACCAAGCTCCTGCCAGGGCCACTGGTGCCAACACGCTCTCTGGTTGTTTAACCCTGTAGATGCCATGGTCAATAGTGAGAATTGCATCCAGAATATTGTAAGAGGATAGAGACTACCTCTCACCCCAACACATGACCAAGGTGTCTCAATGTTTCTCATGGCTATCGGAAGTCAAAGACTGTCTGCAAGGTACAGCAGCCTGTTAGGCCCTGCCATTAACAAGGTCTAACTGGCCTCCTATTACTGTTACCACCAACAGGTCCAATAACCCGCAAGCAGGGCTGTGGAGTCGGAGTCAGTATAAAATGGACCAACTACGTCTCCTAAAATATATAATAAATTGGGTACAGTAGTTCAATGCAGTTTGTGGGGAATAACACTATTCAACCCCTACAGTGAACGTCGTGTAAAAAAAAAAAAAAAAAAAAAAAAAAAAAAAAAAAATTATATATATATAACTTATTTCTATAAAGTGTTTTTAGGGCGCAAAACTAGCAAATCATAAAAAATCCTCTGAATGGCTCTCACTGGTCGTAAACTTCCAGTTTAGGATCTAAAAGAGCCGTCTGTCTTTGGTGAGCGGAGCCGGGCTGCCCATCACTAGTTGGCAGAGGAAGAGTACGGGCAGGAGCTGTCTGTGACCGCTGTGTGCCGGAGAAGACCGGCGCCGTGCACACCTGGCAGGAAAGCTGAAATTACCTGCCTGATAACGCTTAGCCACATTTTTAGAAAGTCCCAAATATCCCCTTTAATGGGGGTGGAATTGGGCCTAGTGCCCAAAACAGCAGTAGCCCCAGTGGGGCCGGACAGTCAGGAGACCCCTGTGCATGAGCAGTATATGGGCAGCCCAAGATAAAGCACACCCCACCGGCTGGATATAGCCCACCCCCCAGGGTCCGTGTGTACCAATGCTATAGCCGCCACCAGTCCTCGGACTGCAGGCAGTACAGGCGCAGAGGGCTCGTCCTCCATAACAAGCCGCTTCTCCAGTGACCCGCGGCGTCCACACAGCCGCCCTCCTGCAGAGCGTGCCGCTGCCTACCATGGCGCTAACCACTGCTCAGTGCCCTAACAGCAGCCACCTCCACCACAGCCCTTCTCTGCTCTCCCCGGCCCGCACTCTTTTCTTATAGCAGGTAAACACCACCCGGGGGCGTGTCTATGTAAAGAGGCGTGGTCATTACATTCCTCTTTTTTGGTAAGAAACCACGCCCAGCTCCCGGGATGGCAACCACTGGCGATTGAAGAGGGCGGTCCATTGTGCCTGATAAAGTTTACCGATGGGCGGGGCTTCACGTTTCATTCCATTGACGGCCATTTTCCGCCTGCTTATCACAGCACTGGCTCTGGGGCGGGGCTTCTAACCCCGCCCACTCCCTCAGTCGCTGAGCTTTTTGTCTCGGTAACGTATTGGTTTCTGGTCTTGATTGGCATTTGCACGCGACCAGTCAGCTGTCGCGCACGGTGGCGCCCTGTGCTGGGTGTCGGAGGCGGGATTTCCCCCGTGACAGAGAGAATCGGGTGGATATTAACCGGAGACCGGAACCGAGCGGACGGTCATAGTGTGAGGTAAGACGGACGGTGTTCGGGGGTAAAAGACGGAGGGCGGGTTCACGGCTCCTGTGTAGCGGCCGGGCACACTCCGGGGGCTGCAAGGTGCTAAGTGCCCGGGTGGTAGTGGCGGCGCCGCCGCCGTGTGAGGGAGGTCCGGGAGCCGAAGGTAGACGTCCTGGAGGGAGGGCGGCGGAGGCCGGGACAGCTGCAGTCTGGTGATGGAGCCGCCGTATGGCGCCCACGTTCCTGGAGGACGGCGGGACCCGGAGCGGCCACTGTGCCCACCGGTGCCGGGATGCCTCAGCCCCGACCTATGCAGTCCCCGACGTGTCGGCCGATCCGGCGCCACATGTACGTCCTGCTCTCGGCGCTTGTCATGTCCCCCTGACCCTCCCCCATACTACACGCATCTTACTGTACACTACGGCCACATCCGGGCTATCGCCGCCGTCACACACACCGCAGCTCCGGTGCATCCTTAGCAGCTGTGAGTCTAGACCCAGGCACCACACGGCAGGGCTGGATGTGCAACGCTGTGCTCGGGGGAACGACTCCAGACCCAGAACGTAAAGCTGCCGGAGGGTTGTGTCTATCCAGTCACACAGCAGCCACATATACCTGCAACCGCCCCCCAGACATTTGCCCCCATTTTGCCGACCCGCCACCATGGCCAGCTAGGCGGCCACTGCCGCTCTCAGGCCTGGCCTCTGTTTTATACCATGTAAACACGACATGAAGGGGCGTGTCTGCAGAAGGGGGCGTGGTTCGCAGCCGTTCACTCGTACACAGTTGTTGTCCACGCCCAGCTCTGTGCCTAGCAACCAATAGCTATCGGAAAAGGTGGGGACAGCGCTGGTGAGTGACGTAATATGATGGGCGGGACCTTCTTTTTCATTCCATTGACGGCCATTTTCCGTTCGCGCCTGCTCGGTAGAGCTTGGCTCCGTGGGGTGTGGCTTGTGCCTCCGCCCCTGTTACCTCCCAAGTGGTTTGGCCCATGCTGGCTGTTGGTTGTCCTGTGTAATGGACATGTATGTCTGTCCAATCAGCTGTCGCATCCAGTACGAGGTGTGGGAGGCGGGATTTCCCCCCTGTGACAGAGAAGAACGGCTGGACGCGTACCGGAGACCGGAACAGAGCGGGTAATGCGGGGCAGTGCGGGTAGAAGCTTTAAAGCGGTACTGGATGTAGCTGCACGCAGGGCTGGTGGTCCTGCAGAGGAGTCGACCCTCAGCAGGTCGTTGTTGTGGATCGGCCCACCGTCCGGAATCGCAGCTCGCGTGTGAGATGTCCGAATACTGGTGGCGGGATCAGTGGGGCCCCGGACTGGGGGTGAGCGCGGATTGTCTGCAGGCGGCGCTGCCTACAGGTACGGGGGGACCAGGGCTGCCCAGCCTCCCGGTGAGGTCCGGCTCCGGTGTGTCCTAATGGCTGAGAGGGGTCTGCGCCCCCCGGGTGATGGATGTGCTGATGGCCACAGGAGGGGAGAGCCCTGGGGTCCTGAGCGCGGTGCTCGGCTGCTGGGACTCAGTGAAGTCCTTGGGCTGCCCTCCCCACCTGGGGACCACCACACGGGCACATGGGGGTGTGAGCCCGGCTGCCCTCCCCACCTGGGGACCACCACACGGGCACATGGGGGTGTGAGCCCGGCTGCCCTCCCCACCTGGGGACCACCACACGGGCCCATGGGGGTGTGAGCCCGGCTGCCCTGCCCACCTGGGGACCACCACACGGGCCCATGGGGGTGTGAGCCCGGCTGCCCTCCCCACCTGGGGACCACCACACGGGCACATGGGAGTGTGAGCCTGGCTGCCCTCCCCACCTGGGGACCACCACACTTGCCCATGGGGGTGTGAGCTCGGCTGCCCTCCCCACCTGGGGACCACCACACGGGCCCATGGGGGTGTGAGCCCGGCTGCCCTCCCCTCCTGGGGACCACCACACGGGGGTGTGAGCCCGGCTGCCCTCCCCACCTGGGGACCACCACACGGGCCCATGGGGGTGTGAGCCCGGCTGCCCTCCCCACCTGGGGACCACCACACGGGCCCATGGGGGTGTGAGCCCGGCTGCCCTCCCCTCCTGGGGACCACCACACGGGGGTGTGAGCCCGGCTGCCCTCCCCTCCTGGGGACCACCACACGGGGGTGTGAGCCCGGCTGCCCTCCCCTCCTGGGGACCACCACACGGGGGTGTGAGCCCGGCTGCCCTCCCCTCCTGGGGACCACCACACGGGGGTGTGAGCCCGGCTGCCCTCCCCTCCTGGGGACCACCACACGGGGGTGTGAGTCCGGCTGCCCTCCCCACCTGCGGACCACCACACGGGCCCATGGGGGTGTGAGCCCGGCTGCCCTCCCCACCTGGGGACCACCACACGGGCACATGGGAGTGTGAGCCCGGGTGCCCTCCCCTCCTGGTGACCACCACACGGGGGTGTGAGCCCGGGTGCCCTCCCCTCCTGGTGACCACCACACGGGGGTGTGAGCCCGGCTGCCCTCCCCTCCTGGGGACCACCACACGGGGGTGTGAGCCCGGCTGCCCTCCCCTCCTGGGGACCACCACACGGGGGTGTGAGCCCGGCTGCCCTCCCCTCCTGGGGACCACCACACGGGGGTGTGAGCCCGGCTGCCCTCCCCTCCTGGGGACCACCACTCGCGCACATGGGGGTGTGAACCCGGCTGCCCTCCCCTCCTGGGGACCACCACATGGGGGTGGGAGCCCGGATGCCCCATAGCAACTGTGCTGCTGTCACCAGGAGCAGTGCTCATGGAGCCCCAATCCCTGAGATGCCCTCTCTGGCTGCTCACATCATGTCTAATGACTCAGGTAGTCTTTTGTTTTCTGGTGATCCCTTACAGATGGTCTTGTAATGTATTACTCAGTTAATCTACTACTAAACCAATAGCTGAGATCAGTGTGGGCAAAGCTGTTAGCACCCATGCCAATCAGGTCATGTCCAGCCCCTGCTGTTTACCAGGCCAGGGTCGTGTCCGGCCCCCACTGCACTTCTAGTTGCTGATGGGCTTCATAATACAGCTCAAGTAAGTAGGTATGAGCTCTAATACCTGGCACAACCACTAGCAGAGGTGTGGTGCTGTGGTGGTAAACAGTCAGCTGATCGAGTTAAGACATCTTATTGATGGCCTAATACTTCATAGAGGGGAGAAAAAAACCTTTGTATTTACAGTTGATTTGTGTCTTGGTGGGAAAAGATCTGTTATGTATCTATCAGCAGACACCTTGATACACAGATTTCTGGAGTCCCGTGCAGTGAAGACAGTCACTCTCTATACTGTAAAAGTCACCACAATTTTGTGGGGTTATTGGTCCTTAGTTTCAGCGTGATTGACTGGTGTCTCCCAATTTGTTGTAGTGAGACTTCTCAGTCAAGCCCAGCTGGTCACAGAGAAGCGGGAGGGAGTCGCCTAGCGCACACTTCTTGAATGCAATTTTTTGTTGATGGGTCTGTAACTAAAGTGCCCATCTAAGGTCACCAGTGTGGGTTCATTACACACTTCTCAGAGCTCGCTGGATGTTTCTACACTCAATCCTTAGTTAAAAGACATGTATTCCTGTTTTCCCTGCAAATATATAAATCCTGTTAAAAGGGTGTCTCAGCAGACTGGTCCTCATTAATATTTGGTTGCCTCCCTTCTGGCCCCCGCACTGTGATTGGCAGCCAAGACTGTCTTGAAGTCTGGTCACCTCTCACATAGATATAATGTACACACATGCAGATGTGTCCTGGGAATGTGGCTCAGCAGAGGGTGTTAGAGCTGTGACTACACACTGACAGGAGTCAGGCTTTGTTTTATGGTGGGGCAATGCTGACTGCAGCCCCTACTGAGCATGTGCAGAATTTCTGCAGCAGGACAGTGAAAAGGTTGTCAATCAGGCTCCTGGGCTCCTAAAATGCTGGGTGTTGAGAAAGGATTATAGCCATTCTGGGATGACCAGGGGATCAATTCTATGATGTATGCAGATTACGGTATATTGTTACTCTGACTGATCCTTTTTAGAGGTAGATGACCCGTATCCAGTTTTTGCACTTATTTTATTCCTGCTGTTCACCTGAGTACTATTTTTTGTTTTTCTTAATTCCGCCATCCGGTTCCAGAGTTAATGGTCATCTTATTTAGTGTTTCATTTTATGGCCTGTAGTCATGGGGGCATGGCTCGCAGGATTATCTGGGGTGTGTCTTTAGACTATGCTTTGTGTGCCCCCTACCCACTGTGCCAAACCAAGAGAGTTGTCTGTAAATAAAAAGACCCATATCTCTTCAACCAGGTGGCGGATTCAGGAAAAAACAAAACCGCAGCATACTCAGAGCAGCGGGAATACAATGAGGTCCTCTTTAATGTGCTTTTTCTCTGATGCGCTGCAACATCTGAGTAATGCACCATTCTCTGTAATGAGGGTCCTGTTGGAACGTCTTGCTACCCATGGTGTGAGCAGCAGGACGCTGATGACAAGCCTCTTCTAGGTGTTGGGTGGATTTCCTATTACACATGGGTAGCCATTACTTTATATGCCTTCATTAGCCTTCCTGACTGGAGAGCAGCAGGACAAGGCCCCAGGCTTTCTGTTCTGTCAGAATATTCTGACTTCTCACCATCCTCTTGTAATCGTTCATATAACATTATGGCTGCCTTCTCCATGGTGAGCAAGGCTTGTTGGAGCAACAGAATATGTCCTGCTCGCTTACAGCCACTGCCCATGCAGCAGATTTTGTTTGCGGCATGTGAGACATTGCTGGTTTTACCATTAATTTTGTTGTGAAATTTCTGCAGACTTCATGAATGCATTTCAGAGAAGTCCGCAAAAAGAATGGCCATTACCAGATCTTTGTTAACACAATGAAGCTGGGAAGAAAATATGGATTTATCCATGATACAAAGATCTAAAACAGGAAGTGCTTGCTCACGTTGTATTGTTGCAATTGCAACAGTTTAACCACGTATACCAGCTGCTGCAACCACGGGTCACGGACCAAGAAGGTAGTATTTGGGAGATGGGTGGGATTTCGCCAGCAGCATGGGAAAAGCCACCTATCTCACAACTACTACTTAGATCTTTGTTAAAGTACACACAGAAGGAGAATCATTGTTCTTTATTTTCAGCTACTAGAAGATGCACAGTATTTCCAAATTCGGCACATTCCCTTGTCTTGACTATCATTACAGGGTTGGCACTCGGCATTCTCAGACACCTTTATGGCAAGTCATTCCTCTCCTATGTATAGCTAGTTTAAAAACAAAGCATTTTGGCCACCACAAAAGGGAGCATTCTATATACCGTGTTATGGCGTTCAGTATATAACAGTATGGATAGTGCGTCGATGCTCCCTCTAGTGGCTGCTGGAAGCCCAACCATATAGAGCTCATTTTCTGTAAACAGTTGTCAGTTGGCCCTTTCCCAAAATATGATGTACAGATGCAGTCTTGCGGAATTGGTGTGTTCTAATGCAAGTCAATGGCGGCGAAAACGCAGCACTTCCGCAAAATAATTGTTAGCGCTGCGTTTTTTTCCACAGCATGTGCACAGCACATGCGGATTATCATTGGGGAACATTGCTGTCCTTCTACCATACCATGCGTTTTTAATGCGTTTGTGCAGCTGCAAAAACGCTGCAGAAACGCATTAAAAACGCATCGTGGGCACACAGCCTAATAGTATGTCATATATTATGGGGTGGGCTCATAAAGTGCAATTGTGAGGGGCCAATGATCTGTCACTGCATCTGGGGTCTGCTGAAGACCTCTTTTGGTTGCCATCTTAAAGGGAACCTGTCACGTCCTTTTTGTGTTTTTAAACTACCCCCAGTGTGGTGTTAGTGGTGCATTGTGCATCACTAACATTGTTATCACAAAGAAAAGCTCCCAGTAGATGTGTAAAAAAAACAAAACAAAAAAAACACTTTAAATCATTAGTAGATTGCATCAAATACTTCTACTTTCAGTCATAGGGGTGGCGCTGTTTACCGCTTCAGTCACAGTCAGTCATGGTCCTGTTTAAAATTATTCACGCCCAACGCATTATGATTGATTGCCGTGACTGGTCTGATGTCACGGCAACGGCCTTGGAAATCCTGCGTTTGCGCACTGCCCATCGGCTGCCTGATGGCAAGCGGGAAGACAGTGGCACATATGGCATGCGCACTCACAAACTATCATGTGCCACTGACTCACAGCGGCTCCGAAGCATGAGCACATGTGAAAAGAAGCTGGGGACGTACACCCAGAGTCAGTGCGCATGCTCGGGGAGCTGATGGGCAGTGTGGGATTTCCAAGGCCATTGCTGTACCATCAGACCAGTCACGGCTATCAATCACAATGCGGTGGGTGTGAATAATTTTGAACAGGACCATGACTGACTGTGACTGAAGTGGTAAAAAGCACCTCCCCTATGACTGAAATGAAAGGTGTGGGATGCAATCTACTAATGATGTAAAGTGTTTTTTACAATTATCTACTTGGAGCTTTTCTTTGAGAAAGCAATGTTTGTGATGCACATTGCACCAAACCACTGACTCCTCAATTTCCACGACTCCGACTCCCTCATACATGGCTCATGTTTAAGTGATAAATTTATCTTTTTTCCTTTACACTAAAGCTAAAATAAAACATTTGGAAGAGTCATAAGTGTGACTTATTGAGGTATGAAACTCCACCCTTGTGGTTAATGCTATAAAATTGTAGTTCTACTACTCCCCTTCTTCAATCGTTGCTCCACAGTCCAGGAATGTTCTGCAAAGTGATTAAAACGTATGTTCCCCAAGATGGTAGCCGTAAAAGCTGCAGCTTGCCGTACAAAGAATAAGTCCTCACACCGCTCGATCAATGGAAATAGAAGTCATAGTCTCAGAAAATGGTTACACAGAACAACATTTTATTTTTTTAAATCAGAATTATGTTTTTTAAAGGGTGTTCTCTAATCCATTTTTTCTTCAGTAGCACATCCCTTCTATGCTTCCTGCTTGCCAGGGTATGGTGGAGCCGCTGGTCTGAACTGTGCGCTCTCCCATGCTGCAAGCAAAGGAGGAGTGCAGACACTGAGGCTGGCCGGATCCAACCACCCAGCCAGCTTCAGAGCAGCGCTCACAGCTTTAATGCAAGCGTGCACTCTGTGCCTAGGAGACCAGCCACTCTCCTAGACAGCAGAGGTGGCCGGTAACCTTAACAAGCAGTACATAATAAAATAGATTTTTTTAATAGCAAGTAATTTGCAAAGTTGCTTGATTCAACAAGTTTAATTGTACCCATTTGACAAGATTGGAAAGCCTCTTTAGCCTGCAAATGATCATCCAGAAGTTTGATTTTGCTGTAATCACGCTGACCTGAAGGTACATGTTTCCAGGTCATTTTTGCAACACTAAGAATGCTGTAAGCTAAACCTAAAAACACTGATGGAATTGCAGGTTTTTACACCATCCACTTGAAAAACCTGGGAGAATCTTTTTTTTTTTTATTTTTTTTTAATTTTTTTAAGCACATTATATGGTGAAATAAGTAATGTCACTCAAAATACAATACATATCGCCAAAACAAAAGCCCTCATATGGCTATGTCGAAGTTGAAGCAATAAAAGTTGGTGTCCTTAAAGGGGTTATTATTTTTTTTTTTACCTAATAAACTGCACTGTACTCTCCTTCCCCGGGTCCACTGGCTGCAACATTGACATCGGTCATGCCGACAGTGAGCCAGTGAGACAGTGAGTCCTCATGTAGAGGACACGCCTCCTTCAGAGCTGCTGTGCTTACTGATTGGCTGTCATTGTGACGCCAGCACCGCAACAAATACCAGACACCGGCAGCAGCGGTAGAGACTTGCCGGTGGACCTGGGGAAGGAGAGTACAGAGCGGTTTACATTTCAACAAACCGCAGCTGGGGATGAGCATTAGCTGAAAGGGGACAATCCCTTTTAGGCTGTGCCCCCATGATGCGTTTTTTAAGCGTTTTCGCAGCGGCAAAACCGCTGCAGAAACGCTTAAAAAACGCTTGGTAGAAGGCCTGCCATGTTCCCCAATGATAATCCGCATGTGCTGTGCACATGCTGCGGAAATTTCCACTGCGGATTATCATTGCGGAAAAAAATGCAGCACTACCAATTATTTTGCGGAAGCGCTGCGTCTTCGCCGCCATTGACTTGCATTGGAACGCATGGAATCCTCATCACTGTATATGTAGATGCGCATTCCATGCGTTCCAATGTGCGGATGGTACCCGGGTGTGGAGGAGAGGAGACTTTTTTTTCTGCCAGGGAGATGCAGAAACGCTCAGGAAAAATCCGGAGCATTTCTGCATCGTGGGCATATAGCCTAAGGAGTTAAATATTTTAGGCTTGAAGAGGCTGATATACTTACAAATCCATGTGACTGATCTGCTTTATGTAAACTTTATGTAATGTACTAAAACATATTATTCAGTTCCAAGCCAATGGCAGCTAAGTAATTTGAAGTCCAAGAGCTCTAAATGCAGCATGTCTAGACTGATGGCTCATGTATCTAGGTTTTGGACTGTGTTCATATGTAGTGGTCATGCTGCAGCTTTAAACCACAGCAGCCACAATGCTGCTGGAGTCTTTCCACCATTTCCCTACACAACCACTTATTTTTCAGGAAAACAACGGTTTCACATGCAAAACCGCATGGCCGTTCCAATCATTTGTGGATGAAAAAGTGGTTTCCTCGCAAGATTGAGTGCTTGTGCAGGGATATCGTGGGAAAGCCACCACGGCACAGGACTGCAGGAAACTTAAAGACGCAGCATGACCGCTGTGTGTGAACGCAGCCTTAGAGGCCCTCAGCTCAGGCGTGCAGCTCCTTATTGTCTCTGTGCCTAACACAGAGCATGCTGAGCATGATCCCCCCCCCCCCCCACTATATGTAGCATACACTAGTCTATGCTTTCTGGAGCTGCCACAGACTCCTGACATGTTCTGCCAGTTTTCTGCTGTACTTTATAGTAAATGTCATTTGGTTGTTGACAGGCCCTCTTTGTTATGCGCCATCTGTTCCAGGTGAGTGCAAAGGGCAAAAAGTGACCAATTTCTTTGCACAAATATGAAATGTGCCAAATTTTGTTGTTTTTTTTTTAGTTCCAGAAGCTTTACATAGTTGGACTGATAAAGTACTAAAAAGTGGGAGATTTATTTACCAGACATTTGTGATATTTGGCACACGCCAAGTTGGACATTAATCATTTGTATTTGTGCAAAATTGTTTGTGCAGATTGAGACTTTTTAAATGTCATAAATGAATAAGCCCAATTTATCTTTGTTTTCCACCAGTTATTGCAACTTTGATTGCATTTCTACAGGAGTGACATATTCTAGACAAGTCATAGCTATGTCAATAAACATAAATAACATGCAAGGTGTAAAATTAGGAAAAAGTAGTCTATGGCTGTGTGCCCACTATGCGTTTTTTAAGCGTTTCCGCAGCGGCAATTCCGCTGCAGAAACGCTTAAAAAACGCATGGTAGAAGATCTGCCATGTCCCCCAATGATAATCCGCATGTACTGTGCACATGCTGCGGAAATTTCCGCTGCAGATTATCATTGCGGGAAAAAACGCAGCACTACCAATTATTTTGCGGAAGCGCTGCGTTTTCGCCGCCATTGACTTGCATTGGAATCCGCATCACTGCATCTGTACATGCGGATTCCATGCGTTTCAATGTGTGGATGGTACCCGGGTTTGAAGAAGAGGAGACTCTCCTCCGGACCCGGGTACCATAGTACCTGTAAAAAAAAAAAAAAAAAAAAAAAAAAAAAAAAAGAATAAAATAAAAAAATATACATTATAATTACCTTCTGATGGCCCCCAGTGTCCTTAGCGATGCGTCCTGGCTTGCCGGCAGCTCGCGATGGTCTAAAAAGGACCTGCCATGACGTCATTTAGTTATGTGACGGGTCACGCGACTGCTGACGTCAGCGGTCGCGTGACCCATCACATGACTAAATGATGTCACGACAGGTCCTTTTTAGACCATCGCGAGCTGCCGGCAAGCCAGGACGCATCGCTAAGGACACTGGGGGCCATCAGAAGGTAATTATAATGTATATTTTTTTATTTTATTCTTTTTTTTTTACAAGTACTATCATCATGTACATGGACCAGGGATTTTGAGGTAGCTCTGGAGTCTTACCCCTCAGCTGCATGGCTCTGCACCAAGCTGTGCTCTTAATTATCATGCCTCTACATAAGCTGCATGGTATGGCTTAGTGTAAAAGTTACCAGGTATGAGACTTTAGGGGAATAGCCACACAGTCTGTGCTGAAGCCATGTCTTCTGGGCCCTCACAGAGAAGCCAGGGGCTTTGCTTTGGTGATTCAGCGCATGTCCAGCTACTGAAGGCGTACAGTGGATAAAGTCTCGCACAGCGTCACATCTTGCCTGGCACTTCTGGAGTCCTGAATTCAACAAACTGAGAAATGTTCTTACTGACCCCTGAAGATTTTTTTTTCTTTTTTGTTTTTCTTGATGTCTATGAAAGTGCCTTGTATTGAATTACCCTTGGCCCTGCATTAAAGGGGTTTTTTCATCTTATTAAATGGGTAAAATTGCAAATTACTTGTAAAAACAATCAATTTGCAAGTAATCTGTTATTGAAAATGTTAATTCTATAGTGGGGCTGCACATTGCCAAAGTCACTGGCCACGTAAAGGTTTGCTATACCGCTTGCAAGTGCTGCTCTGAGGCTGGCTGGATCCGGGTAATGGGCGTGAGCAGGAGTGGCGTGCCCTGGACTGGCACGTAGCATAGATCCTGATTAGTGTTGAGCGAGTATGTTCTGTCCGAGTATGCTCAGGCCGAGCTTCGAGTATTTACAGCTGCTCGGTGATGAGGTTAAATCGCTCCCGTGTGCATGATTTGCAACTGTTTGACAGTTTTATTACATGTGAGGAATGTGTAAGAAATAGACATTCCTCACATGTAATAAAGCTGTCAAACAGTCGCAAATCATGCACAGGGAGCGATTCAACCTCATCACCGAGCAGCTATAAATACTCGGAGCTCGGCCCGAGCATACTCGGCGAAAGGGTTAATAGAACATACTCGCTCAAATCCTGATCATGCACTTTAAGCTTGATGAGGCTGAGGAGTTTACACCGCAACTCACTGCACATGACACAGGCGTTCTCAGCGTGGACCGTAAAAGAACATGTGCGGGATTCCTAAAACATCTGCTCTGACATCACTATACCGTGGAGCAATCCATAATAAAATGAATGGGTTGGCAGGAGGCTGTACCGCCCTGATGACTTGGAATAACAGATTTTCACACAAGTTGGCACATTTTTATTCTTTAACTACACCGCAACAGCTAATTGTACAGCTTAGCTAGAAACAACATTATTAGTATCATTGAATATCCTGCATGAGCGTGTGGTCAGATTAATAAGACATTTGCTGAACTCAAGTCCCCATTAAGGGTTTATCCAAAATTTTTCTCTGTGACTGACCTATTGTGAGATCATTCAAATTTTAGCAGTCATGCCGTCTTCTGCTCAAGGCCTCATCCATGTGAATGTTCTTAAAGTTTCAAAGAAAATGGAAGATGTGGATGGAAAATCTTGGTCCACCCTTTAATATATATATATATTTAATATCTCATAACCCTTATTCTGCTAGGGCAATTTTTAGACTGAATAAAATAAAAATCACATTGCACCCCCTCACCTACATAATTCTTTTTAAAGGGAACCGGTCACCTTGGAAACAGTTACCTGCACATATAGGGATAATCTATAGGTAAACAGTGTTACAATGATGCCCAGCTGTCCGTCTTACAGAAAGTACGGCTACCAGGAGAAAAAGCTTTTTTTCCTGTCAGGAGCCACCAGCTTTCAGTCATAGGGGCATGCACAGAACGGCTATAGTCACTGCTACTAGCACCACACACTATACTGTGCGCTGTGGCTGTAAGCACGCCCCGGCACTGACAGCTCACTCTGCATAGATGTGCTACACCACTAGCTGTCAGTCCTGGGCCGTACTGGGTGCGTGCCTATGATCAGGACCTGCTGCAGAACATCTGCAACATTTTTGCCCTCATTATGCAAATGAGTGGACGATGTTAATCTATGGGAAAAATCCACATGCGGATCCGCAAGAGAAACTGACATGCTGTAGATCTGAAAGAAACGCTGCATGTCAGTTTCCGCTGGAGGTGCACAGAGATGCATAGTGGACATGGGATTTCTAGAAATCCATCCACTATATTGTAACATCTGGCCGCTACATAAATACGCAGCGTCAAAACCGCAGCAAATCTTGAACGTGGAAACGCACGCTAGGGTATGTGCCCGCGATCAGGCTACAACAGCGCTC
Source organism: Phyllobates terribilis (assembly GCF_046119375.1). Classification (NCBI taxonomy): domain Eukaryota; kingdom Metazoa; phylum Chordata; class Amphibia; order Anura; family Dendrobatidae; genus Phyllobates; species Phyllobates terribilis. The sequence goes on from NW_027362771.1 coordinate 341,088,986, forward strand.
TGGGCGCAGCGTATTTTCACTGCACCCAAAGCGCTGCGTCCGATCACATAGGTAAATCCTCATGTGTTCATTGGGGAAATTTCTGTTGCGGAGACCAGTGTTTCCGCAACAGAAATTGGCATGCTGCGGCTCGTAAACCCGCGCCACGGGTGAGTTTACAGGGCATCAAATAGAAGCACAGTGGGATTTCTATAAATCCCATCCACTGTGCTTCTAATGTAGAACGCAGGTGAGTTGCGTCCCAAACGTTGCTATTATAGATTGTGGGCACGCAGCCTAAGGGATGGCTAATCACTCCTGGCACTTCCCTTATAACTGAAAGCCAGTGCCCTCCAGGAGTAAATGTTTCAGTAAGATAAAAGTACAGGCTGTGCGGAGTTCACATGACACTCATGCATACATGCACATTGTTCCAAATATTCACCAGAACAAAGTATACAAAAAAATCTACACAATCCTGATTCCAATCTGACCTGATGAGATGTAGTGGGTGAATATATATGCAGCTGTTCATATTTTTGCCCTTTTAGTGGAAAGCACATGACTACAATGACATATAGAGGGCACATATCCCTTGACAGGCAAAAGAGAGTGATACTATGAAGAAAAGCTCCTTTCCTTCCATGTGATCACTAAAGGTTGTACAGGTGGAGAGCTGACCATGACAGGGTGTGATCATTCTTTCTGATTTCTCTTGCTGCCTCCACCCCTACAAAACCTCTTGTGTTCCCTAACTCCAGTTCCATGCTGTGTCCTGGACATTCACACTAGAATATTGAGCCTAGTATTTGACAACTAAGATTCAGAGCTTTAATATGATTCTGAGATCCAAGCTCAAGTCCTAATAGGCTAGCTGCAGCAAGCTTTCAATGTCAGGACGTTCTGCATGTTTCCTCTGCAGTGAAATGGTTAATCTGGCATCTGATTGTACAGCACAGCTCACCCTTTTTTATGTACTTGATTGTGTGGAAGAAAGCTGACCCTACACTGTTAATGCGTGGTTAGTGTGGATATTTGTATGTGTGGGCTTGCTTTCAGCAAACATGGTCAACTTTCTGTCAGATGTCCTTCACTTACTGCAAAATGCTAGACGGTAAGCCTCCTTTGTGAGTGTCATATTGGGCCATGGGTGTGATGTGGAGGTGCGCAGCTGTCACTTTTTCGGTTCAGCTGGGCTTTAACTGCAGATTGATGACACTCTCTTTTCTGCAGGGACATTATTGGCTCCCGACTATGTTTTCAGGATGAAGAGGAGACTGGATGACCCCGAGCCAGCACCCTACCCCCCACCCCAGCCACGGCGAATCACTGAACCATTTGCCCATCAACATCGTGTCCTTGCTCCTGCCCCTCCTGCTTATGAATCACAGTCTGATGCCATGCAGCCCGCCACGGGCATCCAATACTCTGTGACTCCTGGATATCAGGTAAAAGTTTCCTACATTCTGTAGAGCATCTGTTTATTGTCAGTGTGCCATTGTTTTTTTTTTTGACATGTTCACATTTACACTTACTTTATAAAAATAAACTCCCAACAAAAATGGGAGAACAAACTAGTATGAACCTAATACGACTATCCCTATGCATTTCGCATATCGACACCTTCCTGTACAGAGTTTGGAAGCTTTTACCACTCTCACTTATAAATGTTACCTAATGTTTAGATGTAGTTTTGTTAAATAGTTTTTTTTTTTTTTCCACGGTCTGCATAAAAAAATCATAATCTGGTACTTTTTAAGGCTAAGTGCCCACGATGAAGAAATGCTGCATATGTTTTCCGCATCTCCCTGGCAGGAAAAACGCATGCGGATTTTACATGTGTTTTTCCTGCCAGGCAGAAGCATTTGTCAAGCATTTTTGCATGCATTTCTGCATGCGGGTTATCCAGCGCTTTTCCAAGCGATTTTAGCATCACTTGGAAAATGCTTGACAACTTTGTCACACTATATAAATCCATGCAACCGGCATGATGGATTTTATATAGTGTGACCAAGTTAATAGTTGAAAAAAAAAACCTCATTATACTCACCTTCCGATGGCCCCCGGTCTTTTCTCCGCTGCGTACGGTCTCTTGTACGGCTCGCGGTGGTGTGAAAGGACCTTTCATGATGTAATTTAGTCATGTGACAAGTCACGCGACTGCCGACATCAGCGGTCGCGTGACCTGTCACATGACTAAATGATGTCATGGAAGGTCCTATCGCACCACCGCGAGCTGTACAAGAGACCGGATGCAGCGGAGAAAAGACCGGGGGACATCAGCAGGTGAGTATATGTTTATTTAAATTTTTATTTTTTTTTTTTTAACAGGTACCTTGGTATCCGGGTATGAATGAGTCTCCTCTTCTCCAGACCCGGGTACCATCCGCACAATGAATAGCTTAATATCCGCATGTGCACATGCAGTGATGCGGATATTAAGCGATTCAATGCAAGTCAATGGCGGCAATTATGCTGCAGGTCTGCAAAATTAATGGACATGCTGCGTATTTTTCCGCAATGATAATCTGCAGCGGAAATTTCCGCAGCATGTGCACAGCACATGCGGATTATCATTGGGGACCATGGGGCACATATTACCAAGCGTTTTCGCAGCGGAAATTCTGCTGCAAAAACACTTGAAAAAGGCATAGTGGGCACGCAGCCTTAGACTTAGGCTATGTGCACACTTTGAGGATTTGATTACAGAAAGTTCTGCATCTCTAGGAATTTGTTGGCAGCAGAAAGGCAACGGGAACATACACTTGTTTTTGACTGATTTGAGTGAAGTCAATGGTGAAAAATGCACAGAGAATTTACATACTGCAGATTATTTTCTGGACCAAATATGCAAGTCACAAATACTCAAGATATGCATAACATTTTAGGTTTCTCATTGTTGGCATCAGGATTGCTTCAGGTTTTGTCACCAATCCCCGCATGAAAAAAACGCAACAAAAACTCACCAAATCTGCAATGTGTGCACACAGCCTTGTGCCGGTTTCACACTTCCGCATATCTCCGGTACCGGAGATATTTGTGTGTCCCAGTGTGCCGCATCCGGATCACACGGATGGCGCCTGGGAATAAGCGCAACAGTTAGCGCTGTTCCCAAGTGCTGGTCCTGAACACTACCCTCATCATGGTTCCATGCTGGCGCTGCAATCAGCACCAGCAGGGACAGTGATGAGGGTAGTGGTAGTCTTCTCCCGCAGTGTCCCCACCTGTAAAAATAAGAATAAAATCCATGTATTCTCTCCTAGGTGTCCCCCGCTGTAATCCATGCGACCACTGCTGCCGGGGAGAATGAGCCGGAGCTGTGCTCTGTGAGTGACAGGACAACGTTCCGGAGCTGCGGCTCCTCTGCAGCAGCGGTCACATGGACAGCTGGGGGGAAACCTAGGAGAGGTGAGTTTATGGATTTTATTATTTTATTCTTATTTTTACAGGCGGGGACACTGCGGGAGCAGACTACCACTACTCTCATCACTGTCCCTGCTGGTGCTGATCGCAACGCCGGCAGGGAACCATGATGAGGGCAGTGTTCAGCACCGGCCATTTGGGATAGTGCTAACTGTAGCGCTGATTCCCAGGCGCTGGTACGTGTCACACGGATGTGATCCGTGTTGTACGTTTTGCGGACCGTGTGTCCGCAAAAAATCAACTTGTCTCCGTGTGGAGCACATGGACACACGGTCCGTGAAAACACACTGAGATGTGCACAGACCCTTTCATTTGAATGGGTCTGCGTGTGTCAGTGGTACTTGTGGAAACGGTCACCACTCGTACCGGAGATACTGACGTGTGAAAGAGCCCTTAGTGTTTCAGGAAACGGCACAATGAACAGACGCCAACCCTATCTTGTGTACTGAAGTATCTAATGAGCCTGTGCAAAAGTCATTGTGATTAGAAGGGGAACAGGGTCAGCTGTGACATCAACTATTGTGAATGGTGGATCTTGTGTTATCTGCAGTGTATAGAGGTGTCACCTGTCACTGTAATCCTGACCCTGATGATAATGAGACTCCCTAAAAGGACAGGTATATGAGGCTAAAAAAAAACTTCAGTGGCCAGTGTGAAAATTGCAAGATTACTAATTTATAAAAATATGAAAAAATTGCCATTTTTTTTAAAACATATACGGTATGTAACATACAACATAATATAAAACCCTGATGGTGTAAACGATAGGTCATTTCTGATGATACGCTCCCTCTAAGCTGCAATGAAGTTTATTTAAAATGGAGGCAGTCTTGCTTGCTTTTTTGTTTTTGTTCATTATGTATTTAAATGGTTGATCTCAATATCCTCTCAGGTTTCAGCAGTGCCTCAAAGTTCTAGCAGCCATGGACAAGCGGCTCTGGCAGCAGTACACGGGGCTCATCATCACAGTAGCCCTGTCCCAGGCCATGGAGGTCCTGGGGTACAAAGTCATGCCCATTCTACCCCGCCAGCTGCACCTGCCCAGGGACAGCAGTTCCAGAGACTAAAGGTACAAGGTGTTAACATAGTAGTGCTCCCCACCTCCTCACCATCTTGTCTATATGCTGTATGACTGTAGTGAATTCTCACTGTTTTATTAGTTATTTGTACCATCAATAAAACCATATCGATTACAAGTCTCATTTTCTTTTAGGTGGAAGATGCACTTTCTTACCTTGATCAGGTGAAGCTACAGTTTGGAAGCCAGCCCCAGGTGTACAATGACTTTCTCGACATTATGAAGGAGTTTAAATCTCAGAGGTAAATGGGTCACTGCACAGTGGTGGTCACCTGCATCATTTCTGGAAGCCATAATTCATGTCTGCTGAATACATGTTACCTCTGCTCCATAGGGTGCACAGGGTAGAACTATAATCCTTTTACAAAGCCTAAATAGGTGCCCCCTAGGCAGTAGAAATTTGGCAGTGCTGGTCTATTCTTTCTAAATGTGTGTAATTCTAGAAATGTTATTACAATAGACTAGTGTTAGCTATTGCTGGTACCTGATGAAGACCATCTAGCTTTTGGGGAGGCTCACGTTTTCTTTTCTTTTTTTAAATCAAATGTTTATCAATTTTTATAAAGATTTTCACAAAGGTAAAATAAAAAAAAACAACCAGACAAACATTGGAGAAACAGTTCTCCACCCCCCAACCTTAAGAAGCATTAAACATGAGTTATTTATACATCCTGGCTCTGCAAAACCAGCATAATTAGATGAACAAATATTTGAACATAGTAACAATAGTCAATCCAATTACATATAACTTGAGTAAGTACTAATAACATTTTAATTAATTTTCAAAGAAGTTTAATTTGAGGCATCATATAAACGTAACTCAAAGCAAGCCGAGGCGAAATCTCCTCAGTTCCCTAGATGTCAAACCAAAGCCAACAATCCATAGACCCCATATCTTGTCAAATTTAGAGATAGCATCTCTTTAAGTATATGCCTTTTCCCAAATTTACTAGCTAGTTAACTTTATCAATAAATTCTGATATCATAGACTCCTGATCTGCTATCCATTTTTGGGCTACCATTTTCTTGCCATATATAACATACGTGCCGCCTCAATTTTGCCTTACTCCTCAATAGTCAGATCTTCAATATATCCCGGGGAGGCTCACGTTTTCAATCCTCCAATTTAGCTATTGAAAGGTATTTTATCAACAAACCATCCACTGTAAGGCAGAATTGCCAAAGCTTTTTTCACAAACTACATAGAAAAAAATCGATATGCACAACCTACATATAATCTGTAGGTGCTACATGCTCACGTAGCAGAGCGCGTATACCAAAGGAAAAGGCCAGGGGCTTCACAAGGAATAGCACTGCTCACTAATGGGTATCATGAAAAGTACAATTTTGTTAAAACTTCAATGCAAAACACATAGTTAAAACACTTAAAAAAGCAAAATTGTGCTACATACAGAAATCACAATGACAGCCAGAATGACCTCCTGTAAAGGTCCCTGGTCAGTGCAAAAATATGCAACTACCACAACCCAATAAAGTACAGTTAAGTAGTTATACACATGTAATGAAGCTGATAGATCATAGTCAGGAATAAAGTGTATTAGTGCAAAAAATAAATACCATATATGATCAGAGACCCTAGCAGAAGTATGGTGTCTGTATATATCCACATGTATTGCCACATCCCATTTGGCTTACTGATGGATACCCAAAAGTGTTACCATTTCTTTAAAAAAAAAAAAAAACACATCACAATAATCGGAAAGCATATTGATTGTGGCTATTTGAACATGGGAACACTACTACTGGGTATCCCTGAAGAAGCCACATGGGATGTGGCGATACATATGGGGACATACAGACCCCGTACTTCCCCTGTGGTCTTGTATGCTATTTATTTTTTGCATTGATACTTTGTCAGATGTTGGATATAAGATGATTATTGGCTTTGGCCGATCAGTCTTGAAACATGTATATACTTTAGTACACTACTTAAAGCCCCCCGTCTCACATAGCGAGATGGCTGCTGAGTCACGGTTTTGGTGACGCAACAGCGACCTCACCAGCGATGTCGCTATGTGTGACACTTTGCAACGATCAGGCCCCTGCTGTGAGGTAGCTGATCGCTGCAAAGTGTCCTGGACCATTTTTTGGTCGTTGCTCTCCCGCTGGTTAGCACACATCGCTGTGTGTGACCAGCGGGAGCAGCGATCAGGCTGGTAACTATGGTAAACATCGGGTTACTAGGGGCACACGCGCACCTAGTAACCCGTTGTTTATCATGGTTACGAGCCTGCTAAAGTGAGCGGTAACCTCCCGCTCACTGTAGCAGAGTGGTAACCATGATAAACAACGGGTTACTAGGAGCGCGTGTGCCCCTAGTAACCCGATGTTTACCATAGTTACCAGCCTGCTCCTGCTTCAGCAGGCTGGTAACCAGGAGCAGGACATCGTGGAAAGATTCTTTCCACGATGTCGCTGCTCTCCTGATCGTTGGTGAGCCTGCCTGTTGGACAGCTCACCAGCGACCACATAGCGACGCAGCAACGATCCCTGACAGGTCGTATCGTTGTCGGGATCGTTGTAGCGTCGCTAAGTGTGACGGGGCCTTAATTGTACTTTATTGCATTGTGGTGCTTATATTTTTTGCATTGAATAGTGACCTTTGTTTACAGGAGGCAATTCTGGCTACCCATCATAGTGACTCAGGTTTGACCTTTGTGTGTAACACAATGGTGCTTTTAAGTGGTTTTAACCATTTGTGTTCTTTGGTTTACATTCAAGTTTTAATAAAATTATACTTTTCATGATGTGCAGTAGTGTACAAAGCTATTATTCATACAGTTTTTATTAGTAAGAAGAATGTTTTTCTTTTTTTTTACGCAAAGCCACGTTTTTGTCGTCTTGGTTTTTTTATTTTTATTTTTTTCTGCCGCATGATACTTTCAGCCTATGTTCCCATGATGAGTATTAGGGGAGTTTTTGGTGTTGCAATCTTACTGCAGCATTTCTGCATCAATGAGCTAAATTAGGTTAGTTGAGTTTTTTACATGCTTTTTTTATAGTGCGGTTTTTGTCTCTTTTTTGGAATGTCATGTGTTAGATAAAGCTGCTTTGTTTTTGATACTTCTGTTACTTAGATTTGATAAAATGTTATTAATAGTCATATCCGAAGTATATGCATTTTCATTAGGTTTCCACAAGGAAAATTATCTATTGATCAAGCTTGTGTCCCGTCCCCTGATGACCCTTTATTGGGGAAATATGAAGGGGGGACATGTTTGAATTTTAATGGATTCAATATTTGCTTCTTCACATGTTGATGGTTCACTAGAGAACTATTCTAATGCAAGGAGATAAGCAATTGCTATCCAATATATCCCAAATAAATATTAATGACATATATGTATTATTTTAACTATTACCTCATCATCATGCGATTTTATAATCCAGACAAAAGTTACATTTTAATGACCTGTTAGAAAGGGGGTAATAGTTACTGGGCCCTAGCCCTATTTGTTTTCTGGTTTTTATATACCCTTCCCAGGCCATTCAATCTCCATTATTGTATATCAAAAATCCAGTAACTGCAAGTGAACATGACATTTTTATGAGAGGTTAGCCTAACTGTATTGTGTTTGTCCTTCAGGAGCAGACACCATTTTGCTCTTTTTTTTTGGTGTCAAGAACTGAATGTTAGTCGGTAAACCATCTTGATGTTTTTGTAGGAGATGTTTTTACCTGACCAGTATATAGATTTACAGAGAATTTCCTTTACTTTCACACTTTAGGCCTCTGGTTTAAAAAAAAAAAAAAAAAAAGTTGCTTTTTTTCCCCCTTTTAGTCACTTCTTGTTAATTCTACTGGTAATATAGTGCAGAAATAATTTAGTGTACATACTTGTCTACAATTGATTTTGATATATTAAATGTTTATTTTGGGGTACTTTTGAGTCCTTGTCAGTTTTTAGCCAATTGGGGTATGGGGATTTTATGTGTAAAACTGGATGCAGCAAAATTTGCAACTTTTTAAACCAGAATGAGCGGCCACCTCTTGTGTCAGCACCTCTGGTATCTCTAGTAGTAGATCAGAAAGACTGGGTGAACAGCAGTGTGAGCAGCCTCTTCTTACCTCAGCACCTCTGGTATCTCCAGCATCAGGTATGATGGAGTGGACAGCAGTGTGAGCAGCTTCTTCTTACCTCAGCATCTCTAGTATCTCCCACATCAGATGAGATAGGGTGAACAGCAGTGTGAGCAGCTTCTTCTTACCTCAGCATCCCTGGTATCTCCAGTATTGGATCAGAAAGACATGGTGGACAGCAGTGTGAGCAGCCTCTTCTTACCACAGTACCTCTGGTATCTGCAGTATTAGATCAGAAGGACAAGATGGAAAGGCTTCCTATTGCACATGCTCACAGGTACCTGTCCTATTGGCATTCTAGGACCGGTTTCTGTCAGTTTAACAAGATGGCAGACATTTTAATTTCACACTGCCTCCCTAGACAGCCCCTTGTTAATATCTCCCCTTCTGCCCAGTGGTCATTTGATGTGACAATCAGCAGCTGCTCATTGGGTGAAGCCTTTCAGTATTCCAACCCATCTGCTGTGGAAGGTCAGTAGTGGATTTAAAGGAAATGTCATTTAAAAAAAAAAAAAAAAAAAAATCTTTATTTTCTCTTATTCCTGGAGATCCACTTTAATGTTGTTGTAAGCAAGCATCTGTAATACCATATTAAATGGAATATCTATTACCGTTCTATGAGGTCTATAAATTGCTTGTGAACAGCGTTCTTATAATGTAACTTTTACTGATTGTTGGAAAAAAAATGCATTCATAAATGTTCTTTTTCTTGCATCCTCACCAGTATTGACACTCCAGGGGTCATCAGTCGCGTTTCCCAGCTGTTCAAAGGCCATCCGGATCTCATAATGGGTTTTAACACGTTTTTGCCACCTGGGTATAAAATAGAGGTGCAGACGAATGACTTGGTCAATGTCACAACACCTGGACAGGTCCACCAGATCACAACCCATGGTCTTCAACCCCCCGTCCCACCAGTTCCTCCACCATCACAACCGTCCACACAGACTGCCCCTCCTCCAGTGCATCCAACACCTCCACCAGCCCCAGCAAAAGTTAATAAGGTAAGTGGAGCGTGAACCCACCAGGTAGGGGTTGGACTTGTCTAAAGTTGGTGACCCATAGAGTGTAATGCTGTAGTGTGACCAATGTATGGCCATGTATATTCAAGATGGCAAAATGCAAATGTCTTCTACTAAATAATAATTGATCAGTCACTTCAGTGCCCTGACCCCGCTGTGTAATCCGCTGATGATTAATGAGAATATCCGTAATGTTGCTCCTCTTGCTCTCTATTATGTTGTGTTTTGTATCATTTGAATTGAGGACATATATAACATTTGACATTGATAATCCTTTCTATTCACAGCCGGTGCCATCACAGGTACACACACCTTCAAACCAACCGAGCACACCAATCCAGTACCCTGCTCCTCGTTCTCCACCAGCACAGCCACACACACCAGGACCGTTGGCACATACCACCCCAACTTCTACGGCAGCTACACCAGCCATGCAAAATAACCAGCCAGTGGAGTTCAACCATGCCATCAATTATGTGAACAAAATAAAAAACCGCTTCCAGGGCCAGCCTGACATTTACAAAGCCTTCCTCGAGATCCTGCACACATACCAGGTTAGGATGGGGGTGCTTGCGTTTCTTCACTCAGAAATGGTCATTGTAACCCGCATGCTCAGATTAGACTATTGTAGAGAAACTAAAAGCTTAACATAACTGCAGTGTGCAACATAAAACTATGGCTATGCAGGCAAAACCTCTCCTAACCCGCCGAGAAATGTGCATGAAATGTATTAATTACTTTCTGGGAAAACCTCATCAACTAAAAGATGACTTAAGAATACATGTTAAAGAGAGGTGTTTTTTTTATTAGTGATACTTGCTCTGGCCCTTTTAAATCTAGGGTGACCTGATTTATGTGGCAATCCACCTGACTCCATGTTTAGACTGCTCTGTGAGACTTCCTGCTTCTAAGCTGGGAGAGACCATTGTAATGGGGGGAGACAGTGGAGCGAGTGTACAGTGGGCGTCTCTACTGCTGCCTGCTCTTCCTGCTGGGTGATGACATGCCAACTGCAGTAGAAGGCTCTCCTTTGTGTTATGGAGCAGGATGGTGGCTGCAGGATAACCTTAGGAGTGTCTCACTGGAAGCTGCAGTCATAAGGTGACCCATAGTGTAATGCTGTAGTGTGACCAATGTATGATCATGTATATTCAAAATGCAAATGTCTTCTAAATAATAATTGATCAGTCACTTTAGTGCCCTGACCGCTGTGTAATCCATAAGGAAGGTAAATCTGTGACCTCTTCCCTCCCACCTTCTCCTCAGTGTGTGGCTGCTGCTGGTTTCATGTGGTTGTAGTGAGAGACTCAGATTAACACTTTAGTAAAAACTGTGCCCTCCTCTAGTAGATAAAACCTTTACAAGCAGTTTTGTTCTCCTCTAGCTTGGCTGCCTAATACAAATGGAAATCTTATTACATGACTGATAAAACAAATCATAGTACAAATTTATACGACCCTGTTCCACCGGCCACATCAGTAGTTTTTGTCCGCAGAATTGAAACCCCGCAAACCTCCTTCATGTTTGCATCCTGGCTCGTCTTCTGATTAGTAGGCTTGGTGCAATGTCAGATTTGCATCTCCCTGACTTGCTGCCTATTAGATTGCATTTGTAAAATAATTTACTAGGATGTTACTTGTTCTATGCAAAGTGTTCAGTGAATTAATTCATGTATTCCATGGACCACTGAATTGACAAAACTGAAAGCGTTGAATTGCATTGGTCATCCCAAATCCTAGCTGAATTTGAGCTTTTGCTACTAATGGATGTTTGCATGGAATCTGCTTCCACTTTATAGATGCTTTCTCCCAGAGAGGAAAGAATCTCACGGTACAGTCAGTGTCACAAAATGGAAGTAAAAAAGACAAACCTGTCCCTGTAATACTTAATAGTGATGGTGCAGGTGTATGGAGCTGGCTCAGGAGCTAAGCCCGCACCATAACTAACAGATGCTGGCGGGTTCATAAAGCCGGCTTCTGCCTGTATTCTTAGCGATCGGTGCTGTATACTACAATACAGTTGTATTGTAGCATCTAGAACAAGCGATCAGACTATCTCAGGTTCATGTCCCCTAAGGGAACCAAAAAACAGAAGTAAAAAGTAATACAATTTTAAACCACTTCTTCCTCCATTAAACGTGTTAAAATAATCATTCAATATCAAAGCTTCCATAAAAATAAAATTGAAATGCCAGATTTTCCAATTTTAGTCAACAACCCTCCCTACAGAAATGCAATAAATAGTACTCAAACATTAAAGGAACCTCAAAGGTGATAAAAAATGTTGGCTCACCACGCAAAAAAGCAAGCCTTCACACCGCTCCTTTGATGGAAACATTACAGTTCAAGGTCTCTGAAAATGGCGACACAAACTTTTTTTTTTGTTACAAATTTCTGAATTTTGTTGCACCGCCGGTGAGTTTATGCGGTGTCAAATAGAAGCGCAGTGGGCATTGGATTTATATAAATCCATCCACTGTGCTTGTATCATAGAACACAGCATTTTGGACGCAGCGCAGGTGAGCTGCGTCCAAAACCTGCTCTCTGATTGTAAGCACATAGCCTAAATGGTAAAATGAAAGCTGTCATTCAAACTGCAAAACACAAACCATCATGGGTCCATCGACCAAAAAAAATCGAAGGAAGGGTGGGGGTTTAAAAATGAAAATTAGCCCTGGCAGGGAGGGGTTACAAAGGTTGTCCCTTACAATTCATAAATGTACTAATGGGCAGCATAACAAGGAACACATACTCATGTATCTGACCAGTGCCCTACTTTGTATTGTGTTCCCCCTGATCTCCTGGAGTCTTCTTCTGGCAGGGGGGCGTCAGTGCAGCTTTCCTCACGCATTGTCCAGAACTTCTGTCCATAAGATGGCTGATGGTGGACCATGTGAAAAGACCTGCCCATCAGCCTCCTCTGAGGTGTTTTACAGTTGGAAGAGGCTGATGGACAGGTCTGGTCATATTCTCTTTCCTCCCGCACTGCCAGCACTTCTGTCCATAAGATGGCTGTTGATGGTGGACAGTGTCCAACTTCAAGGATTTCTTCAAATAGTTTAATACTTGCTATGGCCACATTTTACCTGTAATATCCAAATGTTTTTTCTCTTCATAGAAAGAACAACGTAATGCCAAGGAGGCAGGAGGAAACTACACTCCTGCCCTGACCGAGCAAGAGGTCTATGCCCAAGTGGCTCGGCTGTTCAAGAACCAGGAAGATCTTTTGTCAGAGTTTGGCCAGTTCCTACCCGATGCCAATAGCTCAGTGGTAGGTTGTTAGAAGTGGCGTTAATACCGCTACAATATATTATCGGCAGGTTTCATGCATTGTTTATGCTGGTTTTGCTTAAAAGGCCTTTTCAAGAAAATTTCATGTCTTAAGCAAAGAATAGAATGTGGAATATTACCAAAAATGCATCATGAATATTCAGAAATGTTAATATTTTACCTGCACATTGTTTATTTCTTTTTAGCTTTTGAGCAAAACCACAGCAGAAAAGGTGGAGTCTGTGCGGAATGACCACGGGGGCACTGTGAAAAAGCCTCAGGTGAACAATAAACAGCAGCGGCCTAGCCAGAATGGTTGCCAGATACGCCGCCATTCAGGACCCGGAGTCACCCCGCCAATTAAGGTGCGATTAAAGTAAATCCAATACTGGTTCACTGCTACCAACCCCAGTTGTTAGTAACACTTCTTCAAGCAGTAGATCTTACTATTTATTAATGCTTTTTTTTTTTTCCTGCTGACATTTTTTTTTTTTTCCTTTTTAATAGAAGAAGCCGAAAATACTGATTCCAAAGGACCAGTCCTTAGCTGATGCAAACAAACATGGAGCTGGGGCTGAGTCTCAATTCTTTGATAAGGTAACTATGGCTAAGAAGTACTGTTCCTCATCACAAATTTTATTTCCTTTCATGGTAATTTGCAATATGATTCTGCGACATATAACAGATACAAGGACCCAGGTCACATGGAGCCTTTCATTTATTCTTTGCCCTGTGCTTTAGCTAATGGGTACAATGCAGGACTGCTGAAATCATTGTGTTTTTTCAATACCTTTTAATTTTTGCAAACTTATTGGCAACCTATGTATTAAGCTCTTTAGGATAGTTTCATTCCCATTCTCCACTTTTTTATAGGTCCGAAAAGCTCTGAGAAGTACGGAGGCATATGACAACTTCTTACGATGTCTGGTCATCTTTAATCAGGAGGTCATCTCTCGCTCAGAACTAGTACAGTTGGTGTCTCCTTTCCTTGCGTGAGTCACTTACTTCCAGTCATTCCTACAAATGTTTAAAATGTGTTTTTAAGACTCCTTAAAAGGCTAAAATATTAACACAATTTAGTATCAAGGTGTGTTAATGACTTGCGATAAACGTGCTCTTAATTCTACAAACTATTGATTTCTTTTTTAAACAGCAAGTTTCCTGAGTTGTTTACTTGGTTCAAGAACTTTTTGGGTTACAAGGAGTCTTCACATCTGGAAAGCTTCCCAAAAGAAAGGAATACAGAAGGAATTGCCATGGAAATTGATTATGCTTCGTGCAAGCGCTTAGGCTCCAGTTACAGAGCCCTACCCAAAAGCTTCCAGCAGCCCAAATGTACAGGGCGAACCCCGCTTTGCAAAGAGGTAAATTGGCACACTTATCAATAGACTATTCTCTTTCAGGCCATTAGAAGCATTAGTTAGGCTGCGGTACACATTACGTTTGTGGCCATCGTCGAACGCATACATTTAGGAGGTATGTGCCCGACAGTGGTCTCTCGTCAGGATGGATGCAGAGTCATCCTTCAACCATAGAGACCAATTGTAAAGAAACGTTTACCACTGTAGCATCTGTATAGGAAAGCGCAGCCTGCTGCAACATCCTATTACAGTTAAATGGTATGCAGACACGTAACTAAAGCTCTAGACATGTGCAGTAGGCTAGATCCACAGACGCAGTGTGAACCTAGCCTTCCCTTTAACCTGGGATCTATCGTGTTAAAACATTGCACAGTGGCAGTGCTTTACCAAGGCTGGATGATGGTGTTTGGAAGACCAATGAAAGAACACTGAGATTTTTGTTCCCTTTTCAGGGTCCAACAGCCTTTCATTTAAAGGGGAGCAATGTCAGGGCAGTCCTGAAACTCAAGGAGGGTGTAACGTTATAACTTTATTACATCACACTGATCCAACAGAACGTTTCAGCCCTTCTCAAGCTTTACACAGCAGTATACCCACACAAACGCTGGGAAAACGTACAAGCTCTTTGCAGCTGTTGTCCTGGGTGGGATTTGAACCCAGGAGCCCAGCGCTGCAAGACTACAGTGCTAACCACTGAGCCACCTACTGCCCATTAACTTGGTGCAAAGTTATAAACCCCAGTAAGGGCCCTGCAGACCATTGTATACCTGTTTAGGTTTATTGTTAAGAAAACTATTTTGAGCAAGTAACGGGATTCTGAGCTGCACAGTAGCCTTGTACAAAGCTCATGGGTGGAGAAGACTTCTGCTCTGCCACCATTGTATGCTTTCGTAGTGAGCCATCATGGCTCATGCACGGATATTACCATATTGGGCCCTTTTTTGAATGAACGGACAATTGGAAAATGTGGAGTATGAAGAGACTATCTGTAGCCAGCGTATTATTCCTTGTGACCACCACATGCAGACACTGCAATGCTATGTATGCACCTACTAATCTGTTCCCAGTCTATAGTATAACAGTCTGATCTCTTGATGCTTCTTTCTCCCAGGATTGGCAGGCAGGAAAAAGGTGTTTTGTTGACCATGACTATAGTCATGTTATATCACTTGTTAGAGGTGCATCTCACTACATTAGAATATCATCAAAAAGTTAATTTATTTCAGTTCTTCAAGACAAAAAGTGAAACTCGTATATTATATAGAGTCATTACAAACCGAGTGATCTATTTCAAGTGTTTATTTCTGTTAATGTTGATGATTATGGATTACAGCCAATGAAAACACAAAAGTCATTATCTCAGTAAATTAGAATAATTAACAAAAAAACACCTGTAAAGGCTTACTAAGCGTTTAAAAAGGTCACTTAGTCTGTTTCAGTAGGCTCCATAATCATGGGGAAGACTGCTGACTTGACAGATGTCCAGAAGGCAGTCATTGACACACACCACAAGGAGGGTAAGCCACAAAAGGCCATTGCTAAAGAAGCTGGCTGTTCACAGAGTGCTGTATCCAAGCATATTAATGGAAAGTTGAGTGGAAGGAAAAACTGTGGTAGAAAAAGGGGCACAAGCAACTGGGATAACCGCAGCCTTGAAAGGATTAAGAAAAGGCCTTTCAAAAATTTTGGGGAGATTCACAAGGAGTGGACTGCTGCTGGAGTCATTGCTTCAAGAGCCACCACACACAGACGTAATCCAGGACATGGGCTACAAGTGTCGCATTCCTTGTGTCAAGCCACTCATGACCAATAGACAACACCAGAAGCGTCTTACCTGGGCCAAGGAGACAAAGACCTGGACTGTCGCTCAGTGGTCCAAGGTGTTGTTTTCAGATGAAAATAAATTTTGCATTTCATTTGGAATCAAGGTCCCAGAGTCTAGAGGAAGAGTGGAGAGGCCACAATCCAAGCTGCTTGAGGTCTAGTGTGAAGTTTCCACAATCAGTGATGGTTTGGGGAGCCATGTCATCTGCTGGTGTAGGTCCACTGTGTTTTATCAAGACTAAAGTCAGCGCAGCCGTCTACCAGGAAATTTTAGAGCACTTCATGCTTCCATCTGCCAACAAGCTTTTTGGAGATGGAAATGTCATTCCCCAGCAGGACCTGGCACCTGTCCACACTGCCAAAAGTACCAATACCTGGTTTATAAACAACAGTATCACTGTGCTTGATTGGCCAGCAAACTTGCCTGACCTTAACCCCATAGAGAATCTATGGGGTATTGTCAGGAGGAAGATGAGAGACACCAGATCCAACAATGCAGACGAGCTGAAGGCTGCTATCAAAGCAACCTGGGCTTCCATAACACCTCAGCAGTGCCACAGGCTGATCATCTCCATGCCACGCCGCATTGATGCAGTAATTGATGCAAAAGGAGCCCCGACCAAGTATTGAGGGCATTTACTGAACATAAATTTCAGTAGGCCAACATTTCAGATTTTAAAAACTTTTTTCAAGCTGTTATAAAGTATTCTAATTTACTGAGATAATGACTTTTGTGTTTTCATTGGCTGTAAGCCATAATCACCAACATTAACAGAAATAAACACTTGAAGTAGATCACTCTGCTTGTAATGATATAATATAATGAGTTTCACTTTTTGTATTGAAGAACTGAAATTAACTTTTTGATATTCTAATTTAGTGAGATGCACCTGTATATCTTAGTCAGAAGTTATGTCACTGGACCTGGCCATTGGTATATTGCTATCTTTTGTGTAGAGCTAACCTGTACCTGCCTCACTCCTCAGGTCCTGAATGACACCTGGGTTTCCTTTCCCTCCTGGTCAGAAGATTCGACGTTTGTAAGTTCTAAGAAGACTCAATACGAGGAGCACATTTATCGTTGTGAGGATGAACGGTTTGAGGTAAGAGCGCTACAAGCCTACATCTCCTGTAACATGAGTGTGCCAAGTGTCCGCTCCGTGCCACCCATCCTGTATAGGTCATGCGGCTGACGTTTGCTGCACTTAGTAATCCTGGTAAAGATGCGCATTTCTGCTGAAAGAAGCCCTCTTGTTACTTATTTTGTCTAAATCTGTGTACATGTTAGTGTAGTGTAAGTGTGGTAATATACTCACTGATTGCTGTCGTTTCCAGACGTGCTTTTATGCTCTTCCTAGTTATGTGACTGCATTTCCGACCAACCAGGTTACACTGCACGCTATGGCCTTGATCCATGAAAGCGAAGTATGACCGGATTCTGGAGTGAATCTCTTTTCGCAAAGTTGCATAAAAATTGTGACTTTCGGCATTTTCCCGTCCGTTTCGTCCAGCCTTGTTAAAATGGGTGGCACAGGGGCGTGATGCCACAGCTCGACTAATTCATGATAAGTTGTGGTGTTCCTTACCCCAGAAATCTTACTCCAGTCCCTAACTAGAGTAAGATTTGTGGTGAGGCGCACACCACTTGTCGGACGCTCCTGTTTCATTAAGTTTCATTAAGTGGTGTGCACATCTTAATGAGTCTGGAGCGTCTGATTCCAGCACGCCTCATCATCAATGCTGACGTTCACTATGATCTTGACGAATCGGGGAATATGCAAGAGCCGGAAGACACTTATACATTGTAAGTCTATGAAGTCTCGGTCTGACTCTCCATAGACTTACATTGTAAAAGTGACTTTTGGCTTGCACATGGAGACCAGTGTGAGCCGGCAAGTAGGAAGAATCCTCATGTCACTCATAAGAGGAAGGACCAAAACCACTCTGGAAACCAAGGAAGGCAGCATTCGGCAAGTATATTACCACACTTACATTACAATGGCAACCATTGTAATCTGTTTCCAGCAGACTTCTGTTTACAAGGTCACACCATTTCCGCTACATTGCCATTTTCATATAATGTTGGGTATTAATGATGTGCGATCTGCCAGTAAACCCTCTATACTATATTGCTGTGCAGATGGTATGTTATGTTCTTCTGGACACAGTATATCTGTCAAGTGTTTGGATCTTAAAGGGAATATGTCATCTCTCAAACATTTTTCAACAATTAAAAAAATTTAAAGTATTGTTTTAAAAAAAACTATATAATATTTTTTGTAATGGTGTAAAATATGAAAAATGAGTTTACTAAGTTTACATTTTTCACTTTTAAACACTAAGGGGGAGCAGCTACCAAAACTTGTCATGGAAACCTAATGTACTGCTAGCTCGCCTTACGACTGCAGTAACTGTGGGTGTGCGTGCGTGTGTGATGTCTCTCCTCCCATCCCCTTCTGGGTGTCTACAACAGCGCCATTTTGTTGGTGACTGTCCACATCTCGTTATCACTGCAGTGTCACAGAGGAAGGCTGGCAGAGCTGATTCTTAGTTGCCATTGTGCTACTCACTCTATCACACATGGTAGCATTGGATACACAGGCCAGCGGACTATTTCTCACATGATCTGATCAGATGCACAGACGGCATCACAAATGATAGGATTAGCTACATGGTCTGCGTCACACATAATAGGATGAGATACACAGACTGTATTACAAATGATAAGATTAGATACACAGCTCATGGACTTTATCACACATGATGGGCTTAGATACACAGATCAGCAGACTGCTTTGCAGATGTTATAGTAAAGCCTCATTCAGAAATTCCTGCAGCACCGACATCTGAAGGAGGCCATACACTGACTAAGTAGAGTTCAGTCAGTGTTCAGACACAGCAGCATGATGATTACACTGCTGTGCTCTGGATACTGTGGTGACCGCGGTGGCGAGCCTGACGTTGTACAGTAGATACAGGCTGCCGAGCTGTTCTCATTTCTGGATGAAGTCACCACTACACCCCTGCTCTGAGCGGTGAGAACCGGGCTGCGGTGGTGACTACTTCTTGTATACTGTACAATGTCAGGCTGCTGCCCGGACCTCCTGTAACCGCTCATCGCTCACCACTGTGCGAGCTGTGACAGGGAAATTGTAGCTCAGCTCTAGACTACAATACAAGTGCGCCTGGCTCCCCCCACAGCTGTGAACTGGACAGCTCAGGGTGTGTTCCCAGGTATAGGAGATGTGATCGGACACCGACCGCCATCTCTTCTGACCTGGAGCTGCCTTATTAGCGGTGTGTAATTGTTGTCCTCAGACACCCGCACACCAGCAAGTAAAAATGGCAGCCATAAGTGGTTGCAGAAAATAATTAATTTAGCCATAAATGTTATAACGTTACACTTATATTGCTTTTTAAATAAATTATTACATAATTGTTGATGTAAAAATTATGGTGGCTCAGTGGTTAGTACTG
The DNA here is from genome assembly GCF_046119375.1 of Phyllobates terribilis. Taxonomy (NCBI): domain Eukaryota; kingdom Metazoa; phylum Chordata; class Amphibia; order Anura; family Dendrobatidae; genus Phyllobates; species Phyllobates terribilis. The sequence goes on from NW_027362771.1 coordinate 341,108,520, forward strand.
CAGCCTTGCGGCGCTGGGGTCCTGGGTTCAAATCCCACCAAGGACAACATCTGCAAGGAGTTTGTATGTTCTCCCCGTGTTTGGGTGGGTTTCCTCCGGGTTCTCGCGTTTCCTCCCACACTCCAAAGACATACAGATAGGGAATCTAGATTGTGAGCCCCAGTGATGATGATGTCTATAAAGCGCTGTGGAATTAATAGCGCTATATAAGCGAATAAAATAAATAAATAAAACCAAAATCGAGAAACCTTCCCTTTACCGCTTAGTGACCACCAATACGTCTTTTTACTGACCTGAGATAAGAGAATAGCATCCTGATTAGTGACAATCCAGCAGCTGTCAGCTGTACCTATAGCTGACACCCTGCTGCATCAGCCATGATCAGTTGGCACGGACCATGGATGATTAACCCCTTACATGCTTCTCTCAATAGTAACTATGGTTAACAGTGCAGGGGTTTCCTCTTTAACCCCATTGGCACCCTGAGATCATGATTGTGTGGTCCTGATGGTTGTCATGGCAATTCACCTCCAAATAATGCCTTAGTCTGCCGGCTATAATTACCTCTTCTGAAATTGGCAACATTTAGTTGGTAAAAATAACATTTTTCTTTCCCGTTATGCCATTTTGCATTAATTTCTGAAAAGCACCTGAAGCGTTAATAAACTACCTGACACCAATTTTGTATATGTTGAGGGGCGCTGTTTTTAAAATGGTATCACTTTTGGGGGTTTCCAAATATATACATCCCCCCAATGTCACTTCAAAGCTGAATAGACCCCTTAAAAAATTTTTTTTGTAAATTTCCATGAAAAATTACTACTACAATTGTAAAGCTTCTAAGATCCCAACAAAATAAAACTACATTTTATAGCTGGTGCCGATGTAAGGCAGACATGTTAGTTATTCACTATTTTGTGTGGCATGACTATCTGGATTAAAGGTATAAACAAATTACAAATTTTGATATTTTTTCCAATTCCTAGTCAAATTTCTGATTATTTTTAAAAATGCAAAAAAAATGACATACTAAATTTACCATGATCATACATTAAATTTATCATGAAAAATGTCTCAATCACTGTGATATGGTGAAGCATCCTGGAGTTATTACCATATAAAGGGACAGTAGTCAGAATTGTAAAACTTGGCCTGATGTTTATTAAAGGGGTTGGCCACGTTCTCTTGTTAGTGCAGCCTTCCTCACACTCTGACCAGCACTCCTTTTATACTTTTTTCCACTTCTGTTTCTGGCTTACAGTGGCCAACACCATGTTAAAATAATGAAATCGGATGGTTCTGGGCGTCCTGGGTCCAGCGCCGGTGCTCCACTGCTGCAGCCAATCACTGAGCTCAGTGGCTCTGCCTGTGTAGAAGTTACAAGCTGCTGAGCTCAGTGATTGGCTGTTTTTTGTCTCTCCACCCCACTGCTTGTTTGACACCTCGTGCAGCTGTTCAGGTGGGCACTGGTTCTCGCACTAGTATTGGGATATTCCACCAATGTCCCTCTTTCAGTAGTTTGGGTTATCCCTTACTTGTAACCATGTTCCTGTTTCTCTAGAGCCATAGACCTGCTCTCGCTGATGTTTGTGTTTGATCTGCTATAGCTTGATGTTGTGCTGGAGACCAATCTGGCTACTATTCGGGTCCTGGAGGCAATTCAGAAGAAGCTGTCAAGATTATCTGCTGAGGATCAGGCGAAGTTTCGTTTGGACAACACATTAGGGGGAACATCAGAAGTCATCCACCGCAAGGCCCTGCAAAGGATATATGCTGACAAGGCTGCCGATATCATAGATGGCCTGAAGAAAAACCCAGCTGTTGCCGTCCCAATAGTGTTGAAAAGGTTTGTAGTACTAGATTGCATGTCACACTACTATCGCTCTCGTGTATTACCTGCCATACACCTGCTTCTGCTGACGCATCCATGTTTGTCTTGTTTGTTTCTTCTGTTATCCAGGTTGAAAATGAAGGAAGAAGAATGGAGGGAAGCCCAGCGAGGCTTCAATAAAATTTGGAGAGAACAGAATGAAAAGTACTACCTGAAATCACTAGACCACCAGGGTATAAACTATAAGCAAATCGATACGAAAGTCCTTCGCTCGAAGAGTCTTCTGAATGAAATTGAGAGCATCTATGATGAGGTTAGTATCCTGTAATCACGGGCACCATGAGCTGGTTACTGAAGCAATGCTGCCAGCAGCGGATATACTGCCTGGTAAATACAATCTGGCGTTGTCACCCTACTAAATAATCGGTCAACTCCGTCTTCTAGTTGGAAAGAGGTGAGTGGGGCTGGTGACGTCGCGTGCACAGATATCTGCCAGGGTACGTGCATGGTACCCACTGCTCTAACAATCGACATGACACTGGCCCCGCTCACCTTCTGATGAGGGAGTGGAGCTGGATTATCCCTTGGATTTCTTTTGTACTCCTCATTAAAAGATATAGATGACTTTGGGGGCTTTTTTACTTTAACATATGGGCCTGCCACCAAGCCAGTTTTTGCTCTTTTTATTGCCACTGCTCACTGAGTATTCTGTTTGTTTTTTCTCTTTAAATCCGCTATACAGTTTCAGAAATGGAGGCCTTTTTATTTTGTTCAAATTTTTATGGTCTCTACCAATGCTCACAAAGTAGTCTAAAGACTGTCAGTTGTTTGCTCCAGAATGAGATAACTGAGAATGTCAGTGAGCTCGATCTGACAAATTATAAAATCTCCTATCCTCTTTTGACCTCCTGAGCTGATTTATAACCACAGACTTGAGTTTAACATTCATGTCATAAATCAGCTGAGGAAAGCACAGAAGGAATATACAAACTCATGTTAGATTGGACTTACTGATGGCTTCTCAGTCAACTTTCTGCAGGTAGCAATAGAGACAGTACAAGAGAACATATAGAAGGCAAATTTTTAGTGAGACCTATTGCAAAAATGAGCTTTAGACAAAAAACATATGCATTAAAGTAAAAAAAAAAAAAAAAATGCCCTCAACATGTCCAAACATTTCCATATCCTTTAAGCTTATTTTAATACATGCGACATTAATGTTCTCACTATTTCAAAGTGCGAGTTATAGCATAAAAATGATTAAAGAATTTCAGGCATTGACAAAATTGAAAATGTACAGCAGATGGCGACCGACCTGCAGCAGATTTACCCTCCACGCTGCAGGTCAGTTTCCGTAAGTTTGTTACCACACTGCAGGTGGTCTGTCTTCTGATTCGGACAGCTAATTGGCAGCTTGTGTACTACGTTTTAATGTATCCCCAAACAAATCTTGTTTTCTGCTTGGTGAATATTAAGTCTCCAATGGATTTGGATTTCTCTCCTTGTCTTTTGGCAAGTATACATATATTCCATTTTATTTTTGTAACTTTTGTTTTGGGGAGGGTTTACTTCTGCAAAACTTTAAAAACTTGACATAATGTTTGTATGTTTCCCACAGCGACAAGAGCAAGCGTCGGAGGACAATTCTGGCGTCCCCACAGGACCTCATCTCTCACTGACTTATGAGGACAAACAAATTCTGGAGGATGCCGCCTCGCTCATTATCCATCATGTGAAGCGACAGACTGGTATACAGAAAGAGGACAAGTACAAGATCAAACAAATCATTTACCATTTCATCCCTGATCTGCTCTTCTCCCAGCGAGGGGAGTTGTCTGATGTGGAGGAGGAAGAGGAGGAGGAGGACACTGCCGAAACAGAAGATGGGGTTACCAAGAAACACAATGGGGTGGGGGGCGCTGGGGCTAGTAGCCCACCAAAAACTAAGTTGTTGTTTGCAAACACTGCAGCGCAGAAGTTCAGGAGCATGGAGGACACCTACAATCTATTCTATGTTAACAATAACTGGTACATTTTCTTGAGATTGCACCAGATCCTCTGCTCTCGCCTCTTACGCATTTACAACCAAGCCGAAAAACAAGTAGAGGAGGAGGTGAGAGAAAGAGATTGGGAAAGAGAGGTTCTGGGCTTAAAGAGAGACAAGAATGACAGTCCTGCCATCCAGCTTCGGCTCAAAGAGCCAAGTAAGTGCAACATAATATCTCTCCAGGGGTGGGGAATTACTATCATCTATACCCCGACTTTTCTACCTCATTCTCTTTTATTACGCCTCCTTTTACTAAATGTAAGACAAGGACTTCTAACATTCATCTTCCTTGCCATACATGTTTTTTCCCAACATCCTTCTTGTCATAACCTCAGGGGTTAGCACAGATTACCTGTAATGATCTAGTTTCCAAATAACTATATATTGACCATTATATCACCCATTTGTTTCTTTGTTGGCCTGTATACAGTTTGGTGTTTTTTTTTATAGACCTGTATATGGCTTGTGTATTAGTTGACCTATATTCTGGTACTTACATGTCTGCTTTCTCTGTGCTGCAGTGGATATAGAGGCTGTGGATTATTATCCGGCATTCCTAGACATGGTCCGTAACCTGCTGGACGGGAATATGGATTCGAACCAGTATGAAGACTCCCTGCGGGAGATGTTCACCATCCATGCCTTTATTGCTTTTACTATGGACAAGCTGATACAGAGCATAGTCAGGCAGGTGAGTTGTCTGCTCAATGCATAGATAAAAGAAGAAAATCTCTCTGCGTCCCAGAGCACTTAAAGGGGTTGTCCACTACTAGGACAACCCCTTCTTGATCTAAATGTTTGGCCCCGATAAAATGAAAAGCTCATACTCCCCTCCTGTGCCGACTCCTTTCCAGCGGTGTTGGTATTCTCGGTCCGGGGCTGCCGTGTGGTTGTGACACATGCCCCCGGCACCCAATCAGTGCTGCGGCTGCTTTCACTTCCTTTTAATGTTCAATTTGTCCGAAGGCGGGGACAGTGATGCCAGCACGGGAACCCCGGGACCAACAGTACCAACACCTCTGGAATGGAGCCGGCACGGGAGAGGAGTATAAGCATTTCATTTTATCAGGGCCAAGCGTGGGGTATGAGAAGGGGTTGTCCTAGTAGAGGACAACTTCTTTAATGCTTCAATAATATTCATTCTAGCATACTTTAAGCTATGGAGCAGGACTGACGGGTGTAGGACTTTAAATATTTGGTTGGATATTAACTAAAAAAGACCACGAAAAAAGTTGCTTTTTAAAAAAAAAAAAAATGTAAGTGCACATGTGAATTATGTGTGTTTGGGAAGGAAACTTTCAGTGAGCAGAAACCACAGTGTGTTCTGTGGTTTGTACAAGGGGAAACAAGGTCTGTTGGCTCCATCTGCCATCCAGGACGCCTCTCCATTACTACCACCACTATATAAGGCTTTGGACAGTGGAATCGATTGCAGCTTTGCCCAGCAAGTAATTTATTTCAATTTCCATTTTTAAATTTGTCTCTTGTACTTTCTGTCCATCGTCCCAAAAATCTTTAAACTCAGTAGAGGATATGTGGAGTCTAAAAATTAAATTAAAATATATCTATCTAGTTCTATGTATATAGACAGAGTTGGATATAAATAATCTCTCTATCTAGCTCTCTTTATCGCTCGATCTATCTTTATCTCTCTTTATAGATATGTGTGTGTGTATAGATTTGAGATTATTTATATCTGTCTATATACATAGAACTAGATAATATCTATGTATAGATCTTTTATAGATTTTTATTTCAATCTCTCTCTATATACATAGATAGAACTAGATATATCTATAAAATAAATGTGTATCCTCTAGTGCACACGTGTCAAACTCTGGCCCGCAGGGTGGTTTTTATCTAGCCCACGACACCAGAACCACCACCCCTATGTGGGGCCCATTATTCTGTATGGAGGGTTTTGTGGGGCCTATTATACTGTATACTGGTTGGCCTGCGACTTTGTCCAAGTATTTTCATTTTGGCCCCGTGTGTGTTTGCGTTTGACATCCCTGCTCTAGTGGGTTTAAAATTTTTTGATATACACGTGTGTTTCTAGAGTAGAATATATATAGAAAAAACAAAAAAATTGAGCAGCAAAAGTTGCATAGGTGGCAACCTATAGTATATAGACGAGCAAGAAAAGTGGGCAGCACTCAATAGCAAATTCCAAATTTGTGTCATTATTGGCCCATATCAACAAGTGACAGCGTTTCAAATCAAGAGCAAGTGAGCCTTTGTCAAGCGTGACGTGAGGCGTATGTAGGGATTCATATCCTGCCAGTCTAGTTTGTGTCATTGTAGTGTCACACTTATTTTTTTTTTTTCCTTTTACATCTGTAGCTCCAGCACATAGTCAGTGATGAAATCTGTGTGCAAGTGACTGATCTCTACCTCTCCGAGAGTGGCTGCAATGCTACAGGGGGTCTCCTGGCTACCCAAACATCCCGCACCTTGGGTGAGGCCAACTACCAGCGAAAAGCTGAGCAGCTAATGGCTGATGAGAACTGTTTCAAGGTGAGTTGCTTGTATCCCTATCATTAGCAGGTCCCTGACCCCTCTCTCGCTTTGATTAAATGCTATGAAGCGTGTGGATAGGTGATGGCTTTCAGTGTTAGGAATGACAGTTCAATTTGTAAAATAATATGGTGCTAAAACCACATAAAGGGTAGAGTAATGTTAGAAATATTGTCATTCTGTGTGGCTTTAATGTGTAGCAAATTTCTTTCTTTGCTCTTATATTTAAAGGGGTTGTCCTGTTAAATGAGTTTTCACCTATTCACAGGATAGGATCACCTATTCCCTTGATTGGTTGGTGGGTGTCAGACCACTGTGACCTGCATCAGATCAGGGAACTTTTATCCCTGTTAGAATGGAGTGTCAGTCGAGCGTCCGTCCTACTGTACTATTTTGTAACTGAGATAAGTTTCGGTTCTCAGTCTGAGAATAAAAAATAAATAAAATCTCAATCTGCCAATCAGTGCAAAACCAAATAGTGGGACACATCCCAATCATCAAGTCATCACCTGTACTGTGGAGAAGGGATCTCTTGTGTTAACTGGACAGTTTCTTTTGATGTCTATCCAAAAAGAGATAGTTAGCAATATGAAATGTATAAGAGGAATGCCTTTGTGGTGCCTCACATCAGGCTTCTTCAGAAGAATGCTGGGTTAGTTAAACAAGAATAATCTGAATCACTGAGAATAAAATACATTAACCCCTTCCTGACATACGCCATACATGTACTACACTGTGGGAGTTGTGTTCCCGCAAAGTGCAGTATATATACGGCACTGTGATCGGGCGGGCTCACGCTGAGCGTCGCCGCGACCACATGCGGGTTTCAGCTCTGTGAGAGCTGACACCCCACAGGAATTGCCCACAATCGATGCTAGTACCGATCACAGTCGTTTAACCCCTGTAAGCTGCTGTCAATAGTGACAGCGATATTGTGGGGCATCGCAGAGCCATCGGCACAACGCTATGCGATCACATTGTGCTGATGGTCTCCATGGTGAACCCCGGTTCCAAGATGGCTGCAGGGTCCTTCAGGAAGGTGGCCTGCCTAGAGAGCAGGAGCTGAGACACCTCCTCCCTGTCTGTCAGACGCTGATCTGATACTCTGCAGTGCAGAAGCATTGCAGAGTATTAGATCAGCGATCTGTCACTTTGAACTACTTGTCCCATTCTGGGACAATGTGAAAAAAGTTAATAAAAAGTTTTAAAAATTACAAAATAAAGAACAATAAAAGAGAATTATTCATCCAATAAATACAAAATATGTGTACTCTTTTTTTTAACATAAATAAATGTATCGCTGCATCCGGAACGACCCGACCTATAAAACTGTGCCACCAGTTAACCCCTTCAGTGAACACCGTAAAAAATAAGAGGCAAAAAACAATGCTTTGTCTTCATACAGCCGAACAAAAAGTGCAATAAAACGTGATCAAAAAGATGAATGTAAATAAAAATGGTGTATAGCTGAAAATGTCACCTTGTCCCCCAAAAAAACAAGCCACCATACCTCTCCGTCAGCAGAAAAATGAAAGTTATAGCTCTCAGAATAAAGTGATGCAAAAATAATAATATTTTCTACAAAATAGTTTTTGTGTAAATGTGCCAAAGGGTGCTTTCACATTACGTTCTGTGTCCCCATCGGGACATGCGTCCTAAAATTCCCTTCAAAACTGGGTCCGGACGTATGCTGTGACGGGGGCCATAAGCCGCGATGGTGATGGCAGAGCGAGCGAATTTTGCTCTCTGTCGTCACCATTGCAGTCTATGGCCCCCATCACAATATACGTCTGGACACCATTTTGCTGGGAATTTTGGGACGTATGCCCCGATGGGGACACAGAACGTAATGTGAAAGCACCCAAAACCATAAAAAAAAAATATATAAATGTAGTATTGCTATAAACGTACTGACCCGAAGAATAAAGCTGCCTTATCAATTTTACCACACGTGGAACAGCATAAAAAAAAACAAAACAAAAAAAAAACAATTCCTGAATTCCTTGTTTTTGTTCATTCTGCCTCCCAAAATTCAGAATAGAAAACGATAAAAAAATATCACGTCCCCGAAAATGGTACCAATAAAAACATCAACTCGTCCCGCAAAAAAAAAAAAACTCTCAAAATATATCATTGCAATAAAAAGCGTCTTTTAGTGTGTGACAGCAGCCAAACATAAAAAAAACAATATAAATCTGG